>NW_028270139.1:145084957-145401494 GCF_037043375.1 Chiloscyllium plagiosum
GAAGTTAGAGGGCGATGGAGATAGGGCTGTAGAATGAAGTTAGAGAGCGATGGAGATAGGGCTGGAGAATGAAGTTAGAGGGCGATGGAGATAGGACTGGAGAATGAAGTTAGAGAGCGATGGAGATAGGGCTGGAGAATGAAGTTAGAGGGCGATGGAGATATGGCTGGAGAATGAAGTTAGAGGGCAATGGAGATAGGGCTGGAGAATGAAGGTGGAGAGAGCGATGGAGATTTGGCTGGAGAATGAAGTTCGAGAGCGATGGAGATAGGGCTGGAGAATGAAGTTAGAGGGCGATGGAGATAGGTCTGGAGAATGAAGTTAGAGGGCAATGGAGATAGGGCTGGAGAATGAAGGTGTCGAGAGCGATGGAGATAGGGCTGGAGAATGAAGTTAGAGTGCGATTGGAGATAGGGCTGGAGAATGAAGTTAGAGAGCAATGGAGATAGGGCTGTAGAATGAAGTTAGAGAGCGATGGAGATAGGGCTGGAGAATGACGTTAGAGGGTGATGGAGATAGGGCTGGAGAATGAAGTTAGAGGGCGATGGAGATAGGGCTGGAGAATGAAGTTAGCGAGCAATGGAGATAGGGCTGTAGAATGAAGTTAGAGAGCGATGGAGATCGGGCTGGGGAATGAAGTTAGAGGGCGATGGAGATAGGGCTGAAGAATGAAGTTAGAGAGCGATGGAAATTGGGCTGGGGAATGAAGTTAGAGAGCGATGGAAATTGGGCTGGGGAATGAAGTTAGAGAGCGACGGAGATAGGGCTGGAGAATGAACTTAGAGGGCGATGGAGATAGGGCTGGAGAATGAGGTTCGAGGGCGATGGAGATTGGGCTGGAGAGTGAAGTTGGAGACCGATGGAGATCGTGCTGGAGAGTGAAGTTAGAGGGCGTTGGAGATAGGGCTGAAGAATGAATTTAGAGAGCGATGGAAATTGGGCTGGGGAATGAAGTTAGAGAGCGATGGAGATAGGGCTGGAGAATCAAGTTAGAGGGTGATGGAGATTGGGCTGGGGAATGAAGTTAGAGGGCGATGGAGGTACGGCTGGAGAATGAACTTAGAGTATGATGGAGATTTGGCTGGAGAATGAAGTTAGAGGGCGATGGAGATAGGGCTGGAGAATCAAGTTAGAGGGTGATGGAGATCGGTCTGGGGAATGACGTTACAGGGCGATGGAGATCGTGCTGGGGAATGAAGTTAGAGGGCGATGGAGGTACGGCTGGAGAATGAAGTTAGAATATGATGGAGATTTGGCTGGAGAATGAAGTTAGAGAGCGATGGAGATAGGGCTGGAGAATGAAGTTAGAGAGCGATGGAGATAGGGCTGGAGAGTGAAGTTATAGGGCAATGGAGCTTTGGCTAGAGATTGAAATTGGAGCACGATGGAGATACGGCTGGAGAAAGAAGTTAGAGTGTGATGGAGATAGGGCTGTAGAATGAAGTTGGAGAGAGATATAGATTGGGCTGGTGAGTGAAGTTAGAGACCGATGGAGATTGTGCTGGAAAATGAAGTTTAAGGGCGATGGAGAATGGGCTGGAGAATCAAGTTCGAGGGTGATGGAGATCGGGCTGGGGAATGTTTTTAGAGGGCGATGGAGGTTGGGCTGGAGAATGAAGTTAGATACCGATGGAGATTGTGTTGGAAAATGACGTTAGAGGGCGACGGAGATAGGGCTGGGGAATGAAGTTAGAGGGCGATGGAGATAGGGCTGGAGAATGAAGTTAGAGAGCGATGGAGATAGGTCTGGAGAATGAAGTTAGAGAGCGATGGCGATTGGGCTAGAGAATGAAGCTGGAGAGCGATGGAGACAGGGCTGGAGAATGAAGTTAGAGGGCGTTGGAGATATGGCTGGAGAACGAAGTTAGAGGGCAATGGAGATAGGGCTGGAGAATGATGGTAGAGAGAGCGATGGAGATAGGGCTGGAGAATGAAGTTAGAGGGCGATGGAGATAGGGCTGGAGAATGAAGTTAGAGGGAGATGGAGATAGGGCTGGAGAATGAAGTTAGAGAGCGATGGAGATAGGGCTGGAGAATGAAGTTAGAGGTCGATGGAGATATGACTGGAGAACGAAGTTAGAGGGCAATGGAGATAGGGCTGGAGAATGATGGTAGAGAGAG
The DNA here is from genome assembly GCF_037043375.1 of Chiloscyllium plagiosum. NCBI lineage: Eukaryota > Metazoa > Chordata > Chondrichthyes > Orectolobiformes > Hemiscylliidae > Chiloscyllium > Chiloscyllium plagiosum. The sequence goes on from NW_028270139.1 coordinate 145,087,079, forward strand.
CGATGGAGATAGGGCTGGAGAATGAAGTTAGAGGGCGATGGAGATAGGGCTGAAGAATGAAGGTGGAGAGAGCGATGGAGATTTGGCTGGAGAATGAAGTTAGAGAGCGATGGAGATAGGGCTGGAGAATGAAGTTAGAGGGCGATGGAGATAGGGCTGGAGAATGAAGTTAGAGAGCGATGGAGATAGGGCTGGAGAATGAAGTTAGAGGGCGATGGAGATAGGACTGGAGAATGAAGTTAGAGAGCGATGGTGATAGGGCTGGAGAATGAAGTTGGAGAGAGATATAGATTGGGCTGGTGAGTGAAGTTAGAGACCGATGGAGATTGGGCTGGAGAATCAAGTTCGCGGGTGATGGAGATCGGGCTGGGGAATGAATTTAGAGTGCAATGGAGATAGGGCTGGAGAATGAATTTGGAGAGCGATGGAGATAGGGCTGGGGAATGAAGTCAGAGAGCGATGGAGATAGGGCTGGGGAATGAAGTTAGAGACGGAAGGAGATCGGGCTAGAGAGTGAAGTTAGAGGGTGATGGAAATCGTGCTGCAGAATGAAGTTAGAGGGCGATGGAGATAAGGCTGGAGAATGAAGTTAGAGAGCGATGGAGATAGGGCTGGAGAATGAAGTTAGAGGGCGATGGAGATTGGGCCGGAGAATGAAAGTGTCGAGAGCAATGGAGATAGGGCTGGAGAATGATGTTAGTGGGCGATGGAGATAGGGCTGGAGAATGAAGTTCGAGGGCGATGGAGATTTGGCTGGAGAATGAAGTTAGAGGGCGATGGAGATATGGCTGGAGAAATGAAGTTAGAGGGCAATGGAGATAGGGCTGGAGAATGAAGGTGGAGAGAGCGATGGAGATTTGGCTGGAGAATGAAGTTCGAGAGCGATGGAGATAGGGCTGTAGAATGAAGTTAGAGAGCGATGGAGATAGGGCTGTAGAATGAAGTTAGAGAGCGAAGGTGTTAGGTCTGGAGAATGAAGTTAGAGTGTGATGGAGATCGGGCTGGGAAATGAAGTTGCAGGGCGATGGAGATAGGGCTGAAGAATGAAGTTAGAGAGCGATGGAGATAGGTCTGGAGAATGAGGTTCGAGGGAGATGGAGATTGGGCTGGAGCGTGAAGTTGGAGACCGATGGAGATCGGGCTGGAGAGTGAAGTTAGAGGGCGTTGGAGATAGGGCTGAAGAATGAAGTTAGAGAGCGATGGAAATTGGGCTGGGGAATGAAGTTAGAGAGCGATAGAGATAGGGCTGGAGAATGAAATTTTAAGCTGATGGAGATTGGGCTGGATAATGAAGTTAGAGTGCGATGGAGATCGGGCTGGGGAATGAAGTCAGACAGCGATGGATTTTGGGCTGGAGAGTGAAGTTACAGGGCGATGAAGATTGTCCTGGAGAATGAAGTCAGAGGGCGATGGAGAGAGGGCTGGAGAATCAAGTTAGAGGGTGATGGAGATCGGGCTGGGGAATGACGTTACAGGACGATGGAGATAGGACTGGGGAATGAAGTTAGAGGGCGATGGAGGTACGGCTGGAGAATGAAGTTAGAATATGATGGAGATTTGGCTGGAGAATGAAGTTAGAGAGCGATGGAGATAGGGCTGGAGAGTGAAGTTATAAGTCAATGGAGCTTTGGCTGGAGATTGAAATTGGAGCACAATGGAGATAGGGGTGGAGAATGAAGTTGGAGAGAGATATAGATTGGGCTGGTGAGTGAAGTTAGAGACCGATGGAGATTGTGCTGGAAAATGAAGTTAGAGGGCGATGGAGATTGTGCTGGAGAATCAAATTCGAGGGTGATGGAGATCGGGCTGGAAAATGTTTTTGAGGGCGATGGAGATCGGGCTGGAGAATGAAGTTGGAGAGCGATGGAGGTTGGGCTGGAAAATGAAGTTAGAGGGCGAAGGAGATAGGGCTGGACAATGAAGTTAGAGAGCGATGGAGATAGGTCTGGAGAATGAAGTTAGAGAGCGATGGCGATCGGGCTAGAGAATGAAGTTGGAGTGCGATGGAGATAGGGCTGGAGAATGAAGTTAGAGTGGGATGGAAATTGGGCTGGAGAATGAAGTTAGAGAGCGATGGAGATAGGGCTGGAGAATGAAGTTAGAGGGCGATGGAGATATGGCTGGAGGATGAAGGTGGAGAGAGCGATGGAGATTTGGCTGGAGAATGAAGTTAGAGGGCGATGGAGATAGGGCTGAAGAATGAAGTTGGAGAGAGCGATGGAGATTTGGCTGGAGAATGAAGTTAGAGAGCGATGGAGATAGGGCTGGAGAATGAAGTTAGAGGGCGATGGAGATAGGGCTGAAGAATGAAGGTGGAGAGAGCGATGGAGATTTGGCTGGAGAATGAAGTTAGAGAGCGATGGAGATATGGCTGGAGAATGAAGTTAGAGGGCGATGGAGATAGGGCTAGAGAATGAAGTTAGAGGGCGATGAAGATATGCCTGGAGAATGAAATTAGAGAGCGATGGAGATAGGGCTGGAGAATGAAGTTAGAGTGCAATTGGAGATAGGACTGGAGAATGAAGTTCGAGGGCGATGGAGATAGGGCTGGAGAATGAAGTTAGAGGCCGATGGAGATCGGTCTGTGGAATGAAGTTAGAGGGCGATGGAGTTTGGGTTGGAGAATGAAGTTTGAGGCTGATAGAGATTGGGCTGGAGAATGAAGTTCGAGGGTGATGGAGATAGGGCTGGAGAATGAAGGTGTCGAGAGCAATGGAGATAGGGCTGGAGAATGAAGTTCGAGGGCGATGGAGATTTGGCTGGAGAATGAAGTTAGAGGGCGATGGAGATAGGGCTGGAGAATGAAGTTGGAGGGCGATGGAGATGGGGCTGGAGAATGAAGTTTATGAGCGATGGAGTTACGGCTGGAGAATGAAGTTAGAGGGCGATGGAGATAGGTCTGGAGAATGAAGTTCCAGGGCGATGGAGATAGGGCTGGAGAATGAAGTTAGAGAGCGATGGAGATAGGGCTGGGGAATGATGTTAGAGAGCGATGGAGATTGGGCTGGAGAATGAAGTTAGAGGGCGATGGAGATAGGGCTGAAGAATGAAGTTAGAGAGCGATGGAAATTGGGCTGGGGAATGAAGTTAGAGAGCGATGGAGATAGGGTTGGAGAATGAAGTTAGAGAGCGATGGAAATTGGGCTGGGGAATGAAGTTAGAGAGCGATGGAGATCGGGCTGGGGAATGAAGTTAGAGAGCGATGGAGTTAGGGCTGAAGAATGAATTTAGTGAGCGATGGAAATTGGGCTTGGGAATGAAGTTAGAGAGCGATGGAGATAGGGCTGGAGACTGATTTTAGAGGGCGATGGAGATAGGGCTGGAGAATGAAGTTTTCAGGTGATGGAGATTGGGCTGGAGATTGAAGTTGGAGAGCGATGGAGATTGGGCTGACGAGTGAAGTTAGAGAGCGATGGAAATAGGTCTGGAGAATGAAGTTGGAGAGCGATGGAGATAGTGCTGGAGAATGAAGTTGGTGAGTGAAGGAGATAGGGCTGGGGAATGAAGTTAGAGAGCGATGGAGATAGGGCTGGGGAATGAAGTTGGAGAGCGATGGAGATAGTGCTGGAGAATGAAGTTGGTGAGTGAAGGAGATAGGGCTGGGGAATGAAGTTAGAGAGCGATGGAGATAGGGCTGGGGAATGAAGTTAGTGAGCGATGGAGTTAGGGCCGTGGAATGAAGTTCAAGAGCGATGGAGATAGGGCCGTGGAATGAAGTTAGAGGGCGAAGGAGATAGGGCTGGAGAATCAATTTAGAGGGTGATGGAGATTGGGCTGGCGAATGAAGTCAGAGGGCGACGTAGATCGGGCTGGAGAATGAAGTTAGAGGGTGATGGAGATTGGGCTGGGGAATGAAGTTTGAGGGCGATGGAGATTGGGCTGAGGAATGAAGTTATAGGGTGATGGAGATAGGGCTGGAGAATGAAGTTGGAGAGCGATGGAAATTGGGCTGGGGAATCAAGTTAGAGAGCGATGGATTTTGGGCTGGAGAGTGAAGTTACAGGGCGATGGAGATTGTCCTGGAGAATGAAGTCAGAGGGCGATGGAGAGAGGTCTGGAGAATCAAGTTAGAGGGTGATGGAGATCGGGCTGGGGAATGACGTTACAGGACGATGGAGATAGGACTGGGGAATGAAGTTAGAGGGCGATGGAGGTATGGCTGGAGAATGAAGTTAGAATATGATGGAGATTTGGCTGGAGAATGAAGTTAGAGAGTGATGGAGATAGGGCTGGAGAGTGAAGTTATAGGTCAATGGAGCTTTGGCTGGAGATTGAAATTGGAGCACAATGGAGATAGGGGTGGAGAATGAAGTTGGAGAGAGATATAGATTGGGCTGGTGAATGAAGTTAGAGACCGATGGAGATTGTGCTGGAAAATGAAGTTAGAGGGCGATGGAGATTGTGCTGGAGAATCAAATTCGAGGGTGATGGAGATCGGGCTGGAAAATGTTTTTGAGGGTGATGGAGATCGGGCTGGAGAATGAAGTTGGAGAGCGATGGAGGTTGGGCTGGCGAATGAAGTTAGATACCGATGGAGATTGTGCTGGAAAATGAAGTTAGAGGGCGAAGGAGATAGGGCTGGACAATGAAGTTAGAGAGCGATGGAGATAGGTCTGGAGAATGAAGTTAGAGAGCGATGGCGATCGGGCTAGAGAATGAAGTTGGAGTGCGATGGAGATAGGGCTGGAGAATGAAGTTAGAGTGGGATGGAGATTGGGCTGGAGAATGAAGTTAGAGAGCGATGGAGATAGGGCTGGAGAATGAAGTTAGAGGGCGATGGAGATATGGCTGGAGGATGAAGGTGGAGAGAGCGATGGAGATTTGGCTGGAGAATGAAGTTAGAGAGCGATGGAGATAGGGCTGGAGAATGAAGTTAGAGGGCGATGGAGATAGGGCTGAAGAATGAAGTTGGAGAGAGCGATGGAGATTTGGCTGGAGAATGAAGTTAGAGAGCGATGGAGATAGGGCTGGAGAATGAAGTTAGAGGGCGATGGAGATAGGGCTGAAGAATGAAGGTGGAGAGAGCGATGGAGATTTGGCTGGAGAATGAAGTTCGAGAGCGATGGAGATAGGGCTGGAGAATGAAGTTAGAGGGCGATGGAGATATGGCTGGAGAATGAAGTTAGAGGGCGATGGAGATAGGGCTAGAGAATGAAGTTAGAGGGCGATGGAGATATGCCTGGAGAATGAAATTAGAGAACGATGGAGATAGGGCTGGAGAATGAAGTTAGAGTGCAATTGGAGATAGGACTGGAGAATGAAGTTCGAGGGCGATGGAGATAGGGCTGGAGAATGAAGTTAGAGGCCGATGGAGATCGGTCTGTGGAATGAAGTTAGAGGGCGATGGAGTTTGGGTTGGAGAATGAAGTTTGAGGCTGATAGAGATTGGGCTGGAGAATGAAGTTCGAGGGTGATGGAGATAGGGCTGGAGAATGAAGGTGTCGAGAGCAATGGAGATAGGGCTGGAGAATGAAGTTCGAGGGCGATGGAGATTTGGCTGGAGAATGAAGTTAGAGGGCAATGGAGATAGGGCTGGAGAATGAAGTTGGAGGGCGATGGAGATAGGGCTGGAGAATGAAGTTTATGAGCGATGGAGTTACGGCTGGAGAATGAAGTTAGAGGGCGATGGAGATAGGTCTGGAGAATGAAGTTCGAGGGCGATGGAGATAGGGCTGGAGAATGAAGTTAGAGAGCGATGGAGATAGGGCTGGGGAATGATGTTAGAGAGCGATGGAGATCGGGCTGGAGAATGAAGTTAGCGGGCGATGGAGATAGGACTGTGGAAAGAGGTTGGAGAGCAATGGAGATAATGCTGGACAATGAAGTTAGAGGGTGATGGAGATAGGGCTGGAGAATGAATTTGGAGACCGATGGAGATTGGGCTGACGAGTGAAGTTAGAGCCCGATGGGGATTGGGCTGGAGAATCAAGTTCGAGGGTGATGGAGATTGGGCTGGAGAATGAAGTTAGAGGGCGATGGAGATAGGGCTGAAGAATGAAGTTAGAGAGCGATGGAAATTGGGCTGGGGAATGAAGTTAGAGAGCGATGGAGATAGGGTTGGAGAATGAAGTTAGAGAGCGATGGAAATTGGGCTGGGGAATGAAGTTAGAGAGCGATGGAGATCGGGCTGGGGAATGAAGTTAGAGAGCGATGGAGTTAGGGCTGAAGAATGAATTTAGAGAGCGATGGAAATTGGGCTTGGGAATGAAGTTAGAGAGCGATGGAGATAGGGCTGGAGACTGATTTTAGAGGGCGATGGAAATAGGTCTGCAGAATGAAGTTGGAGAGCGATGGAGATAGTGCTAGAGAATGAAGTTGGTGAGTGAAGGAGATCGGGCTGGGGAATGAAGTTAGAGAGCGATGGAGATAGGGCTGGGGAATGAAGTTGGAGAGCGATGGAGATAGTGCTGGAGAATGAAGTTGGTGAGTGAAGGAGATAGGGCTGGGGAATGAAGTTAGAGAGCGATGGAGATAGGGCTGGGGAATGAAGTTAGTGAGCGATGGAGTTAGGGCCGTGGAATGAAGTTCAAGAGCGATGGAGATAGGGCCGTGGAATGAAGTTAGAGGGCGAAGGAGATAGGGCTGGAGAATCAATTTAGAGGATGATGGAGATCAGGCTGGGGAATGAATTTAGAGGGTGTTGGAGATAGGGCTGGAGAATGAAGTTGGAGAGCGATGGAAATTGGGCTGGGGAATCAAGTTAGAGAGTGATGGAGTTAGGGCTGGGGAATGAAGTTAGAGAGCGATGGAGATTGGGCTGGAGAATGAAGTTAGAGGGCGATGGAGATAGAGCTGGAGAATGAAGTTATAAGGTGATCGAGATTGGGCTAGAGAATGAAGTTAGAGAGCGATGGAGATTGGGCTGGAGAGCGAAGTTGGAAGGCCATGGAGATTGGGCTGGGGAATGAAGTTAGAGAGCGATGCAGATTGGGCTGGAGAATGAATTTGGAGAGCGATGGAGATTGGGCTGACGAGTGAAGTTAGAGAGCGATGGAGATAGGTCTGGAGAATGAAGTTGGAGAACGATGGAGATAGTGCTGGAGAATGAAGTTGGAGAGTGAAGGAGATAGGGCTGGGGAATGATGTTAGATAGCGATGGAGATAGGGCTGGAGAATGAAGTTGGAGAGCGATGGAGATTGGCCTGTAGAATGAAGTTAGAATGTGATGGAGATAGTGCTGGAGAATGAAGTTATAGAGGGATGGAGATAGGGCTGGTGAATGAAGTTAGAGAACGATGGGGATCGGGTTGTAGAGTGAAGTTAGAGGGTGATGGAGATAGGGCTGGAAAATGAAGTTGGAGAGTGATGGAGATTGGGCTGAGGAATGAAGTTAGAGAGCGATGGAGATAGTTCTAGAGAATGAAGTAAGAGACTGATGGAGATAGGGCTGGAGAATGAAGTTGGAGAGAGATGGAGATTGGGCTGGAGAATGAAGTTAGAATGTGATGGAGATTTGGCTGGAGAATGAAGTTAGAGAGGGATGGAGATAGGGCTTGTAAATCAAGTTAGAGGGTGGTGGAGATCGGGATGGGGAATGAAGTTAGAGGGCGATGGAGTTTGGGCTGGCGAATGAAGTTCGAGGGCGATGGAGATTTGGCTGGAGAATCAAGTTAGAGGGTTATGGAGATCGGGATGGGGAATGAACTTAGAGGGTTATGGACATCGGGATGGGGAATTAATTTAGAGGGTGATGGAGATAGGGCTGGAGAATGAAGTTAGAGAGCGATGGAGATTGTGCTGGAGAATGAATTTGGAGACCGATGGAGATTGGGCTGACGAGTGAAGTTAGAGACCGATGGGGATTGGGCTGGAGAATCAAGTTCGAGGGTGATGGAGATTGGGCTGGAGAATGAAGTTAGAGGGCGATGGAGATAGGGCTGAAGAATGAAGTTAGAGAGCGATGGAAATTGGGCTGGGGAATGAAGTTAGAGAGCGATGGAGATAGGGTTGGAGAATGAAGTTAGAGGGCGATGGAGATAGGGCTGAAGAATGAAGGTGGAGAGAGCGATGGAGATTTGGCTGGAGAATGAAGTTAGAGAGCGATGGAGATATGGCTGGAGAATGAAGTTAGAGGGCGATGGAGATATGGCTGGCGAGTGAAGTTAGAGAGCGATGGAAATAGGTCTGGAGAATGAAGTTGGAGAGCGATGGAGATAGTGCTGGAGAATGAAGTTGGTGAGTGAAGGAGATAGGGCTGGGGAATGAAGTTAGAGAGCGATGGAGATAGGGCTGGGGAATGAAGTTGGAGAACGATGGAGATAGTGCTGGAGAATGAAGTTGGTGAGTGAAGGAGATAGGGCTGGGGAATGAAGTTAGAGAGCGATGGAGATAGGGCTGGGGAATGAAGTTAGTGAGCGATGGAGTTAGGGCCGTGGAATGAAGTTCAAGAGCGATGGAGATAGGGCCGTGGAATGAAGTTAGAGGGCGAAGGAGATAGGGCTGGAGAATCAATTTAGAGGGTGATGGAGATCAGGCTGGGGAATGAATTTAGAGGGTGTTGGAGATAGGGCTGGAGAATGAAGTTGGAGAGCGATGGAAATTGGGCTGGGGAATCAAGTTAGAGAGTGATGGAGTTAGGGCTGGAGAATGAAGTTAGAGAGCGATGGAAATTGGGCTGGGGAATGAAGTTAGAGAGCGATGGAGATAGGGCTGGAGAATGAAGTTAGAGGGTGATGGAGATAGAGCTGGAGAATGAAGTTATAAGGTGATCGAGATTGGGCTAGAGAATGAAGTTAGAGAGCGATGGAGATAGGTCTGGAGAATGAAGTTGGAGAACGATGGAGATAGTGCTGGAGAATGAAGTTGGAGACTGAAGGAGATAGGGCTGGGGAATGATGTTAGATAGCGATGGAGATAGGGCTGGAGAATGAAGTTGGAGAGCGATGGAGATTGGCCTGTAGAATGAAGTTAGAATGTGATGGAGGTAGTGCTGGAGAATGAAGTTATAGAGGGATGGAGATAGGGCTGGTGAATGAAGTTAGAGAACGATGGGGATCGGGTTGTAGAGTGAAGTTAGAGGGTGATGGAGATAGGGCTGGAAAATGAAGTTGGAGAGCGATGGAGATTGGGCTGAGGAATGAAGTTAGAGAGCGATGGAGATAGTTCTAGAGAATGAAGTAAGAGACTGATGGAGATAGGGCTGGAGAATGAAGTTGGAGAGAGATGGAGATTGGGCTGGAGAATGAAGTTAGAATGTGATGGAGATTTGGCTGGAGAATGAAGTTAGAGAGGGATGGAGATAGGGCTTGTAAATCAAGTTAGAGGGTGGTGGAGATCGGGATGGGGAATGAAGTTAGAGAGCGATGGAGATCGGGCTGGGGAATGAAGTTAGAGAGCGATGGAGTTAGGGCTGAAGAATGAATTTAGAGAGCGATGGAAATTGGGCTTGGGAATGAAGTTAGAGAGCGATGGAGATAGGGCTGGAGACTGATTTTAGAGGGCGATGGAAATAGGTCTGCAGAATGAAGTTGGAGAGCGATGGAGATAGTGCTGGAGAATGAAGTTGGTGAGTGAAGGAGATAGGGCTGGGGAATGAAGTTAGAGAGCGATGGAGATAGGGCTGGGGAATGAAGTTGGAGAGCGATGGAGATAGTGCTGGAGAATGAAGTTGGTGAGTGAAGGAGATAGGGCTGGGGAATGAAGTTAGAGAGCGATGGAGATAGGGCTGGGGAATGAAGTTAGTGAGCGATGGAGTTAGGGCCGTGGAATGAAGTTCAAGAGCGATGGAGATAGGGCCGTGGAATGAAGTTAGAGGGCGAAGGAGATAGGGCTGGAGAATCAATTTAGAGGATGATGGAGATCAGGCTGGGGAATGAATTTAGAGGGTGTTGGAGATAGGGCTGGAGAATGAAGTTGGAGAGCGATGGAAATTGGGCTGGGGAATCAAGTTAGAGAGTGATGGAGTTAGGGCTGGGGAATGAAGTTAGAGAGCGATGGAGATTGGGCTGGAGAATGAAGTTAGAGGGCGATGGAGATAGAGCTGGAGAATGAAGTTATAAGGTGATCGAGATTGGGCTAGAGAATGAAGTTAGAGAGCGATGGAGATTGGGCTGGAGAGCGAAGTTGGAAGGCCATGGAGATTGGGCTGGGGAATGAAGTTAGAGAGCGATGCAGATTGGGCTGGAGAATGAATTTGGAGAGCGATGGAGATTGGGCTGACGAGTGAAGTTAGAGAGCGATGGAGATAGTTCTGGAGAATGAAGTTGGAGAACGATGGAGATAGTGCTGGAGAATGAAGTTGGAGAGTGAAGGAGATAGGGCTGGGGAATGATGTTAAATAGCGATGGAGATAGGGCTGGAGAATGAAGTTGGAGAGCGATGGAGATTGGCCTGTAGAATGAAGTTAGAATGTGATGGAGATAGTGCTGGAGAATGAAGTTATAGAGGGATGGAGATAGGGCTGGTGAATGAAGTTAGAGAACGATGGGGATCGGGTTGTAGAGTGAAGTTAGAGGGTGATGGAGATAGGGCTGGAAAATGAAGTTGGAGAGTGATGGAGATTGGGCTGAGGAATGAAGTTAGAGAGCGATGGAGATAGTTCTAGAGAATGAAGTAAGAGACTGATGGAGATAGGGCTGGAGAATGAAGTTGGAGAGAGATGGAGATTGGGCTGGAGAATGAAGTTAGAATGTGATGGAGATTTGGCTGGAGAATGAAGTTAGAGAGGGATGGAGATAGGGCTTGTAAATCAAGTTAGAGGGTGGTGGAGATCGGGATGGGGAATGAAGTTAGAGGGCGATGGAGTTTGGGCTGGCGAATGAAGTTCGAGGGCGATGGAGATTTGGCTGGAGAATCAAGTTAGAGGGTTATGGAGATCGGGATGGGGAATGAACTTAGAGGGCGATGGAGTTTGGGCTGGAGAATTAATTTAGAGGGTTATGGAGATAGGGCTGGAGAATGAAGTTAGAGAGCGATGGAGATTGTGCTGGAGAATGAATTTGGAGACCGATGGAGATTGGGCTGACGAGTGAAGTTAGAGACCGATGGGGATTGGGCTGGAGAATCAAGTTCGAGGGTGATGGAGATTGGGCTGGAGAATGAAGTTAGAGGGCGATGGAGATAGGGCTGAAGAATGAAGTTAGAGAGCGATGGAAATTGGGCTGGGGAATGAAGTTAGAGAGCGATGGAGATAGGGTTGGAGAATGAAGTTAGAGGGCGATGGAGATAGGGCTGAAGAATGAAGGTGGAGAGAGCGATGGAGATTTGGCTGGAGAATGAAGTTAGAGAGCGATGGAGATATGGCTGGAGAATGAAGTTAGAGGGCGATGGAGATATGGCTGGAGAATGAAGTTAGAGGGCGATGGAGATAGGGCTGGAGAATGAAGTTTTCAGGTGATGGAGATTGGGCTGGAGATTGAAGTTGGAGAGCGATGGAGATTGGGCTGACGAGTGAAGTTAGAGAGCGATGGAAATAGGTCTGGAGAATGAAGTTGGAGAGCGATGGAGATAGTGCTGGAGAATGAAGTTGGTGAGTGAAGGAGATAGGGCTGGGGAATGAAGTTAGAGAGCGATGGAGATAGGGCTGGGGAATGAAGTTGGAGAACGATGGAGATAGGGCTGGGGAATGAAGTTAGTGAGCGATGGAGTTAGGGCCGTGGAATGAAGTTCAAGAGCGATGGAGATAGGGCCGTGGAATGAAGTTAGAGGGCGAAGGAGATAGGGCTGGAGAATCAATTTAGAGGGTGATGGAGATCAGGCTGGGGAATGAATTTAGATGGTGTTGGAGATAGGGCTGGAGAATGAAGTTGGAGAGCGATGGAAATTGGGCTGGGGAATCAAGTTAGAGAGCGATGGAGATAGGGCTGGAGAATGAAGTTAGAGGGCGATGGAGATAGAGCTGGAGAATGAAGTTATAAGGTGATCGAGATTGGGCTAGAGAATGAAGTTAGAGAGCGATGGAGATTGGGCTGGAGAGCGAAGTTGGAAGGCCATGGAGATTGGGCTGGGGAATGAATTTGGAGAGCGATGGAGATTGGGCTGACGAGTGAAGTTAGAGAGCGATGGAGATAGGTCTGGAGAATGAAGTTGGAGAACGATGGAGATAGTGCTGGAGAATGAAGTTGGAGACTGAAGGAGATAGGGCTGGGGAATGATGTTAGATAGCGATGGAGATAGGGCTGGAGAATGAAGTTGGAGAGCGATGGAGATTGGCCTGTAGAATGAAGTTAGAATGTGATGGAGGTAGTGCTGGAGAATGAAGTTATAGAGGGATGGAGATAGGGCTGGTGAATGAAGTTAGAGAACGATGGGGATCGGGTTGTAGAGTGAAGTTAGAGGGTGATGGAGATAGGGCTGGAAAATGAAGTTGGAGAGCGATGGAGATTGGGCTGAGGAATGAAGTTAGAGAGCGATGGAGATAGTTCTAGAGAATGAAGTAAGAGACTGATGGAGATAGGGCTGGAGAATGAAGTTGGAGAGAGATGGAGATTGGGCTGGAGAATGAAGTTAGAATGTGATGGAGATTTGGCTGGAGAATGAAGTTAGAGAGGGATGGAGATAGGGCTTGTAAATCAAGTTAGAGGGTGGTGGAGATCGGGATGGGGAATGAAGTTAGAGGGCGATGGAGTTTGGGCTGGCGAATGAAGTTCGAGGGCGATGGAGATTTGGCTGGAGAATCAAGTTAGAGGGTTATGGAGATCGGGATGGGGAATGAACTTAGAGGGCGATGGAGTTTGGGCTGGAGAATTAATTTAGAGGGTGATGGAGATAGGGCTGGAGAATGAAGTTAGAGAGCGATGGAGATTGTGCTGGAGAATGAATTTGGAGACCGATGGAGATTGGGCTGACGAGTGAAGTTAGAGACCGATGGGGATTGGGCTGGAGAATCAATTTCGAGGGTGATGGAGATTGGGCTGGAGAATGAAGTTAGAGGGCGATGGAGATAGGGCTGAAGAATGAAGTTAGAGAGCGATGGAAATTGGGCTGGAGAATGAAGTTAGAGGGCGATGGAGATAGGGCTGAAGAATGAAGGTGGAGAGAGCGATGGAGATTTGGCTGGAGAATGAAGTTAGAGAGCGATGGAGATAGGGCTGGAGAATGAAGTTAGAGGGCGATGGAGATATGGCTGGAGAATGAAGTTAGAGGGCGATGGAGATAGGGCTAGAGAATGAAGTTAGAGGGCGATGGAGATATGCCTGGAGAATGAAATTAGAGAGCGATGGAGATAGGGCTGGAGAATGAAATTAGAGTGCAATTGGAGATAGGACTGGAGAATGAAGTTCGAGGGCGACGGAGATCGGGCTGGAGAATGAAGTTAGAGGCCGATGGAGATCGGTCTGTGGAATGAAGTTAGAGGGCGATGGAGTTGGGGTTGGAGAATGAAGTTTGAGGCTGATAGAGATTGGGCTGGAGAATGAAGTTCGTGGGCAATGGAGATAGGGCTGGAAAATCTAGTTCGAGGGCGATGGAGATTGGGCTGGCGAATGAAGATAGAAGGCGATGGAGATAGGGCTGGAGAATGAAGTTAGAGGGTGATGGAGATTGGGCTGGAGAATGAAGTTGAAGAGCGATCGAGATAGGGCTGGAGAATGCATTTAGAGACCGATGGAGATCGGGCTGGAGAGTGAAGTTAGAGAGCGATGGAGATTGGGCTGGCGAATGAAGTTAGAGGGCGATGGAAATTGGGCTGGAGAATGAAGTTGGAGAGAGATATAGATTGGGCTGGTGAGTGAAGTTAGAGACCGATGGAGATTGGGCTGGAGAATCAAGTTCGCTGGTGATGGAGATCGGGCTGGGGAATAAATTTAGCGGGCAATGGAGATAGGGCTGGAGAATGAATTTGGAGAGCGATGGAGGTTGGGCAGGAGAGTGAAGTTAGATATCGATGGAGATTGGGCTGGAAAATGAAGTTAGAGGGCGATGGAGTTAGGGCTGGGGAATGAAGTTACAGGGTGATGGAGAGAGGGCTGGAGAATGAAGTTAGAGGGCGATGGAGATAGGGCTGGAGAATGAAGTTAGAGAGCGATGGAGATAGGGCTGGGGAATGAAGTTAGAGAGTGATGGAGATTGGGCTGGAGAGCGAAGTTGGAAGGCCATGGAGATTGGGCTGGGGAATGAAGTTAGAGAGCGATGGAGATTGGGCTGGAGAATGAATTTGGAGAGCGATGGAGATTGGGCTGGAGAATGAAGTTGGAGAGTGAAGGAGATAGGGCTGGGGAATGATGTTAGATAGCGATGGAGATAGGGCTGGAGAATGAAGTTGGAGAGCGATGGAGATTGGCCTGTAGAATGAAGTTAGAATGTGATGGAGATAGTGCTGGAGAATGAAGTTATAGAGGGATGGAGATAGGGCTGGTGAATGAAGTTAGAGAACGATGGGGATCGGGTTGTAGAGTGAAGTTAGAGGGTGATGGAGATAGGGCTGGAAAATGAAGTTGGAGAGCGATGGAGATTGGGCTGAGGAATGAAGTTAGAGAGCGATGGAGATAGTTCTAGAGAATGAAGTAAGAGACTGATGGAGATAGGGCTGGAGAATGAAGTTGGAGAGAGATGGAGATTGGGCTGGAGAATGAAGTTAGAATGTGATGGAGATTTGGCTGGAGAATGAAGTTAGAGAGCGATGGAGATAGGGCTTGTAAATCAAGTTAGAGGGTGGTGGAGATCGGGATGGGGAATGAAGTTAGAGGGCGATGGAGTTTGGGCTGGCGAATGAAGTTCGAGGGCGATGGAGATTTGGCTGGAGAATCAAGTTAGAGGGTTATGGAGATCGGGATGGGGAATGAACTTAGAGGGCGATGGAGTTTGGGCTGGAGAATTAATTTAGAGGGTGATGGAGATAGGGCTGGAGAATGAAGTTAGAGAGCGATGGAGATTGTGCTGGAGAATGAATTTGGAGACCGATGGAGATTGGGCTGACGAGTGAAGTTAGAGACCGATGGGGATTGGGCTGGAGAATCAAGTTTGAGGGTGATGGAGATTGGGCTGGAGAATGAAGTTAGAGGGCGATGGAGATAGGGCTGAAGAATGAAGTTAGAGAGCGATGGAAATTGGGCTGGGGAATGAAGTTAGAGAGCGATGGAGTTTGGGTTGGAGAATGAAGTTAGAGGGCGATGGAGATAGAGCTGAAGAATGAAGGTGGAGAGAGCGATGGAGATTTGGCTGGAGAATGAAGTTAGAGAGCGATGGAGATAGGGCTGGAGAATGAAGTTAGAGGGCGATGGAGATATGGCTGGAGAATGAAGTTAGAGGGCGATGGAGATAGGGCTAGAGAATGAAGTTAGAGGGCGATGGAGATATGCCTGGAGAATGAAATTAGAGAGCGATGGAGATAGGGCTGGAGAATGAAGTTAGAGTGCAATTGGAGATAGGACTGGAGAATGAAGTTCGAGGGCGACGGAGATAGGGCTGGAGAATGAAGTTAGAGGCCGATGGAGATCGGTCTGTGGAATGAAGTTAGAGGGCGATGGAGTTTGGGTTGGAGAATGAAGTTTGAGGCTGATAGAGATTGGGCTGGAGAATGAAGTTCGTGGGCAATGGAGATAGGACTGGAAAATCTAGTTCGAGGGCGATGGAGATTGGGCTGGCGAATGAAGATAGAAGGCGATGGAGATAGGGCTGGAGAATGAAGTTAGAGGGTGATGGAGATTGGGCTGGAGAATGAAGTTGAAGAGCGATCGAGATAGGGCTGGAGAATGCATTTAGAGACCGATGGAGATCGGGCTAGAGAGTGAAGTTAGAGGGTGATGGAGATTGGGCTGGCGAATGAAGTTAGAGGGCAATGGAGATTGGGCTGGAGAATCAAGTTCGCTGGTGATGGAGATCGGGCTGGGGAATGAATTTAGAGGGCAATGGAGATAGGGCTGGAGAATGAATTTGGAGAGCGATGGAGGTTGGGCAGGAGAGTGAAGTTAGATACCGATGGAGATTGGGCTAGAAAATGAAGTTAGAGGGCGATGGAGATAGGGCTGGGGAATGAAGTTACAGGGTGATGGAGAGAGGGCTGGAGAATGAAGTTAGAGGGCGATGGAGATAGGGCTGGAGAATGAAGTTAGAGAGCGATGGAGATAGGGCTGGGGAATGAAGTTAGAGACCGAAGGAGATCGGGCTAGAGAGTGAAGTTAGAGGGTGATGGAAATCGTGCTGCAGAATGATGTTAGAGGGCGATGGAGATAAGGCTGGAGAATGAAGTTCGAGGGTATTGGAGATAGGGCTGGAGAATGAAGGTGTCGAGAGCAATGGAGATAGGGCTGGAGAATGAAGTTCGAGGGCGATGGAGATTTGGCTGAAGAATGAATTTAGAGAGTGATGGAAATTGGGCTTGGGAATGAAGTTAGAGAGCGATGGAGATAGGGCTGGAGACTGATTTTAGAGGGCGATGGAGATAGGGCTGGAGAATGAAGTTTTCAGGTGATGGAGATTGGGCTGGAGATTGAAGTTGGAGAGCGATGGAGATTGGGCTGACGAGTGAAGTTAGAGAGCGATGGAAATAGGTCTGGAGAATGAAGTTGGAGAGCGATGGAGATAGTGCTGGAGAATGAAGTTATAAGGTGATCGAGATTGGGCTAGAGAATGAAGTTAGAGAGCGATGGAGATTGGGCTGGAGAGCGAAGTTGGAAGGCCATGGAGATTGGGCTGGAGAATGAAGTTAGAGAGCGATGGAGATTGGGCTGGAGAATGAATTTGGAGAGCGATGGAGATTGGGCTGACGAGTGAAGTTACAGAGCGATGGAGATAGGTCTGGAGAATGAAGTTGGAGAACGATGGAGATAGTGCTGGAGAATGAATTTGGAGAGTGAAGGAGATAGGGCTGGGGAATGATGTTAGATAGCGATGGAGATAGGGCTGGAGAATGAAGTTGGAGAGCGATGGAGATTGGCCTGTAGAATGAAGTTAGAATGTGATGGAGATAGTGCTGGAGAATGAAGTTATAGAGGGATGGAGATAGGGCTGGTGAATGAAGTTAGAGAACGATGGGGATCGGGTTGTAGAGTGAAGTTAGAGGGTGATGGAGATAGGGCTGGAAAATGAAGTTGGAGAGCGATGGAGATTGGGCTGAGGAATGAAGTTAGAGAGCGATGGAGATAGTTCTAGAGAATGAAGTAAGAGACTGATGGAGATAGGGCTGGAGAATGAAGTTGGAGAGAGATGGAGATTGGGCTGGAGAATGAAGTTAGAATGTGATGGAGATTTGGCTGGAGAATGAAGTTAGAGAGGGATGGAGATAGGGCTTGTAAATCAAGTTAGAGGGTGGTGGAGATCGGGATGGGGAATGAAGTTAGAGGGCGATGGAGTTTGGGCTGGCGAATGAAGTTCGAGGGCGATGGAGATTTGGCTGGAGAATCAAGTTAGAGGGTTATGGAGATCGGGATGGGGAATGAACTTAGAGGGCGATGGAGTTTGGGCTGGAGAATTAATTTAGAGGGTGATGGAGATAGGGCTGGAGAATGAAGTTAGAGAGCGATGGAGATTGTGCTGGAGAATGAATTTGGAGACCGATGGAGATTGGGCTGACGAGTGAAGTTAGAGACCGATGGGGATTGGGCTGGAGAATCAAGTTTGAGGGTGATGGAGATTGGGCTGGAGAATGAAGTTAGAGGGCGATGGAGATAGGGCTGAAGAATGAAGTTAGAGAGCGATGGAAATTGGGCTGGGGAATGAAGTTAGAGAGCGATGGAGTTTGGGTTGGAGAATGAAGTTAGAGGGCGATGGAGATAGAGCTGAAGAATGAAGGTGGAGAGAGCGATGGAGATTTGGCTGGAGAATGAAGTTAGAGAGCGATGGAGATAGGGCTGGAGAATGAAGTTAGAGGGCGATGGAGATATGGCTGGAGAATGAAGTTAGAGGGCGATGGAGATAGGGCTAGAGAATGAAGTTAGAGGGCGATGGAGATATGCCTGGAGAATGAAATTAGAGAGCGATGGAGATAGGGCTGGAGAATGAAGTTAGAGTGCAATTGGAGATAGGACTGGAGAATGAAGTTCGAGGGCGACGGAGATAGGGCTGGAGAATGAAGTTAGAGGCCGATGGAGATCGGTCTGTGGAATGAAGTTAGAGGGCGATGGAGTTTGGGTTGGAGAATGAAGTTTGAGGCTGATAGAGATTGGGCTGGAGAATGAAGTTCGTGGGCAATGGAGATAGGACTGGAAAATCTAGTTCGAGGGCGATGGAGATTGGGCTGGCGAATGAAGATAGAAGGCGATGGAGATAGGGCTGGAGAATGAAGTTAGAGGGTGATGGAGATTGGGCTGGAGAATGAAGTTGAAGAGCGATCGAGATAGGGCTGGAGAATGCATTTAGAGACCGATGGAGATCGGGCTAGAGAGTGAAGTTAGAGGGTGATGGAGATTGGGCTGGCGAATGAAGTTAGAGGGCAATGGAGATTGGGCTGGAGAATCAAGTTCGCTGGTGATGGAGATCGGGCTGGGGAATGAATTTAGAGGGCAATGGAGATAGGGCTGGAGAATGAATTTGGAGAGCGATGGAGGTTGGGCAGGAGAGTGAAGTTAGATACCGATGGAGATTGGGCTAGAAAATGAAGTTAGAGGGCGATGGAGATAGGGCTGGGGAATGAAGTTACAGGGTGATGGAGAGAGGGCTGGAGAATGAAGTTAGAGGGCGATGGAGATAGGGCTGGAGAATGAAGTTAGAGAGCGATGGAGATAGGGCTGGGGAATGAAGTTAGAGACCGAAGGAGATCGGGCTAGAGAGTGAAGTTAGAGGGTGATGGAAATCGTGCTGCAGAATGATGTTAGAGGGCGATGGAGATAAGGCTGGAGAATGAAGTTCGAGGGTATTGGAGATAGGGCTGGAGAATGAAGGTGTCGAGAGCAATGGAGATAGGGCTGGAGAATGAAGTTCGAGGGCGATGGAGATTTGGCTGAAGAATGAATTTAGAGAGTGATGGAAATTGGGCTTGGGAATGAAGTTAGAGAGCGATGGAGATAGGGCTGGAGACTGATTTTAGAGGGCGATGGAGATAGGGCTGGAGAATGAAGTTTTCAGGTGATGGAGATTGGGCTGGAGATTGAAGTTGGAGAGCGATGGAGATTGGGCTGACGAGTGAAGTTAGAGAGCGATGGAAATAGGTCTGGAGAATGAAGTTGGAGAGCGATGGAGATAGTGCTGGAGAATGAAGTTATAAGGTGATCGAGATTGGGCTAGAGAATGAAGTTAGAGAGCGATGGAGATTGGGCTGGAGAGCGAAGTTGGAAGGCCATGGAGATTGGGCTGGAGAATGAAGTTAGAGAGCGATGGAGATTGGGCTGGAGAATGAATTTGGAGAGCGATGGAGATTGGGCTGACGAGTGAAGTTACAGAGCGATGGAGATAGGTCTGGAGAATGAAGTTGGAGAACGATGGAGATAGTGCTGGAGAATGAATTTGGAGAGTGAAGGAGATAGGGCTGGGGAATGATGTTAGATAGCGATGGAGATAGGGCTGGAGAATGAAGTTGGAGAGCGATGGAGATTGGCCTGTAGAATGAAGTTAGAATGTGATGGAGATAGTGCTGGAGAATGAAGTTATAGAGGGATGGAGATAGGGCTGGTGAATGAAGTTAGAGAACGATGGGGATCGGGTTGTAGAGTGAAGTTAGAGGGTGATGGAGATAGGGCTGGAAAATGAAGTTGGAGAGCGATGGAGATTGGGCTGAGGAATGAAGTTAGAGAGCGATGGAGGTAGTTCTAGAGAATGAAGTAAGAGACTGATGGAGATAGGGCTGGAGAATGAAGTTGGAGAGAGATGGAGATTGGGCTGGAGAATGAAGTTAGAATGTGATGGAGATTTGGCTGGAGAATGAAGTTAGAGAGCGATGGAGATAGGGCTTGTAAATCAAGTTAGAGGGTGATGGAGATCGGGATGGGGAATGAAGTTAGAGGGCGATGGAGTTTGGGCTGGCGAATGAAGTTCGAGGGCGATGGAGATTTGGCTGGAGAATCAAGTTAGAGGGTTATGGAGATCGGGATGGGGAATGAACTTAGAGGGCGATGGAGTTTGGGCTGGAGAATTAATTTAGAGGGTGATGGAGATTGGGCTGGGGAATGAAGTTTGAGGGCGATGGAGATTGGGCTGAGGAATGAAGTTAGAGAGTGATGGAGTTAGGGCTGGAGAATGAAGTTGGAGAGAGATGTAGGTAGGGCTGGTGATTGAAGTTAGAGACCGATGGAGATTGGGCTGGAGAATCAAGTTCGAGGGTGATGGAGATCGGGCTGGGGAATGTTTTAAGAGGGCGATGGAGGTAGTGCTGGAGAATGAAGTTAGATACTGATGGAGATAGGGCTGGAAAATGAAGTTAGAGGGCGATGGAAATAGGGCTGGGGAATGAAGTTACAGGGTGATGGAGATAGGGCTGGAGAATGAAGTTAGAGACCGATGGAGTTTGGGCTGGAGAATGAAGTTAGAGGGTGATGGAGATCGTGCTGCAGAATTAAGTTAGAGGGTGATGGAGATAGGGCTGGAGAATGAAGTTAGAGAGTGATGGAAATAGGACTGGAGAATGAAGTTGGAAGGCGATGGAGATAGGGCTGGGGAATGAAGGTGGAGAGAGCGATGGAGATAGGGATGGAGAATGAAGTTAGAGAGCGATGGTGATAGGGTTGCAGAATGAAGTTAGAGGGCGATGGAGATTGGGCTGGGGAATGAAGTTAGAGAGCGATGGAGATTGGGCTGGGGAATGAAGTTAGAGGGCGATGGAGATAGGGCTGGAGAATGAAGTTAGAGAGCGATGGAGATTGGGCTGGAGAGTGAAGTTAGATGGTGATGGAGATCAGGCTGGGGAATGAAGTTAGAGGGCAATGGAGATAGGTTCGCGAATGATGTTAGAGGGCGATGGAGATAGAGCTGGTGAATGAAGTTCGAGAGCGATGGAGATCAGGCTGGGTAATGAAGTTAGAGGCCGATGGTGATAGGGTTGGAGAATGAAGTTAGAGGGTGATGGAGATCGGGCTGGGGAATGAAGTTAGAGGGTGATGGAGATAGGGCTGGAGAATGGATTTATAGAGCGATGGAGATGGGGCTGGAGAGTGAAGTTAGAGGCGATGGAGATACGGCAGGGGAGTGAATTTAGAGGGCGATGGATATCGGGCTGGGGAATGAAGTTGGAGGGCGATGGATATCGGGCTGGGGAATGAAGTTAGAGGGTGATGGAGATAGGGCTGGAGAATGAAGTTGGAGAGCGATGGAGATAGGGATGGCGAATGACGTTAGAGACCGATGGAGATAGGGCTAGAGAGTGCAGTCAGAGGGTGATGGAGATCGTGCTGCAGAATGAAGTATGAGGGCGATGGAGATAGGGCTGGAGATTCAATTTAGAGGGTGATGAAGTTCGGGCTGTGGAATGAAGTTAGAGGGCGATGGAGTTTGGGCTGGAGAATGAAGTTAGATACCGATGGAGATTGGGCTGGAAAATGAAGTTAGAGGGCGATGGAGATAGGGCTGGGGAATGAAGTTACAGGGTAATGGAGATAGTGCTGGAGAATGAAGTTAGAGGGTGATGGAGATCGTGCTGCAGAATGAAGTTAGAGGGCGATGGAGATAGGGCTGGAGAATGAAGTTAGAGACTGATGGAGATAGGGCTGGAGAATGAAGTTGGAGAGCGATGGAGATAGGGTTGGGTAATGAAGTTAGAGAACGATGGAGATCGGGCTGGAGAGTACAGTTAGAGGGCGACGGAGATCGTGCTGCTGAATGAAGCAAAAGCGTGATGGAGATAGGGCTGGAGAATCAATTTAGAGGGTGATAGAGATCGGGCTATGGAATGAAGTTAGAGGGCGATGGGTTTTGGGCTGGAGAATGAAGTTAGAGGCTGATGGTCATTGGGCTAGAGAATGAAGTTAGAGGGTGATGGAGATTGGGCTGTGGAATGAAATTAGAGGGAGATGGAGATTGGGCTGGAGAATGAAGTTAGAGGGCGATGGAGATTGGGCTGGCGAATGAAGTCAGAGGGCGACGTAGATCGGGCTGGAGAATGAAGTTAGAGGGTGATGGAGATTGGGCTGGGGAATGAAGTTTGAGGGCGATGGAGATTGGGCTGAGGAATGAAGTTATAGGGTGATGGAGATAGGGCTGGAGAATGAAGTTGGAGAGCGATGTAGATTGGGCTGGTGAGTGAAGTTAGAGACCGATGGAGATCGTGCTGGAGAATGAAGTTGGAGAGCGATGGAGATAGTGCTGGGGAATGAAATTATAGAGCTTTGGAGGTATGGCTGCAGAATGAAGTTAGAGACCGATGGAGATTGGGCTGGAGAATCAAGTTCGAGGGTGACGGAGATCGGGCTGGGGAATGTTTTTAGAGGGCGATGGAGATTGGGCTGGAGAATGAAGTTAGATACCGATGGAGATTGGGCTGGAAAATGAAGTTAGAGGGCGATGGAGATAGGGCTGGGGAATGAAGTTACAGGGTAATGGAGATAGTGCTGGAGAATGAAGTTAGAGGGTGATGGAGATAGGGCTAGAGAATGAAGTTAGAGACCGATGGAGATAGGGCTGGAGAATGAAGTTAGAGGGCGATGGAGATAGGGCTGGAGAATGAAGTTGGAAAGCGATGGAGATAGGGTTGGGTAATGAAGTTAGAGAACGATGGAGATCGGGCTGGAGAGTGCAGTTAGAGGGCGATGGAGATCGTGCTCTGAATGAAGCAAAAGGGTGATGGAGATAGGGCTGGAGAATCAATTTAGAGGGTGATGGAGATCGGGCTATGGAATGAAGTTAGAGGGCGATGGGTTTTGGGCTGGAGAATGAAGTTAGAGGCTGATGGTCATTGGGCTAGAGAATGAAGTTAGAGTGTGATGGAGATTGGGCTGTGGAAGGAAATTAGAGGGAGATGGAGATTGGGCTGGAGAATGAAGTTGGAGGGCGATGGAGATAGGGATGGAGAATGAATTTATAGACCCATGGAGATTGGGCTGGAGAGTGAAGTTAGAGGGCGATGGAGATTGGGCTGGCGAATGGAGTCAGAGGGCGACGTAGATTGGGCCGGAGAATGAAGTTAGAGGGTGATGGAGAATGGGCTGGGGAATGAAGTTTGAGGGCGATGGAGATTGGGCTGAGGAATGAAGTTATAGGGTGATGGAGATAGGACTGGAGAATGAAGTTGGAGAGCGGTGTAGATTGGTCTGGTGAGTGAAGTTAGAGACCGATGGAGATCGTGCTGGAGAATGAAGTTGGAGAGCGATGGAGATAGTGCTGGGGAATGAAATTATAGAGCTTTGGAGATACGGCTGCAGAATGAAGTTAGAGAGCGATGGAGATAGGGCTGGAGAATGAAGTTAGAGAGTGATGGAGATTGGGTTGGCGAATGAAGTTAGAGGCTGATGGTGATAGGGTTGGAGAATGAAGTTAGAGGGCGATGGAGATTGGGCTGGGGAATGAAGTTAGAGAGCGATGGAGATTGGGCTGGAGAATGAAGTTAGAGGGTGATGAATATTGGGCTGGAGAATGAAGTTTGAGGGCGATGGAGATTGGGCTGAGGAATGAAGTTAGAGAGTGATGGTGATAGAGCTGGAGAATGAAGTTGGAGAGAGATAGAGATTGGGCTGGTGAGTGAAGTTAGAGACCGATGGAGATTGGGCTGGAGAATCAAGTTCGAGGGTGACGGAGATCGGGCTGGGGAATGTTTTTAGAGGGCGATGGAGATAGGGCTGGAGAATGTAGTTAGATACCGATGGAGATTGGGCTGGAAAATGAAGTTAGAGGGCGATGGAGATAGGGCTGGGGAATGAAGTTACAGGGTAATGGAGATAGTGCTGGAGAATGAAGTTAGAGGGTGATGGAGATCGTGCTGCAGAATGAAGTTAGAGGGCGATGGAGATAGGGCTGGGGAATGAAGTTACAGGGTAATGGAGATAGTGCTGGAGAATCAAGTTCGAGGGTGACGGAGATCAGGCTGGGGAATGTTTTTAGAGGGCGATGGAGATAGGGCTGGAGAATGAAGTTAGGTACCGATGGAGATTGGGCTGGAAAATGAAGTTAGAGGGCGATGGAGATAGGGCTGGGGAATGAAGTTACAAGGTAATGGAGATAGTGCTGGAGAATGAAGTTAGAGGGCGATGGAGATAGGGCTGGAGAATCAATTTAGAGGGTGATGGAGATCGGGCTATGGAATGAAGTTAGAGGGCGATGGGTTTTGGGCTGGAGAATGAAGTTAGAGGCTGATGGTCATTGGGCTGGAGAATGAAGTTAGAGGGTGATGGAGATTGGGCTGTGGAATGAAATTAGAGGGAGATGGAGATTGGGCTGGAGAATGAAGTTGGAGAGCGATGGAGATAGGGTTGGAGAATGAAGTTGGAGGGCGATGGAGATAGGGATGGAGAATGAATTTATAGACCCATGGAGATAGGGCTGGAGAATGAAGTTAGAGGCCGATGGTGATAGGGTTGGAGAATGAAGTTAGAGGGCGATGGAGATTGGGCTGGGGAATGAAGTTAGATACCGATGGAGATTGGGCTGGAAAATGAAGTTAGAGGGCGATGGAGATAGGGCTAGAGAATGAAGTTAGAGACCGATGGAGATAGGGCTGGAGAATGAAGTTAGAGGGCGATGGAGATAGGGCTGGAGAATGAAGTTAGAGGGCGATGGAGATAGGGCTGGAGAATGAAGTTGGAAAGCGATGGAGATAGGGTTGGGTAATGAAGTTAGAGAACGATGGAGATCGGGCTGGAGAGTGCAGTTAGAGGGTGATGGAGATCGTGCTGCTGAATGAAGCAAAAGGGTGATGGAGATAGGGCTGGAGAATCAATTTAGAGGGTGATGGAGATCGAGCTATGGAATGAAGTTAGAGGGCGATGGGTTTTGGGCTGGAGAATGAAGTTAGAGGCTGATGGTCATTGGGCTAGAGAATGAAGTTAGAGGGTGATGGAGATTGGGCTGTGGAATGAAATTAGAGGGAGATGGAGATTGGGCTGGAGAATGAAGTTGGAGAGTGATGGAGATAGGGCTGGAGAATGAAGTTGGAGAGCGATGGAGATAGGGATGGAGAATGAATTTATAGACCCATGGAGATTGGGCTGGAGAGTGAAGTTAGAGGGCGATGGAGATTGGACTGGCGAATGAAGTCAGAGGGCGACGTAGATCGGGCCGGAGAATGAAGTTAGAGGGTGATGGAGATTGGGCTGGGGAATGAAGTTTGAAGGCGATGGAGATTGGGCTGAGGAATGAAGTTATAGGGTGATGGAGATAGGGCTGGAGAATGAAGTTGGAGAGCGGTGTAGATTGGTCTGGTGAGTGAAGTTAGAGACCGATGGAGATCGTGCTGGAGAATGAAGTTGGAGAGCGATGGAGATAGTGCTGGGGAATGAAATTATAGAGCTTTGGAGATACGGCTGCAGAATGAAGTTAGAGAGCGATGGAGATAGGGCTGGAGAATGAAGTTAGAGAGTGATGGAGATTGGGCTGGCGAGTGAAGTTAGAGGCCGATGGTGATAGTGTTGGAGAATGAAGTTAGAGGGCGATGGAGATTGGGCTGGGGAATGAAGTTAGAGAGCGATGGAGATTGGGCTGGTGAATGAAGTTAGAGAGGGATGGAGATTGGGCTGGGGAATGAAGTTAGAGGGCGATGGAGATTGGGCTGGGGAATGAAGTTAGAGAGCGATGGAGATTGGGCTGGGGAATGAAGTTAGAGAGCGATGGAGATAGGGCTGGAGAATGAAGTTAGAGAGCAATGGAGATTGGGCTGGCGAGTGACGTTAGAGAGCGATGGATATTGGGCTGGAGAGTAAAGTTAGAGGGGGATGGAAATTGGGCTTGGAGAGTGAAGTTCCAGGGCGATGAAGATAGTGCTGGAGAATGAAGTTAGAGAGCGATGGAGATTGGGCTGGAGAGTGAAGTTACAGGGCGATGGAGATTGGGCTGGGGAATGAAGTTAGAGGGTGATGGAGATCGTGCTGCAGAATGAAGTATGAGGGCGATGGAGATAGGGCTGGAGAATCAATTTAGAGGGTGATGAAGATCGGGCTGTGGAAAGAAGTTAGAGGGCGATGGAGTTTGGGCTGGAGAATGAAGTTAGAGGGTGATGAATATTGGGCTGGGGAATGAAGTTTGAGGGCGATGGAGATTGGGCTGAGGAATGAAGTTAGAGAGTGATGGTGATAGAGCTGGAGAATGAAGTTGGAGAGAGATAGAGATTGGGCTGGTGAGTGAAGTTAGAGACCGATGGAGATTGGGCTGGAGAATCAAGTTCGAGGGTGACGGAGATCGGGCTGGGGAATGTTTTTAGAGGGCGATGGAGATCGGGCTGGAGAATGAAGTTAGATACCGATGGAGATTGGGCTGGAAAATGAAGTTAGAGGGCGATGGAGATAGGGCTGGGGAATGAAGTTACAAGATAATGGAGATAGTGTTTTTAGAGGGCGATGGAGATAGGGCTGGAGAATGAAGTTAGATACCGATGGAGATTGGGCTGGAAAATGAAGTTAGAGGGCGATGGAGATAGGGCTGGGGAATGAAGTTACAAGGTAATGGAGATAGTGCTGGAGAATGAAGTTAGAGGTTGATGGAGATCGTGCTGCAGAATGAAGTTGGAGAGCGATGGAGATAGTGCT
This sequence comes from Chiloscyllium plagiosum, assembly GCF_037043375.1. Classification (NCBI taxonomy): domain Eukaryota; kingdom Metazoa; phylum Chordata; class Chondrichthyes; order Orectolobiformes; family Hemiscylliidae; genus Chiloscyllium; species Chiloscyllium plagiosum. The sequence goes on from NW_028270139.1 coordinate 145,113,550, forward strand.
GGGGAATGAAGTTGGAGAGCGATGGAGATAGCGCTGGGGAATGAAATTATAGAGCTTTGGAGATACGGCTGCAGAATGCAGTTAGAGAGCGATGGAGATAGGGCTGGAGAATGAAGTTAGAGAGTGATGGAGATTGGGCTGGCGAATGAAGTTAGAGGCCAATGGAGATAGGGCTGGAGAATGAAGTTGGAAAGCGATGGAGATAGGGTTGGGTAATGAAGTTAGAGAACGATGGAGATCGGGCTGGAGAGTGCAGTTAGAGGGTAATGGAGATCGTGCTGCTGAATGAAGCAAAAGGGTGATGGAGATAGGGCTGGAGAATCAATTTAGAGGGTGATGGAGATCGAGCTATGGAATGAAGTTAGAGGGCGATGGGTTTTGGGCTGGAGAATGAAGTTAGAGGCTGATGGTCATTGGGCTGGAGAATGAAGTTAGAGGGTGATGGAGATTGGGCTGTGGAATGAAATTAGAGGGAGATGGAGATTGGGCTGGAGAATGAAGTTGGAGAGTGATGGATATTGGGCTGGAGAATGAAGTTGGAGAGCGATGGAGATTGGGCTGAGGAATGAAGTTATAGGGTGATGGAGATAGGGCTGGAGAATGAAGTTGGAGAGCGATGTAGATTGGTCTGGTGAGTGAAGTTAGAGACCGATGGAGATCGTGCTGGAGAATGAAGTTGGAGAGCGATGGAGATAGTGCTGGGGAATGAAATTATAGAGCTTTGGAGATACGGCTGCAGAATGAAGTTAGAGAGCGATGGAGATAGGGCTGGAGAATGAAGTTAGAGAGTGATGGAGATTGGGTTGGCGAATGAAGTTAGAGGCTGATGGTGATAGGGTTGGAGAATGAAGTTAGAGGGCGATGGAGATTGGGCTGGGGAATGAAGTTAGAGAGCGATGGAGATTGGGCTGGAGAATGAAGTTAGAGGGTGATGAATATTGGGCTGGAGAATGAAGTTTGAGGGCGATGGAGATTGGGCTGAGGAATGAAGTTAGAGAGTGATGGTGATAGAGCTGGAGAATGAAGTTGGAGAGAGATAGAGATTGGGCTGGTGAGTGAAGTTAGAGACCGATGGAGATTGGGCTGGAGAATCAAGTTCGAGGGTGACGGAGATCGGGCTGGGGTATGTTTTTAGAGGGCGATGGAGATAGGGCTGGAGAATGTAGTTAGATACCGATGGAGATTGGGCTGGAAAATGAAGTTAGAGGGCGATGGAGATAGGGCTGGGGAATGAAGTTACAGGGTAATGGAGATAGTGCTGGAGAATGAAGTTAGAGGGTGATGGAGATCGTGCTGCAGAATGAAGTTAGAGGGCGATGGAGATAGGGCTGGGGAATGAAGTTACAGGGTAATGGAGATAGTGCTGGAGAATCAAGTTCGAGGGTGACGGAGATCGGGCTGGGGAATGTTTTTAGAGGGCGATGGAGATAGGGCTGGAGAATGAAGTTAGGTACTGATGGAGATTGGGCTGGAAAATGAAGTTAGAGGGCGATGGAGATAGGGCTGGGGAATGAAGTTACAAGGTAATGGAGATAGTGCTGGAGAATGAAGTTAGAGGGTGATGGAGATCGTGCTGCAGAATGAAGTTAGAGGGCGATGGAGATAGGGCTGGAGAATCAATTTAGAGGGTGATGGAGATCGGGCTATGGAATGAAGTTAGAGGGCGATGGGTTTTGGGCTGGAGAATGAAGTTAGAGGCTGATGGTCATTGGGCTGGAGAATGAAGTTAGAGGGTGATGGAGATTGGGCTGTGGAATGAAATTAGAGGGAGATGGAGATTGGGCTGGAGAATGAAGTTGGAGAGCGATGGAGATAGGGTTGGAGAATGAAGTTGGAGGGCGATGGAGATAGGGATGGAGAATGAAGTTAGAGGCCGATGGTGATAGGGCTGGAGAATGAAGTTAGAGGCCGATGGTGATAGGGTTGGAGAATGAAGTTAGAGGGCGATGGAGATTGGGCTGGGGAATGAAGTTAGATACCGATGGAGATTGGGCTGGAAAATGAAGTTAGAGGGCGATGGAGATAGGGCTAGAGAATGAAGTTAGAGACCGATGGAGATAGGGCTGGAGAATGAAGTTAGAGAGCGATGGAGATAGGGCTGGAGAATGAAGTTAGAGGGCGATGGAGATAGGGTTGGGTAATGAAGTTAGAGAACGATGGAGATCGGGCTGGAGAGTGCAGTTAGAGGGTGATGGAGATCGTGCTGCTGAATGAAGCAAAAGGGTGATGGAGATAGGGCTGGAGAATGAAGTTAGAGGGCGATGGAGATAGGGCTGGGGAATGAAGTTACAGGGTAATGGAGATAGTGCTGGAGAATGAAGTTAGAGGGTGATGGAGATAGGGCTAGAGAATGAAGTTAGAGACCGATGGAGATAGGGCTGGAGAATGAAGTTGGAAAGCGATGGAGATAGGGCTGGAGAATGAAGTTAGAGGGCGATGGAGATAGGGTTGGGTAATGAAGTTAGAGAACGATGGAGATCGGGCTGGAGAGTGCAGTTAGAGGGTGATGGAGATCGTGCTGCTGAATGAAGCAAAAGGGTGATGGAGATAGGGCTGGAGAATCAATTTAGAGGGTGATGGAGATCGAGCTATGGAATGAAGTTAGAGGGCGATGGGTTTTGGGCTGGAGAATGAAGTTAGAGGCTGATGGTCATTGGGCTAGAGAATGAAGTTAGAGGGTGATGGAGATTGGGCTGTGGAAGGAAATTAGAGGGAGATGGAGATTGGGCTGGAGAATGAAGTTGGAGAGTGATGGAGATAGGGCTGGAGAATGAAGTTGGAGAGCGATGGAGATAGGGATGGAGAATGAATTTATAGACCCATGGAGATTGGGCTGGAGAGTGAAGTCAGAGGGCGACGTAGATCGGGCCGGAGAATGAAGTTAGAGGGTGATGGAGATTGGGCTGGGGAATGAAGTTTGAAGGCGATGGAGATTGGGCTGAGGAATGAAGTTATAGGGTGATGGAGATAGGACTGGAGAATGAAGTTGGAGAGCGATGTAGATTGGTCTGGTGAGTGAAGTTAGAGACCGATGGAGATCGTGCTGGAGAATGAAGTTGGAGAGCGATGGAGATAGTGCTGGGGAATGAAATTATAGAGCTTTGGAGATACGGCTGCAGAATGAAGTTAGAGGGTGATGGAGATCGTGCTGCAGAATGAAGTATGAGGGCGATGGAGATTGGGCTGGCGAATGAAGTTAGAGGGCGATGGAAATTGGGCTTGGAGAGTGAAGTTCCAGGGCGATGAAGATAGTGCTGGAGAATGAAGTTAGAGAGCGATGGAGATTGGGCTGGAGAGTGAAGTTAGAGGGCGATGGAGATTAGGCTGAGGCATGAAGTTAGAGAGCGATGGAGATAGGGCTGGAGAATGAAGTTAGAGAGTAATGGAGATTGGGCTGGCGAGTGACGTTAGCGAGCGATGGATATTGGGCTGGAGAGTAAAGTTAGAGGGCGATGGAAATTGGGCTTGGAGAGTGAAGTTCCAGGACGATGAAGATAGTGCTGGAGAATGAAGTTAGAGAGCGATGGAGATTGGGCTGGAGAGTGAAGTTAGATGGTGATGGAGATAGGTTCGCAAATGATGTTAAAAGGCGATGGAGATAGAGCTGGTGAATGAAGTTCGAGAGCGATGGAGATCAGGCTGGGTAATGAAGTTAGAGGCCGATGGTGATAGGGTTGGAGAATGAAGTTAGAGGGTGATGGAGATCAGGCTGGGGAATGGATTTATAGAGCGATGGAGATTGGGCTGGAGAGTGAAGTTATAGGGCGATGGAGATAGGACAGGGGAGTGAATTTAGAGAGCGATGGATATCAGGCTGGGGAATGAAGTTGGAGGGCAATGGATATCGGGCTGGGGAATGAAGTTAGGGGGTGATGGAGATTAGGCTGGAGAATAAAGTTAGAGGGAGATGGCGATAAGGCTGGAGAAAGAAGTTAGAGGGCGTTGGAGATAGGGCTGGGGAATGAAGTTAGAGGGTGATGGAGATCATGCTGGAGAATGAAGTTAGAGAGTGATGGAGATAGGTCTGGAGAATGAAGTTCGAGAGCGATGGAGATTGGGCTGGAGAAGGAAATTAGGGAGCGATGGAGATTGGGCTGGAGAATGGTACCAGCTGGGTAATTCTGTCAGGAGCCGCTTCAGACATGATGGGTCAAATGGCTGCCTTTTATCCTGTAAAATTCTCTCATTCTATTTAAAGCATCAGCAGCATTTTGTTTATCTGTTGGAGGCTGTCAGCAGTCAGGAGCTTTAGCTATGGAATTCTGTCCCCTAAACCACCTCCTTAAAACTCATCATTGAAACCTACCCCATGTGATCAGGGTTTCACTCAACTGGGTCCTTCTTTGGCTTGATGTTAAATTTTGTCTGCTACTCTCCTGTAAACAGTGTTTTTCCTGTATTTAAGGTGCTTTTCAAATGCATGTTGTTGTGCTACGTCAGAATGAAGACAGATCCTGTCTCTAAGCAACCTTCTCCTTTCTGTACACTTCCTCATAGAAACCCTGACTGGTTTGTCACAGAGTCATAGAGTCTTACAGCATACAGGCCCTTTGGTCCAACCAGTCCATGCTGACCATAATTTCAGCGCTTGGCCCATATTCCTCCAAACCTTTCCTATTCATGTACTTACCCAAATGTCTTTAAATGTTGTAACTGTGCCTGCATCCACCATTTCCTCTGGCAGTTCATTCAATATCCGAACCGGATACAGTAAGCTAGTTTGGAGGAGAGGCAGGTAAACCTCTGTCTCACTTGGAAGGACTGTGTTGGGGGCGTTGGATGGAAGTGAGGGGGTGGTGTACTGGCAGGATTTGCATCTTTTCTGGTTTCAGGGGATGGAACCTGGGGGTTTGGTGGCAGGGGGTCGGAGGGGAGAATGGCGCGAACCAAGAATTGGTGAAGAGAAAGATCCTTGCGGAAAGCAGAGAAGGGTGGGAACGGGAAGATGTTCTTGGTGGAGGGGTCTAGTTGGATTTGGCAGAAGTATTTAAGGATGATGGATTGGATGTGGAGACTGGTGGGGTGGTAGGTGAGGACAAGGGGGACTCTGTTTTATTGTGTTTGGAGGGGTGGTTTAGAGCAATGGAATGGTGAATGGAGGTGGTGCAGTGGAGGGATGTCTGGATGACAGAGGGGAGAGAAGCACATAGTTCAAAATAGGTGGACATCTGGGATGCTTGGGAGCGGAATGTCTCCTCGGCCAAGCAGATGCGGTGGAGGTGGAAGAATTGGGAGAACGGGATGAAGTCCTTGCAGGATACTGGGTGGGAGGAGGTGTAGTCCAGGTAGCGATGGGAATCTGCAGGTTTATAGTAAACATCCGTCTGAAGACTGTCGCCGGAGATAGAAGTGGAGAGGTCACGAAAGGGAGGGAGGTGTCCGAGGTGGACCAAGTGAATTTGAGGGCAGGGTGGAAGTTGATGAACTGCACCAATGTAGCCATCGATGCAATGGCACAAGAGTTGGGGCACAGTGCGTGTGGAGGTACTGAAGAGGGACTGTCTGACATGCCCGACAAAGAGGCAGGTGTAGTTGGCAGCCTTTTCCCTCGGGTGGGGATGTTCAAAACTAGAAGGCACATTTTTAGGGTGAGGAGTAAGATTTAAAAAGAATTTGAGGGGCAAACGTTTTACACCGACCCCTCCCACCAAACCCTCAGGTACTTTCCGCTGCAACAGGAAAAGATGCAAAACCTGCTGGCACGCCAGTCACCTCTGCTCCACCCAGAGCCCCAAGCAGTCCTTCCAGGTGAGACAGAGGTTTACCTGCCTCTCCTCCAGCCTAGTTTACTGTATCCGGTGCTCCCGATGTTGTCTTCTCTACATCGGGGAGACCGAAAGTGAACTTAGGGAATGGTTCACTGAGCATCTCAGCCGGGACTGCAGGGGCTGACCTGATTTCTCATTCACCACTCATTTTAATTCCCCTTCCCACTTGTTTTCTGACATGATCATCCTTGGCCTCCTCCATTGCCACAACGAACAACACCGCGAGTTGGAGGAACAACACCTCATCTTCTGCCTGGGCAGCCTACAATCCAGAGGGCTCAACATTGAGTTCTCCAATTTCAAATAACCTCCCTTCCCATCCCCCAGCTCCCTTCCCAGCTCTCCCCCTTCCCTTTCACTCCTTCCTGCACCAACCAGATTTAATCCTCCCATTGACCAACCATGTTGTAACCTCTACCTGTCTTCACCCATCCCCACTTCATCATTCTGCCCCACCTCCCCTTTTATCTGAAGCTTCCTCTACACCTACTCCCAGTCCTGAAGAAAGGTTACACCTGAAACGTTGACTTCTCCACCTCCTGATGCTGTCTGGCTTGCTGAGTTCTTCCAGCCTCCTGCTTGTCTACTTTGGATTCCATCATCTGCAGTTTCTTTTTGTCTTTAACTGTACCCGTCATGACTTTATAAACCTCAGTAAGGTTACCTCTCAATCTAATTTGTGAGACAGCTGAAATTTGTTAAATTTTGGGCCTGATGCAGATTAGTTAGTCAGCAATCTCCCAGAAATGGAAGGTGGATGATCTCAATGCATCTGGCGAACACCAGAATGGATTATGCTTTGTTCTCCTGAGATACCCAGATATCTTCGAAACTTACAACTCCGCTCAACTCAGGAGAATTCACACATTGCAGGTCTTATCCTAGGGAGGGTCTCACCAGCAGCACTAACTTAACCTACCACTTTTTTTGGTGTTGACAGATCTGGAGGACGGTTTTCCCCCTTCATCTGGCCTTGGTGGCCTCAGCAAAGGCTGAGATGGTGGAAAGGTGGGGTCTTTAACACAGTGCCGTCCCCTCTCTCTACCATTCATACCTGGCTGCTCCAAGATCCCTCTCAAATATTCATGGTCTTGTTTTGACCTTCAGCTGATTGAAGGGATGGCTCTCAGACTTTGCCAGTGTGATGCCATGTTCTAAAAGAGTCGAGACACTAGCAAATTGTTATTCAAAGGACCGGAGGTTTAAAATTACCTTTGGCTTGTGTGTGGAGAAAATAATGGATTGTGCAGGAACAATAGGCAATGATCTTAATGATCTTGTCAGTATTTTAGAGACCTTGGGGCAGGATCCCTTAATATTTCCCAGGTGGCAGTGCCTACCCTCCCATCCATCTGTCTATCTCCAGTCTACTATTTTGAAAGAGGTTGGACAAGTTCTGAGCTGGTGGGATCACTCAGTTGAGGCTGTTAAGTGAACAAGTCGGGCTGCTTTCTGCATACAGTTCAATATTGAGGCTTACAGAAAGTAGGCCAGGTATGGGGGAGAGTTCACTTGCTCAGAGATAGGGGGGGAGGAAAGAGGCACCTTCATTACTGGAATCTTATTGAAATCAGATGTCCCTCAGCATCGCCCCTACACACCCTTCTGGGGCCACCTCCTTCATGGTTGTACATCCCTATTCCCTTCCCTTCGGAGGAGGATTCCCAATTCCCCCCTTAACCCCTTCTGAGCCGGACCTTATACCCCCCTCCCCAGCTGGAATTTCTTGCACTCTGCCTCTGTGCTTTGACTCTGGGATCTAACAATATTTGAAGCAGTGGCAATCACTCCTGGTGATGCTATCCAGGTGCTGCCAATATGAGGTAGGAATCTTATCCATGAGAGGTAGAGAAGCCTCACATGGAGCTAGATAACTCTCCTGATCGAGGGGGAGGTGGGTCTTTTGTCACCTTCCCCTGGGGTGATTAACCTCACCATAGGAAAAACCCTCTCCCTGATGCAGCACCCCTTTACACCAGTATGGTACTGACTTTTGACATTCGGGGCACTTACGCTTGAAATTCCAGAATCTTCAGCGGTGTCTGGTTAAGCTTTAACTTCATTAGAAACCATTTTGGTTATCCATCCGATATATTGATCAGCATTGGATATCAATATCCTTCATTGTACACCCGAAGAGTTGGCCACTCATCCCTTCGAGCTTGTTCTGCCACTCGATAAGATGGCGGCTGGTCAGAGTTCTGCACATCCCTGATAATCTTTCGTCCTCTCAGTAATCAAGAATCCATCTAGCTCGGCGTTAGTGGTATTTGAAGATTCTGTGTCCGCTGTGTTTGGAGAGAATGATTTGAGATTAAAAAGCCTCATGTGAACAATGGTGAGACTGAGTAGACATCTGTGGAGTCAGCTGTTGTTATGTAACAGGGGCTGCAGAAATCAATGAAAGATTAAATGAAGTGTTGTCACCTACTGTTTGGAAGCTTCTTCAGCAGTCAGCATTTCATGCTCACAGATCCAGCAATGTTGATTTAATTCAGCGAACTTGAATCCATCCATTCAAAAAGTACAATAAAATGTTGGATGCGTGCAATTCAGCATCACAAATGTAATTTAATAAAGCATTTGAAACTGGCACATTTTCCTTCTGGAGATACCTCTGGAAGTTGTTCACTTTTTACGGCTCATTTCTATCACTTTCTAATGCCTACCGGCATCTAAGTGCATGAAGAGAGATCTGGATAAGTTCAGATTCTTTTGTTTGGAGTAGGGAATGCTGAGGGGGGAACCTGACTGAGGGGAATACGATTTCTGAGGGGCTTGGACAGGTTGGAAAGGAAGCAGCTGTTCCCCTTAATTGAAGGGCCAATAATAAGAGAGTATAATTCTAAGGCAGAAGACTGAAGGTCTGGAGGGGATTTGAGGAAAGATATTTTCACCCAAGGTGGTAGAGGTGTGGAATGCACTGCCTGGGAGGGCTGTTGAGGTGGGAACTTCACCATCTTTAAAAAGTATTTAGATCTGCACTTGAAGTTACGTAACATACAGAGCTATGGGCTAAGTGCTGGAAAGTGGTTCCAGAGTAGGTAGATCAGTGCAGTTCTAATGGACTGTAAAGCCTCTGCTGTACTGTATGATTCCATGATCCTATAATTCCATGATTCCATACATCCTTGGCAGTGAGAGGGGAGGATTATTAAGTTAACGTTGCATAGCCTGATGTGGTCTGGATCCATCAATCCACCGTGCTCAGTGGCCTTGCCTTTCACTATCTCTGAAGCCTCTTCCAATCCTACATCATTTAGAGATCTCTGCACTCCTCCAATTCACACCTTTAGGGTATCCTTGATTTTAATTGTTACACCATGGCTGACAGGACCTTCACGTGGCTGGGCCCAAAGCTCTAGAACTGATCCCTAAATCCTTTTGATTCCCTTTTCTCCTTCAGGACGGTCCTTAAAATCCAACACTTTGATTGAGATTTCACCCATCTGTCTTAAAATCTTAATTTACAGCTCGGTGACAAATTTTGCTTGATGTTGCTCCTGTGAGACCCTTTGGGACATTTTATTACGTTAAAGGTACCACATAAATGCATGCTGTTGCTATTAATATATGCCACATAGAAATGTCCCTCAGTAGCACTCAGTACAGCTTGGAAGATTAATTCACTCAAAAAGAACCTCCACAGACTGTACTTGGCCACTTCACCCATCTTATTTTCCCAGACGGAGACATAGCAGGCAATTCGTCCTCATCAACTCATAAGAATGAACTTGTGTATGTTTTGGAAATATTTTAAAATCAAGGATTTTACTGGCATCGAGTTTTATTTTAACTGTCACAAGTGTAAATTACTCTACACATAACTTCCACTGGTTTTTAAGTTGACCTATCACTAAGCATGATTTTCCTTTATCATTTGGATCAGTCCTGTGGTATAACTGATGAATTCATCTTAGTTTCATAAACAGAGCTCCTTTCCAACTTTGCAAAATTCCAGAGGCCACAAATTTCCTACTTTGACACCAGTTCATAAGGATTGTGAATTTAGCCCAAAATTTGAAACATTGCAAGACGCAAAGTCAATATTTGTGCTGGCTCTACAATCCATTGCTGCAGTTATTATTTACTTAAATAGCGAATGCTAATGCCCAGAGCCAAGTGCTTGCCTCCTCATTTTTTGGGGGTTTAAGGTGATTAGTCTGTCAACTAGTCCATAGAAGGCACAACCCTCTGTAATGCACAGCATTGTTTAGACTCTCCACCAGTGCAAAAGGGTTTTTTTTGTGTTAAGACTCTAGTGGCAGAGGTTGGCTATGTAGAGATCTTGGCTTCTCCTGAATCTATTTAACTAAGAGCACTCTCGCTGTGATTGTTCAAAGTCTGACAGTAGAGTGATGGGATTTTCTCATTATTTGTACATTGGTCATGGATGTCACTAGCTATGACAGCACTCGCTGCCCATCCCTAATTACCCCTTGATCTCAGTGGCTTCCCAGGCCATTTTAGAGGGTAGTTAAAAGTCAACTACATTACTGGGGATCTGGATTCACACATAGGCAAAACTAAATGAGGATAATGGATGTCCTTTTGTCAAGAATATTAATGAATTAGATCAGTTTTGTGACAATCAATACAGTTACATGGTTGCCGCTCGGTACAGCCTCGGAAACACCATTAGCCATGTGGCTGATGCAGCTACCACCCCCACGCTGATTGATGATGTCACTTCTGCCCCCATCATGGCCACTCCCACAGCCACTTCCGCCCCTCACATCATCGCCGATGCCACACGCTCAGTGACTTCCGCCACCCCTACTGCCGTGTCTGCCCCCACTTCCGTCCCCACCAACACCACTCACCTGCATTCTGCTGACACGCCCCCCACAGACCCCACTGTCACTATCCCCACCCCCCAGAACCCCGAGGGGAACACTACCCCTGCTCATGACTCTACCCCCATTCCCCCCACCATCACACCCACTCCAGGTACTGGCTCCGACCCCACTCCCAGCTCTATACCCACACCAGCTCCCAGCCCTGCCGAGTTTTCACCATCCCCCCAGACCTCCCCCTCACTGAGGACGAACGATCAGTCCTCAGCAAAGGACTCACCTTCGTCCCCCTCCGTCCACGCATCAATGAATTTAATACACGCCGTGACATCGAACAATTCTTCCGTCGCCTCCGCCTCCGAGCTTACTTTCATAATCAGGACTCCCGCCCACCTTCTGAGGACCCCTTCGCCCACCTCCAACACACTGCATCCACCTGGACACCCCGCGCTGGCCTATTACCTGCCCTCGACCTCTTCATTTCCAACTGCCGCCGGGACATTAACCGCCTCAACCTGTCGACCCCCCTCCCCCACTCCAACCTCTCACCCTCACAACGCGCAGCCCTCCAATCCCTCTGCTCCAATCCTGACCTCACCATCAAGCCAGCGGACAAAGGGGACGCAGTGGTAGTCTGGCGCACTGACCTCTACATCGCTGAAGCCAAACGCCAACTCGAGGACACCTCTTCCTACGCCCCCTTGACCATGACCCTACCCCCCATCACCAAACCATCATCTCCCAGACCATACAGAACCTCATCACCTCAGGAGATCTCCCACCCACAGCTTCCAACCTCATAGTCCGGGAACCCCGCACTGCCCAGTTCTACCTCCTTCCCAAGATCCACAAGCCTGACCACCCTGGCCGACCCATTGTCTCAGCATGCTCCTGCCCCACTGAACTCATCTCTACCTACCTCGACACTGTCGTATCCCCCCTAGTCCAGGAACTCCCCACATACGTTCGAGACACCACCCACGCCCTCCACCTCCTCCAAGACTTCCGTTTCCCCGGCCCCCAACGCCTCATCTTCACCATGGATATCCAATCCCTCTACACCTCCATCCGCCATGACCAGGGCCTCCAAGCCCTCCGTTTTTTCCTCTCCAGACGTTCCCAACAGTACCCCTCCACCGACACTCTCATTCGTTTGGCCGAACTGGTCCTCACCCTTAACAATTTCTCCTTTGAATCCTCCCACTTCCTCCAGACCAAAGGGGTAGCCATGGGCACACGTATGGGCCCCAGCTATGCCTGTCTCTTTGTTGGCTACGTAGAGCAGTTGATCTTCCGTAATTACACCGGCACCACTCCCCACCTCTTCCTCCGCTACATTGATGACTGCATTGGCGCCACCTCGTGCTCCCGCGAGGAGGTTGAGCAATTCATCAACTTCACCAACACATTCCACCCTGACCTTAAATTTACCTGGACCATCTCTGACACCTCCCTCCCCTTCCTGGACCTCTCCATCTCCATCAGTGATGACCGACATCTTCTACAAACCCACCGACTCCCACAGCTACCTGGATTACACCTCTTCCCACCCTACCTCTTGCAAAAATGCCATCCCGTATTCCCAATTCCTCCGCCTCCGCCGTATCTGCTCCCAGGAGGAGCGGTTCCACCATAGAACACACCAGATGGCCTCCTTCTTTAGAGACCGCAATTTCCCTTCCCACGTGGTTAAAGATGCCCTCCAACGCATCTCATCCACATCCCGCACCTCCACCCTCAGACCCAACCCCTCCAACCGCAACAAGGACAGAACGCCCCTGGTGCTCACCTTCCACCCTACCAACCTTCGCATAAACCAAATCATCCGCCGACATTTCTGCCACCTCTAAACAGACCCTAGCACCAGGGATATATTTCCCTCCCCACCCCTCTCCGCCTTCCGCAAAGACCGTTCCCTCCGTGACTACCTGGTCAGGTCCACGCCCCCCTATGACCCACCCTCCCATCCTGGCACTTTCCCCTGCCACCGCAGGAACTGTAAAACCTGCGCCCACACCTCCTCCCTCACCTCTATCCAAGGCCCCAAAGGAGCTTTCCACATCCATCAAAGTTTTACCTGCACATCCACTAATATCATCTATTGTATCCGTTGCTCCCGATGCGGTCTCCTCTACATTGGGGAGACTGGGCGCCTCCTAGCAGAGCGCTTTAGGGAACATCTCCGAGACACCCGCACCAATCAACCAAATCGCCCAGTGGCTCAACATTTCAACTCCCCCTCCCACTCTGCCGAGGATATGGAGGTGTTGGGCCTCCTCCACCGCCGCTCCCTCACCACCAGACGCCTGGAGGAAGAACGCCTCATCTTCCGCCTCGGAACACTTCAACCCCAGGGCATCAATGTGGATTTCAACAGTTTCCTCATTTCCCCTTCCCCCACCTCATCCTAGCTTCTAACCTCCAGCAACTCGATCCCCTGACCTGTCCGGACTTGTCCGACCTGCCCAGCTCCTTTTCCACCTATCCACTCCACCCTCTCCTCCCTGACCTATCACCTTCATCTCCTCCCCCACTCACCTATTGTACTCTATGCTACTCTCTCCCCACCCCCACCCTCCTCTAGCTTATCTCTCCACGCTTCAGGCTCTCTGCCTTTATTCCTGATGAAGGGCTTTTGCCCGAAACGTCGATTTTGCCTGTCCTCGGATGCTGCCTGAATTGCTGTGCTCTTCCAGCACCACTGATCCAGAATACAGCTTTTAAGTCTAGACTTTTTGTGGAATTCAAAGTTTACCATTGAAGATGGCGTGATTGGAATTCAAGCCACGAGAGCATTCATTTGGGGGTCCGGATTATTAGTCCAGTGATATTTGTCACATGTAGCTTGTTAATGACTTCCTGTGTTCCCCAGTCTTAGATAGTTCTTGCTCAAGAAGTTGCTCCAAATGGGGGGGCTCAGGTGCAAGCCAGGCAGTCGGTGGATTGAACAGGTCATCATGAAGTGGGTAAATGAGGGGCAGTTTCAATGAGCTCATTGGTGGATGTGTGGGGAAGTGATGTTTGTGAAGACAGGAAGTCAGGTTCGAGGTGTCAAGCAGAGGGTTCCAATTGTGACGCTTGTTGTTGCATTCAAGTGAATATTAACAAGATGTGTGCGTGTGTGTGGTGACCTTCGCTAGACGGATGCACGGTACTCTGCTGTCGAGTATGATGAGGCAAGTGCTATAGTGCCGCATATAGATCCAACAAGTTTGGTTAGTAAAGTGTTTCCATCAAGCACTCCCAGGATGAACTCTGACTGAGAGTCACTCTGAAGTATGTTAGCTTGGGATCATACTTTACTCCCTGACCTTTCACATGTTACAGTGGTCGATCTACTTTGTAAACTCTTCATTTAGGGTTTGGTCCAGATTGCAGAAAGATGGAGTTTGAACATGACATCAAATTAAGCTAATCCCTCTTGCCTGCCCTAGATCCTTATCCCTCCTGTCCTGGCATTTTCATGTGCTTATCTAGAAGTTGCTTAAATACTCATATTATATCAGCCACCCTGGCAGTGTGTTCCACACTCCTACCACTCTCTGTGTGAAAAAAAACTGCCCCTCATGTCTCCTTTGAACTTACCCCCCTCATCTTAAATGCATTATCCCTAGTTTTAGACATTTCAACTCTGGGAAAAGGATTCTGACCGTCAACCCTATCTATTCATCTCATCATTTTATAAAATTCTAACAAATCTCCCCTCAGCCTCCACTGCTCCAGAGAAAACAACCCAAGTTTTTCTAGCCTCTCCTTATAGTTCATATTCCTTTAATCCAGCAGCATCCTGCTAAACCTCTTCTGCACTCTCTTCAAAGCCTTCACCGTTTTCTTGTAACGTAGTGATCAGAATTGAACGCAATACTCTAAGTGTCCATAACCAAAATCTTAAAAAGTTGCAACATGATATCCTAATCCTTGCAACCAATTTCTAACCAATAAAGGCATGCATGCCATATTTACTACCCTATCTAACTGTGTGGCCACTTTCACAGAGCTGTGGACTTGAACGCCAAGGTCCCTCTGTACATCAATGCTGTTTACAGTCCTGCTATTAACTGTACACTTTTATTAATATTTGATCTCCCAAAGTGCAGCACCTCACACTTAACCAGATTAAACTCCGTTTGCCCATTTGTCTGCCCATATCTGTAACTGATCTATATCCTGCTGTATCCTTTGACAATCTTTGACACTATCCACAACTCCGCCAATCTTTGTATCGTCTGCAAACTTACTAACCCACTCATCTACATTTCCATCAAAGTAATTTATATATATCACAAACAGCACAGGTCCCAGTATGGATCCCTGTGGAACACCACTAGTCACAGACCTCCACCACTACCCTCTGTAGGTAGTGCAAGTCACTTCTGAATCCACGCGGCCAAGTCACTGTGGATCCCATACATCTTAATCTTGTGGATGAGCCTACCATGAGGGACCTTGTCGAAAGCCTTGCTAACATCCACGTAGGCAGCATCCACCGTTTTAGCCTCATCAATCTCCTTACTTGCAAGTCACTTGTAAATATATTGAACACCCTTGGGTCTCGCCACGTGGCAGGTCCTTGGGCAGTCTTTATTCACTTCTTTATTGTCCAAGATCAACTTTATAGCCTGCAGGTGAGGCTGAAACAATGCAGTTTCAAGACTCCCCCTCCCCAGCATACTTTTAGCAAATGTTCAAGCTATCGAAAACAAAATAGATGAACTGAGATCTAGACTTACCTTCCACAGGAACTGAGAGAGTGCTACGTGCTCTGATTCACAGACACATGGTTCACTCTTGACTGTGCCTTGTAAGCTGAGGAATACACTACACATGGTGTCCTTGGGTAAGGCAAAAGGCTGAGGGGATTGCTTCCGAATCAACACCTCTGGGTGCTTAAACATGGCAACCCTGGTGAGCCACTGCTCCCCAGACCTAGAATAATTTAAAGTAAAATGCCATCCCTACTATCTTCTGCATAAGTTCACCTCTGCCATTCTGACAGTAGTCTACATAACCACCCGAGGTAGATGTGAAGAATGGCCTGGATTAAATTTACACCATCACCATTTAAGTCAGAACACCCAGATGTATACAGAAAGTCCAGATATGACCTCCTCAAATCTATCAGAGATGCTAAGAGGCAGTACTGGGCCAAGTTAGAGGGCCCAAACTGACCACACAAACACCATCGCATGTGGCAAGGCCTGAACAACATAATGAAGCAGAGTAAGATAGCAAACAGGAACACTTACCTCCCTGATGCACTCAATGCTTTCTCTGGTCGGTTCGAGCAGAATGCCAGTGGTATGGTGTCACCTGTTCCCTCTGTCTTCACTGCAGATGTCAGATTGATCTCCCTGAGAGTCAACCCTGGGAAAGCAGTAGACTTGGGTGGAGTCCTTGGCGGTAGACATCTTCAACCTCTCTCTGCTACAAGCCAAAGTCCATGCCTGCTTCAAGAAGACCACCATCATCCCCGTACCTATGAAAGCACACACAACGTGCCTTAGTTGGCCCCCCACCAGTGGTTCTGACCTCCATAATCATGAAGTGCTTCGAGAGACTGGTCATGGCCCACATCAACGCCAGTCTCTCAACTTGCCGCGATCCCCTACAATTTGCCTCCCGATGTAACAGATTCAAAGAGGATGCCTTATTCCTAGCCATGCCCTCATCCCTGAAACATCTGGACAACAAGGACACCTACATCAGACTCTTGCTCATTGACTATAGTTCCATCTTCAACACCATTATGCCCGCCAGAGTCATCTCAAAATTTTGTGACCTTGGTCTTGACTCTGCAACTGGATCCTCAGCTTTCTGACCCACAGACCGCAATCAGTAAATATAGGTAACTGCACCTCCTCCACAACAACACTCCACACTGGAGCCCATCCAGGATACGCTCTCAGCCTGTATTCCCTGTACACCTACAACTGTTCAGCCAAATTCCAAATGGACACCATCTACAAGTTTTCTGATGACACCAACATAGTGGGATGGACATCAAACAACAATGTGTAGGAATACAGAAAGGAGATAGAGGGCTTGGTGTTGTGATGCAATGATAACAGCCTCTCTCTCTCAATATCGGCAAAGCTAAAAAACTGATCATTGAATTCAGAAAAAATGAGGAGAAGACACCCCATCTACATCAACGGAGCTGAGATTGAGAGGGTGGAGAGTGTCAAGCTCCAAGGAGTGACTATAACCAGCATCTCTCCTGGACTTCTCATGTAGGTGCGATGGTCAAGAAGGCACAACACCTTGTGTTCCTCAGGTGGCTCAGGAGATACAGCATGCCCATAAGAACCAACTTTTACAGATGCACCATTGAAAGCATACTGTCAGGATGCATAACGGCCTGGTGCAGCAACTGTTCTGCCCAGGACTGTAAGAAACTGCAGACGGTTGTGTGCACAGTGCAGATCGTCACAGAAGCCAACATCCCGTCCTTGGACTCCATTTACATTTCTCGTGGAAAGGCTGTCAACATCACTACAGACGAGAGTGTGGTGCTGGAAAAACGCAGCCGGTCAGACAGCTTCCGAGGAGCAGAAGAATTGACATTTCGGGCCAGAGCCCTTCATCAGGAACCGATGGTCCAAAACATCGATTCTCCTGCTCCCCAGATGTTGCCTGACCTACTGTGCTTTTCCAGCATCACACTCTTGCCTCTGATCTCCAGCATCTGCAGTCCTCATTTTGTCCTAATATCATTAAAGAACCCTCCCAGCCTGATAATGCTTTCCTATAACCTCTTCCATCAGGCAGAAGATAGAGGAGCCTGATCACATGGACCAACAAGTTCAAGAACAGCTTCTTCCTGACCATTATTAAACTGATGAATGGACTCTCTAACTTCAAATAATGTTGATCTTGTTAATGTTACTCTTGCCTTGCTCAAGTCCTGTGCAGTGTAACCTGTATGCCTCACTCTGTCCAAGTTCTTTTCACCCTATGATCGGTATGTCCTTGCTTACTATGACCTGCCTGCTCACAAACAAAGCTTTTCACTGATTGTCGTGTACACTTGACAATCAATCAGTATCATCTGCTACAGAGGACAGTCAAGATACCTAGTTAGAAATAAAAGTTTGAGGATGGTAAGTATAACTAATTAGGTAGAAAATGTATTGATATACAAAAGATCAATGTTGGACAGGAGTTAATCATTAAGGAGGTCATTCAAACTAGGAACAGTCAGAGAGGTCCATTCAGATAAATCAAGGGAATAGGGAGACAATGCAAATAGTCTGCTCTTAAAATTAATACACTAGTATGCAGCAAAAAGGGACAAACAATAGTTTAAACATGTAAAAGATGGCCTGGACAAGGATCTGAGCACAAAACTAAGATGTTAACTACAGGAAGGGTAACAGAAGATGTTAACTACAGGAGGGATAATCTGAAGCTTTCATTTGGCAAAAGACAGCATTCATTATTCCATGAGACATGAGGATAAAAAAAAATTCATATTGAAAACAGATAGATATGTGAGTCAAACTAAATGCAATTTTCTTATACCGATAAAACATTTACAAAGGATTTGTTTAAGATTGAAAGCATCAGCAGAGATGAAAGAAATCTTCTAATAGGCATTATAAAACACCATAAACAAATTGACAAAATACAAACTCAAAGCTTTATAAAGGAATAATAAAGGATAGCGTATCACTAAAAACCGGTAGGAACATATACAGAGAGTTAACACCCACATGGGCAAAGCAAGAGGTATCCAAACAATATAAAAATAAAACCTTCTCATTGAAATTTCTAAAGTATTAGAAACCTCTCGATAATACTTCGCCAAAGATATTCTTTCCCCATTGGAAATAAATTATCTGACTCACTAGGCTTTAAGGTAAAACTGAACTTCAAACACTGACGGACACTCTATTCCCAGAAATTCTTAAATAATTATATAAAACATCAAACTGGATTCTATTAGCTTTGATATTATATCTTATAATTGATTTTTGACACATGAATTCACTTATCCACTTGAAGCGAATTCCTTGATCATTTTTATTCATAAAATTGTAAAATTAGTAAATCATCTTATTGAAGTTTTTCTGTTACAACTGAAACAAACCTTACTCTCACATTGTACTTATGTGAGGAAGAGGAAAATCCCAGATCGTTGAAATATCTGGAAAGTTCATAGTACAACTAAGGTTTATTAAAGTTAGGAGGAAAGTTTCAACTCAATATTTTAAGTCATTTAGGAAATACTTTGATATATAGATTAGCTCCAACTAAGTGTTAAAAACTGTGACTCATTTCATAAGAACTGTGGAAACATCACTACATCTTTAGAAGCAGGCCGTTGTATCATAGGCAGCAGGAATATATCTGTCTTCGGGTGATTTCAAAGCCATTTTCAACAGAGGTGATTACTCAAATGTAATAATTGTACATTGTAGACACTGCTTTTCGGTGTCAGTTCCTTTGATAATGACTTGTGCAGCAAAGTCAGTTTGTATTTCTGACTAGAGAGGGAAGAAATCGAAGGATTATAATAAAAGGCATGCCGTTGTAGCTGATTAAAAATTAAGAGTTATGTTTTGAATTATTTACTACAAGAATGTGTTCGTACTTGTAAATATGTTACATGTATCAGGATGAGACCTACATTTTAACTTTGTTTTATAAGAACCAGAAATTTGGGGACAGTTTCTGCTGTTTTTGATGGAATGTTGTTTTTCAGACTGAAGGCCTGTGACCAGTGGAGTGCCACAAGGATCGGTGCTGGGTCCTCTACTTTTCGTCATTTACATAAATGATTTGGATGAGAGCATAAGAGGTATAGTTAGTAAGTTTGCAGATGACACCAAAATTGGAGGTGTAGTGGACAGCAAAGAAGGTTACCTCAGATTACAACAGGGTCTTGATCAGATGGGCCAGTGGGCTGAGAAGTGGCAGATGGAGTTTAATTCAGATAAATGCAAGGTGCTGCATTTTGGGAAAGCAAATCTCAGCAGGACTTATACACTTAATGGTAAGGTCCTAGGGAGTGTTGCTGAACAAAGAGACCTTGGAGTGCAGGTTCACAGCTCCTTGAAAGTGGAGTCGCAGGTAGATAGGATCGTGAAGAAGGTGTTTGGTATGCTTTCTTTTATTGGTCAGAGTATTGAGTACAGGAGTTGGGAGGTCATGTTGCGGCTGTACAGGACATTGGTTAGACCACTGTTGGAATATTGTGTGCAATTCTGGTCTCCTTCCTATTGGAAAAATGTTGTGAAACTTGAAAGGGTTCAGAAAAGATTCACAAGGATGTTGCCAGGGTTGAAGGATTTGAGCTATAGGGAGAGGCTGAACAGGCTGGGGCTGTTTTCCCTGGAGATTCAGAGGCTGAGGAGTGACCTTATAGAGGTTTACAAAATCATGAGGGGCATGGATAGGATAAATAGACAAAGTCTTTTCCCTGGGGTTGGGGAGTCCAGAACCCGCTGGCATAGGGTTTAGGGTGAGAGGGGAAAGATATGAATGGGACCTAAGGGGCATCATTTTCACGCAGAGGGTGGTACGTGTATGGAATGAGCTGCCAGAGGAAGTGGTAGAGGCTGGGACAATTGCAACATTTAAAAGGCATTTGGATGGATATATGGTTAGGAAGGGTTTGGAGAGATATGGGCCGGCTGCTGGCAGGTGGGACTAGATTGGGTTGGGATATCTGGTCGGCATGGACAAGTTGGACCCAAGGGTGTGTTTCCATGCTGTACATCTCTATGACTCTATGACTCCAAAATGGTTGGAACTTTGGCCCAACTGCTTCACCTTTCTCTGACCTCAAATCAATCTCAGGGTTAAGACTGTTTACAAAGGGCTGTGTATATTACAGTGCAGTGGGGCAGTAGTCCAACAGAGAAAGAAAAGCATATCAAGCATGCAAAGATTGGGCCAAAGGAAAATAAGCAAGAATTTAATTTTTCTGTCTTGTATAACCTTCTGACATTTGTAGCAACAGTAACTAATTCTTCCACAAATGATAAGGGAAAGGTCACAAAACCTTTATTTGTTTCACATTCCGCTTTTGACCAGCAATGGGACTCACTGGCCTTTAGCAAGGGTAAAGGTTTTGGGTGAAATTCCTGGCTTGCTTAAGATTGTTTCAAAATATGTTCCCAAACAGATGGGTTAGCAGGGAGGGTCCAATCCATGCCCCTTGCTGGGTACTCAGAGAGGAGCTGACCAGGAATCTGGCCTCAGATACCACCTCAGACTTTCCTCACAAAGTGGCGAGAAATTTGTGGGTTTTTTGTGCATCTTTCCATCTTGAAAGCTCAGTTCTAACAATCTCCTGAAAGCCTCCATTACCTCAGTAACAAAATTGTGCAAGTTAGGAGCCCAGATTACTAGGCTAGGATCTTGTGAGATAGTCCTGGCATTACTTGCAGTGTGATGCTTAGCACATGTGTGACTCCAGATGGTTCAGGATGTTTTTGGAGAGAGAAGGGATTTGACAACAGCTGTAATCACATCAGTAGAGAATTGAGCAGCTTTTATGACAGAAGGTAATGCACTCCATGCGGCACTAACATATTCCTTGGTCGGATTCAACACTTTCATTCATCCTGTCTGATAGTTGCTTTTACAAATAAATTATGGACATGGAAATAGTAATAATTTGGAAGCAACCAAATAAGCAACTTCTGTGCTGGAGAGAACACCATTACAAAGATTACAAGAAATTATCTTTAAACCTTTACTTGGACCTTCTCTGTTTAATTGATTTCTCAAGCATGAGAAATAGCAATGAAAGATAATGATAACCGTTTCTGTTGTGGCATTAGGTAGTTTTACCAATGGTAACAGTATGCAAAGAAACAGAATTGACCTGGAGTAAACGTGAGGAATGTAGAATAGGAAGTTAAAAACTAGTAAATGCTAATCAGTATGAACTGAGAAAGGAGTGATATCTGATGTCTAAAACCTTAACATCTTTGAGACCATAGGCAGCCCATTGACCAATTATATGTTACTATTTTCAAGATCTTCTGGATGGTTATTTGGGTTTAATTTACCAATCTGGAGTCGAAGAGTGTGGTGCTGGAACAGCACAGCCAGTTAGGCAGCATCCGGGGAGCAGGAGAGTTGACGTTTCGAGCATAAGCTCCCAGTCTGGAGACTTTTAACTGAAATTACATATATGATGTAACATTTGTGGCCCATTGTATAGAATCACAGAATCATAGAATGTTACCGGTCTGAAGGAAACAATTCCTCGTGTCTGTACTGACTCCTAAAAAAGCTACCCAGCTGGTACATTCTCCAACCTTCTCTCTATAGTCCTCTAAATCCATCATTTTCAAATATGTATCCAGCTGTCTCTTGAAGCCTCATATAGAATCCACCTTTATCACTTTCCCAGACAGTACATTCCTAATCCAAACAGATCTCTGAGGAAGGAATTTTCTCCTCATCTTAATCCTATCCGTCTGCTAACAATCTTGAAATTGTGGCCCCTACCTCCAACATACAATTAGTGGAAACACAGTATCCTTATTTACCCTGTCAAAATTGTTCATAATTTTGAGCACCTCATTAAGGTAATCTCTTAATCTTCTCTGTTCCAAAAAGAATAAGCCCATTTTCTTTATATCTAAAACCCTCTTTCCTGATATAATTCCAGTAAGCTCCTGAGCACTCTCTCCAGGGCATCAACATCCTTTCTTAAATAAAGTAACCAGAACTTAAACACAGTGCAGAGGAACCACGATTATCCAAACGATGCAGGCAGGGAGTATCTTGTTCGGATAATCGACTGTTTGGATAATCAAATGCCGGATAACACGGTTTAGCCAAGCATCGGGATCTTACGACCTTGCTGGATAATCCAAAATTCAGCGAATCGAATGCCAGATAATCGAGGTTCCTCTGTAATCCAAATTGGTCTGACCAATGATGTGCAGCATCACTTCCTTACTTTTATGCTCTATGTCTCTATTTGTAAACCCAAACATCCTATAAAGAGAAAGCGATGCTGGAGATCCGAGTTGAAAAGTGTGTTGCTGGAAAAGCACAGCAGGTCAGGCAGCATCCGAGGAGCAGGAGAGTCGACGTTTTGGGCATAAGCCCTTCATCTGGATCCTATAAGCCTCTTAACAACTGTTTCAACTTTCCTGGCAACCTTCAGAGAATTATGCACTTGAACCCCAAGGCCCCTCTCCTTCAGTATTCACTTCAGAGTTGTACAACTGAGCCTGCAATGTCTCTCTGTGTTTCTTCTACCAAAACACTTTACCTCACATTTCTCTACATTGAAATGCATCTGCCAGGTCTCTGTCCATTTGGCTAACATGTCCATGTCCCTCTGAAGTCAATTGGCATCATCCTCGCAATTCATGATTCTCCTTAGCGTAGTATTATTTGCAAATTTAGTGATCTTTTGCCTCAACAAGTATCTCTAAATCATTTGTATAAATCAGAAAAAAACAGGAGTCCTAAATCTGACCCATGGGAACACCAGAGATCTGTAATGGTTCTTTGTTAAAATGATCAATCAGATTTACTTCATCATTTTCTTCTCTGCAGTCAGGCCAATGCTTCCACTTCATGTTTTTGTTCAATTCATCATTGAAAATATATTAGCCCTGATCTGAGGTCATTGAGTATAGGAGTTGGGAGGTCATGTTGTAACTGTACAAGACATTGGTTAGGCCATTTTTGGAATACTGCGTTCATTTCTGGTCTCCCTGCTGTAGGAAAGATGTTGTGAAACATGAAAAGGTTCAGAAAAGATTTACGAGCATGTTGCCAGGGTTGGAAGGTTTGAGCTATAGGGGGAAGCTGAATAGGCTGGAGTTATTTTCCCTGCAGTTTTGGAGGCTGAGAGGTGACCTTATAGAAGTTTATAAAATCATGAGGGGCATGGATAGGGTGAATAGCCAAGGTGTTTTCCCCAGCACAAGGGAGTCCAAGACTAGGGGTTTAAGGTGAGAGGGAAAAGATTTAAATGGGACCTAAGGGCCAACTTTTTCACGCAGAGGGTGGTGCATATATGGAATAGCTGCAAGAGGAAGTGGTGGAGGCTGGTACAACTATAATATTTAAAAAGCATCTGAATGGGTATATGAATAGGAAGAGTTCAGAGGGATATGGGCCAAGTGCTGGCAAATGGGACTAGATCAATTGAGCACATCTGGTCAGCACGGACAAATTGGACCGAAGTGTCTGTTTCCGTCTCTATGACTCTGTAACTTCTTTGGTCTTCCTGCCTAACTTGAAGTCTTCCATCACTGGCACCTGATAAACCTGCTCTGTAGTTTTTTTTGTGGGAAAATGCCAACATGGATTTCAGTGTTTGCAAGTTGCTCCCAAATTAATTCCTTTTCTGTCCATCATAACCAGAGACTATGTTATTGCCTTAAACTTGCTCCCAGCTATGGAGAAGAAAATATTAATGTTGATAATACAGGTTTGAAGTTTACTTAGACTTTCCAATCTTCCAAGAGCTCATAAAATGTGCATTTACAAGGTGCATGAGAACTCTGTCACTACTTTGATAGTTAAAACTACAGATTTTAGTAGAGCAACAGACACTGATTTTGTAGCATGAGAAAGATACACTTGATGCAACTAGCCTTAACATAAGACAGCCACTAACATATCTAATAAGGAATTTGGAAAATCTTCTTTCCCAGACAACACTGAGAATGTGGAACTTAATACGACAAGCTGTCATTGAGGTGAAGAGCATAAAACATTGATGGAATGTGTAGGAACAGGGCCTGGCCATTTAGTTCTATGGGGTAAAAGATTGTTCAGGGTGAGGACCAGTTCACCTAAACGAATGAGAGTGTCAGTAAAAGGGTACTCTTGGGGACGTCAGGGGAGGAAGATACCTATCACCTCCATCCCTACCCCCATTCACCTATTGTACTCTTTGCTACCTTCTCCCCAACCTGACCCCCCCCCCCCCCCCCCCCATTTATCTCTCTATCCTGGAGGCACCCTGCCTCTATTCCTGATGAAGGGCTTTTGCCCGAAATATTGATTTTCCTGCTCCTCGGATGCTGCCTGACCTGCTGTGCTTTTCCAGCACCACTCTGATCTAAACATTTAGTTCTATGAGCCATTCAGTGAGTTCATGGCCTAATGCATTATGCCTGTGACCTATCGCTGGAGACCCAGTTTTATCTCATATCTCGAATGCCTCTGGTGAACAAAGATTTCTTAATCTTAAATATAAATTTAACATTTGATCCACTCTTAATTGCTGAAGAGAATTCCAAACTTCTATGAAGCTTGGTGAAGTGTTTCCTCACTTTGTTCCTGAAATGCCTCATCTAATATATAGATCATGTCCACTATTCCTAGCATCTTCAGCCTTAGAAATAATATCACTCTATCAATTGTCCTAGACATTTGCATCTCAGCACAAGTTCCTAAAGGGATTGTGGTAGATGCAACAATCTTCAGCTGTTTCATTGAAGACCTTGCCTCCATCATAAGGTCAGAAGTAAGGATGTCCATTAATGACTGCACAATGTTCAGCACCATTCGTAACTCCTCAGGTACTGCAGCTGTTGTTCAAATGCAGCAAGACCTGGACAAGAACCAGGCTTAGACTGACAAATGGCAACTAACATTTTTTTCACTTCAACTACCAGACAATGATTATCTCCAAAAAGAGCGAATGCAACTATCACTCCTTGATAATGGCATTACCATCGCTGAAACAAATAATCTCAACAGGATCACATACTATGACTATACGAGTGGGTCAGAGGCTTGGAATGCTGCATTGAATAACTCACCTCCTGTCTCTCCAATGCCTGTCCAGCATCTACAAGACACAAGTCAGGAGTCTGATGGGATACTCTTCACTTGCCAGCCTGAGTGAAGCTCCAACAACACTCAAGAAGCTTTACAGGTCCAAGCAGTTGCTTAATTTGCACTTGAGTTAACACCTTCAAAATTTACTCCCTCCACAGCCAATGCTAGGTAGCAGCCATTTTGTGTATAAGATGCACTGAAGAAATTCAGCAAGGCTGTTCAATCAACATCTCCCAAGCCTATGACCTCTACCACCTGGAAGTAAAAAGGTAGTAAACACTTGGGACTGCTTCCCCTCAAAGACTCACATCATCCTGAAGTGGAACTACATTGCTATTCTTTTAATGCCTCTGAGTCAAACTCTTGGATCACCCTGCCTAATAGCACACTGAGTGTCCATTGCCCACAAGTCTTCATTGCCCACAAGAAGGCAGCTCATCATCACTTTCTCAACGATGACATCCAAGATTACATTTAAAAAATCCTACCAGTTTCTTTTGAGATCTGAAAACTTCAACCAAATAAACCTTTAATCTTTGGAGTTCCAGGAAATGCCACACTGATTTGTGTTACCCTAGCTTAGAGTTTAACCTTTTGTATCCAGGCATCGTTTCAGTAAATCTGCTGCAGGTTTACACCATCAGCAACATTATCTTTTCTCTGGTATGGTGTCAGGAACTGTTCCGGTTGCTCTGACAGGGACTTCTTTAGTATGGCTTCTATCCTTTTGTATTCCAGCTTTCCAGATACAAAGCCAGCTTTCTATTAGCATTTTTGATTATTTTCTGTGATGATTTCAGTGATCTATGTACCTGGATCTTCACTGTCTCTAGTTTCTCATCATTTAGACTTATCTAGGCCTATTCTATTTAGGTCCAAAGTGGATAACCTCACACTTGCATGTATTAAAATCCATTTATCACTGTTTTGTCCATTCATTATCTGTTAATAATTTAATGCTTCTATCTGTGCTGCTCACAGTTAGATTCATTGTATCAAATAAAGTTATTCCAGATCACAGCAATATTATCTCCCCCATGTGTTACATATGTCAGAGCAGTTTTGAGGTAAGGTGCCCATTACTAGTGTCACAGTGCTGATACATTCTAATTACACAGCATTCTGAGGGTCTTCTGACTCACTCTGCGATTGCAACTGTCATTTTTAACAATTCATAGCCTGCAGCATAACCTTGAGTGATTCAAAGGGAATATAAATAGATGAAGCTAATCAATATGGTTTTCAGAGCTAAATCTTGCATCTTTTAAAAGAAGAAAGACATGTAAATCCTCCACTAGCTGAATTGTAATCATGATTAGCACTGCAGGGAGTGTAGTTTTCTGTAATTTGAGATGGAAAAGTGCTTGAAAGGTTATGTTTGTTTTAGAATTGTGAGTTCAACTTCTTCCTCACTGCATGCTTTTTCTCTAAAGCTCCAATCTGCTACTGGAATTTACAACATGAACTCAAGACCATCCACAAACCAGAACTGACATTTAATTCTCCTGACATGCAGCACGAAGGCATTTATAGGATTATCTCCACAGAGTGCACTGATCCTACGCTGCATACGGGATTGCCAACAATATAAAACATTGCTGAATGAATTCTGATCTAGATAGATCTTTGTTCAATAGCTGTTGTATTTATCATTGACTTATTCTTTGCCTTGTTCATTTATATTTCCATTTCCGCTTATCTGATTAGTTTTAAAATCAGTTTACTTTATTTCCTATCATTTTACTAAACTAGTCTTTAGTTTATATCTTTCATTTTTGCAGGATATCCCAATCCGTTCCAGTCAATAAAAAAAGACCTCAGATAACCCAGCATTCCCTCCTGCACTGAAAGTCTCATCCAAGATTTGTTGCTAAAGCTCTGAAATCATAAAACTTTGACATTTCAATGTTAGCACAGAGGCAAATAGACTCTGAAATAATATTGTATTAAAGTATGAAAGGCACTTCACAGACATAACTTTTCAAATATTTCATATGTAATTGTTTTTGACTTGTTTATGGTAATCATTCCTAATTACTTTTGGGATGATGGTGGTAACCTATTTTTTTCCTTCCCCACCCCTATCCGCTTTCAGTAAAGACCATTCCCTCTGCGACTCCCTCATCAGGTCCACGCCCCCCACCAACCCACCCTTCCCTCCAGGCACCTTCCCCTACCATCGTAGGAATTGCAAAACCTGCGCCCACACCTCCCCCCTCACCACCATCCAAGGCTCTAAAGAAGCCTTCCGCATCCATCAAAGTTTTACCTGCACTTTCACACGTTATTTACTGCATCCATTGCTCACGATGTGGTCTCTTTTACATTGGGGATACCGGATGCCTTCTCACAGAGCTGTTCAGAGAACATCTCCAGGACACCCACACCAATCAACCCCACCTCCCCGTGGCTGAACAATTCAACTCCCCCTCCCATTCTGCCAAGGACATGCAGGTCTGGGCCTCCTCCATCGCAACTCCCTCACCACCCCGATGCCTGGAGGAAGAAAGCCTCATCTTCCACCTCAGAACCGTCCAATCCCCTGGCATCAATGTGGGTTTCAGCAGTTGCACCATTTCCACTCCCCCCACCTTACCCCAGTTCCAACCTTTCAACTTGGCACTGTCCTCATGACCTTTCCTACCTGTCTATCTTCCTTCCCACGTATCGACTCCACCCTCCTCTCTGACCTATCACTTTCACCCCCACCTCCATCCACCTATCGCACTCTCAGCTATCTTCCCCCCATCCCCTCCCCCCTCCCATTTATTTGTCCACCCCCGACACTCCCAGTCTCATTCCTGATGAAGGGCTTTTGCCTGAAATGTCAATTCTCTTGCTCTTCGGATGCTGCCTGACCTGCTGTGCTTATGTAGCACCAGACTCTCCACTATTATCTTCTTGTACCACTGTAATCCATGTTGGGTCACTTGCAGAACTATGTGGAAGGGATTTCAAGGGATTTTACCCAGTGACAGTGAAAGTATGACAATGCTTCAAATCTGAGTGATTTTGGTTTGGCGGGGAGCTTGGTATTCCATGAATTGACTGTCCTTGTCCTTTTAGATATTAAATGTCTGGAGAGTGAAGTTGATGGAGACTTGGTGAGTTGCTGCATATGGAGATGGTACACACTGCTGCCACTGGGTGTCAGTGTTGGGAGGGGTGCAAGTTAAGGTGGTGGATGTTGTGCCTATCAAGTGGGATGCCAATGACAAGGTGCATGAGTTCTATTAGCAAACCTGCGCAATTTAATGGTCACGTATGCAATGCATGTGCAAAGTCTAATAAAAGTGGGAGTGGGACTTGCCAGAATTGAACAATGGAGTAGAATTTCCCAGCTTCTGAACAATGTGGGCAATGGACAGAAAGCTTTGGATACACAATTGGCTTGATTGTAGGAAGGAAGCAGAGGGTAATAGTGCAAGGATGCTTGTCGGACTAGAGGCCTGTAACTAGTGGAGTGCCTCAGAGGTCGGTGCTAGGCCCATTGCTGTTTGTTATTTATATCAATGATTTGGAAGAAAATGTACAAGGCATGATTAGTAAGTTTGCAGATGTCACCAAAATAGGAGGTATTGCAGACCGTGAGGAAGGTTATCAGAAATTGCAGCAGGATCTTGATCAGCTGGGAAGTGGGCTGAAAAATGGCAAATGGAGTTTAATATAGATAAGTGTGAAGTCTCGCATTTGGAAAGTCAAATCAAGGTAGAAGTTTCATGATGAATGGTAGGGCCTTAAGGAGTATAGTGAAACAGAGGAATCTTGGAGTTCAGGTGCATGGTTCTCTGAAAGTGGAGTCACACATAGAAGGGCAATGAAGGCAGCTTTTGGCACACTGGCCTTCATCAGTCAGGGCACTGAGGATAGAAGTTGGGAAGTTATGTTGTAATTGTGCAGGATGTTGGTGAGGCTGCACTTGGAGTATTGTGTTCAGTTTTGGTCCCCTTCCTATAGGAAGGATGTTATTAAACTGCAAAGAGTGCAGAAGAAATTTACAAGCATGTTGCCAGGTCTCAACGGTCTGAGTTTTCGGGAGACGTTGGGCAGGCTAGGACTTATTTCTTTTGAGTGTAGGAGACTGAGGGGGGATCTTATAGAAATATGTAAGATCACAAGAAGCATGGATAGGGTGAATGCACTCAGTCTTTTCCCCATGTTTGAGGAATCAAGGACGAGAGGGCATCAGTTTAAGGTTAGAGGGGAAAATATAAAACTGAACCTGAGGGCCAACTTTTTTACACAGAGGGTGGTACGCATATGGAATGGGCTGCCAGCGGAAGTGGTTGAGACGGATACATTAACAACATTGAAAAAGCATTTGGACAAATACATGGATGGGACAGGATTAGCAGGATATGGGCCAAATGTAGAGAAATGGGGTTAGCGTGGATGAACATTTTGGTCAGTATGGACCAACTTGGGCCAAAGGGTCTGTCTCTGTGCTGTAGGACTCTGTGACTCTTTGACTCTAAAGCTAGGAAAATTCAGTGAGAATGAAAAATTAGATTCTCTACATTGAAAAAAAAAGATTGTTTTTATGCTTAAATTTTTAATACCTCAATGACAATCTCACGAGTCAGTGGTGTGGGACCTATTTGCATGCATTAACATCCCATTATTACCTTATCTCAACTGCATTGAGATGCAGGTTGCTATTTTCCAACGTACCAGTGAGAAATTAGATGACAGCAATTCCTAACTTGAAAGTCAAAGCAATTATCTGGTGGTTGCAGCTAGCCAGTATCTTCTCCAGATCTCCATTTTAGCCAGCATTCCCCAACAATCCGAGGGAATGCACCTTGGGTAGTGACCTCATGTATTTTCCATTCACAGAGACACTCAGCAGCCTCATGACACATCTCAGACAAATTTATAACACTGTACAGCACTGCAATGCTGTGTTTTACCTACATTGTTCAGTGTCATAGCTTCATCACTTTTTAAGTAATGCCTGAGGCTGTTCCTGGCAGACGCTCCTGCAGATTCTCAGATCACTCAGCTAGATTTGTTTGAAATCTGTCTCATTTCGCCCAGTGATAATGCCACATGACATAGAGTCATGGAGTCACAGAGGTGTACAGCATGGAAACAGACCCTTCGGTCCAACTTGTCTGCGCTGACCAGCTATTCCAACCCAATCTAGTCCCACTGGCCAGCACCCGGCCCATATCCCTCCACATGATGGAGGATATCCTCAGCGTGAAGATGGGACTTCATCTCCATAAGGAAAGTGTGGTGGTGTCATTGACAGATGCATTTGCTGTAGGCAGACTCATGAGGAAGAGGTCCACTTATTTTCTTCTGTTTGGCTCCGTCACACCAGTTGTAAAATCCTTTAGGATTTGAGCAGCTCAGTCAGTGTTGTATTGTTGTTAGAATGTACAATATGCTTAGTTATGTTCTAAAATGCCAATAAAGACCCAATGCACTTCAATCAACCTATAATTTAACAAAGGGAAGGTCCTATAGCCTGAACCAGGAGTACCTTGGCTACTGTTTTCAAAATGGCAATGACTGGAGTCTCAGAGTGAGCAATTACGTAACCATTTCAAAGCAATCACTGCTCATTAATATATATTTAAACATGTTAAAGTCAATGCTTAATACCAACATTTCAAGAGTTTTGTAAATTTCAATGGACAATTATAAGGGAACTTGTAAAATTAGCCAGATCTTTCTGGGCTTCATTGTAAAAGAGTTTATTTCTGTACTTAAATATAATTGTAAACTGATGTGTTCAATGTTAATTTCATCTTCATTACAGGATGCAACATTATATCAATGAACATTAGTAAATGTATTGCTAATTGCCAGGAAGAATAGAAGAGATGGGTATTATTTAAATGGAGAAAGACTGCAGAAAGCTATAGCCCAGAGGGATGTAAGGGATCCTTATGGATAAATCACAAAAAACTGGCATCCAAGTTCAGCAGATAATAGGGACAATAAATGGAACGCTCGCCTTTAATTCAAAAGTGTAAAATTAAGGAGGGTTTGTTAAAACTGGACCACACACTAAATCAGATGAAGGCAAGATAACAACTTGCATTATAGAACATAGAACATTACAGCGCAGTGCAGGTCCTTCGGCCCTCGATGTTGCGCCACCCTGTCATACCAATCTGAAGCTGAAAATGTGTTGCTGGAAAAGCGCAGCAGGTCAGGCAGCATCCAAGGAACAGGAGAATCGACGTTTCGGGCATAAGCCCTTCTTCCTGAAGAAGGGCTTATGCCCGAAACGTCGATTCTCCTGTTCCTTGGATGCTGCCTGACCTGCTGCGCTTTTCCAGCAACACATTTTCAGCTCTGATCTCCAGCATCTGCAGCCCTCACTTTCTCTCAAAGATTTATACCAATCTGAAGCCCATCCCACCTACACAATTCCATGTACGTCCATCTGCTTGTCCAATGACGACTTAAATGTACTTAAAGTTGGCGAATCTACTACCATTGCAGGCAAAGCATTCCACACCCTTACTACTCTCTGAGTATATAGCACCTCCAATGTAGTAAAATGCCCCAAGGTTCTTCATAGGAGCTTTAATTGCCTTTTTAATTACTTTAAGAAAAAATGTTAAAACCAGACAGAATATAGAACATGAGCCGAACCAGTTGTCAAGGTTAAAAGTGATTACCATTCTATAATGTGAAGAACACATAATGGAAAAAGATTTATTATGTGCGTTATCTAAAAAAAAATCAATTAAGTAGTTAAAACATGACAAAATATTAGTGGCACTTGCAAATCTACAGCAATTGAAGGTGCACACGTCTACATACTATTCCAATTCATAATACAATGCGCAGCATCTTGTGACAGGGGATGTGATAAACTATGCAATTTATTAACTTCTTGTCGTTGTTGTTTCTTTGTCTATTAAAGTCTGACTATCATCCTTCCTTGCTTTCCTTCCTCCTGTTGGTAAGGGATTGTGGAGTAACTGTGAAGAAGGAAAGAATCCTTTAAAATTTGGTCAATTAAAGGTTTTTGCTGTTGCCTTGGGAACAGTGCTTTCCTGAGCGCAGAATGGAAAAGGACAATATTTCTGTGTGGCACAGATGATTAATGTTTTGAATTTGTCCAGTTCTGAGGAAAGCATAACCTCTGCACTAAAACCCAACCAGATTTGTTGGAATTACAGCTTTCTCCGAAGACACTGCAAAGCATTGTCTCCACAGCTCAGAGCTACATTCTCAGCAAAGTCCACCATGTGCAGAGAGATGTCATGGCTGCTCAACCGAATCTTTGGATATAGCTTGGCATTCAATGTTCATAGTTAGAGAAAAGCAAACATCGTGATTGTATACAGCTCACAAATGTTCACATACGGAGCAACCGAATTGACAGTAAACCTTTCACTATAATACAGTGAGAGCCTTTTTCCTCGGATGGTGATGGCTAGCACGAGGGGACATAGCTTTAAATTGAAGGGTGATAAATATCGGACAGATGTCAGAGGTAGTTTTTTTACTCAGAGTAGTAGGGGCATGGAATGTACTGCCTGCAACAGTAGTAGATTCACCAACTTTATGGGCATTTGAATGGTCATTGGATAGGCATATGGACGAGAATGGAACAATGTAGGTTAGATGGGCTTCAGGTTGGTTTCACAGATCAGTGCAACATTCAGGGCCAAAGGGTCTGTACTGTGCAATAATGTTCTATGTTCTGTGTGTCGCTGTTCCTTCACTGTCACTGGATTTCCTTCCAAATGACACAGTGGGTCAACTCACAGCAAGTTGACTGCTGTAGTTCAAGAAGACAGCTCACCAGCACCTTCTAAAGGGCAACTAGGGCCAGGGGTAAATGCTGGCCCAGCCAATGACGACATCAGGATTGATGAGATCAGAGCAGTAGATGTTACCTACATGGAATTCCATAAAGCCTGTGACAATGTTTCACATGGTCAACTGATTAGTAAAGTTAGATCACATGGGATTCAGGGACACTGGAGGCCTGTGACCAGCAGTGTGCCACGTTGATCAGTGCTGGGTCTACTATTGTTTGTCATTTATAGAAACGATTTGGATGAGAATTCAGGAGGCATGATTAGTAAGTTTGCAGATGACACCAAAATTGGTGGTATAGTTGACAGCGAAGAAGGTTATCTAAGTTTACAAAGGATATAACTACCTCCCAATAGGTATTGGATCAGGATTGTAACAGGCCTGTTTTATTCAGGCACAAATAAGCATATTTAAAGAAGTTGCAGGTAATGTTTCTGATTCAATAAAGCTTTGACAAAGCGTAGTTTAACAATGAATAGTAACAAAAATACAAAAGTTTAATAATACAAATATACAAACTTGCTAGTGTACAATACGTCTGTCAGGATCGGAGTGATTTTATTTTGTGCCATCGATGTTGAAGCTGTTTCTGCTTTCCTTTAACCTGGAATTCCCCCCCTTTGTCTCTTTACAGTAAAGTGATACCAGCACAAAAAAAAACTTCTGGTATCTTTTATCTCATTCTTTTGTAAAATTCTTCTTAAAACCTACCTTTTAGACTAAGTTTTATTCGGTCTGCCCTAATATTACTTTATTTATTGAGCTATCAATTTTTTGACCTAATGATCATGTAAATAAACCTGGGATGTTTTACTAACTTTAGAAGATGTCACACAACACCAGGTTATATTCCAACGGGTTTATTGGAAGTTACAAGCTTTCAGGGTGCAGCTCCTTCATCAGGTGAAGCCCACCAGGAACCTCTGAAAGCTTGTGATTTAAAATAAGCCTGTTGGATGATAACCTGGTGTTGTATGATTTTTAACTTTGTCCACCTCAGTCTAACATCAGCACAAACAATGGAAGGAAAACTAGAATACGAGCATAAAGTAAAATACTAGCATAAAAGATTCTGTGTATATAAAAAAATTAGAGAAAACAATGGTACTTAAAATAGATAAATCAGCTGAACGTAACATCCCAAAGTGGTGAAATAGTTGGCTGTTGAGATTGTAGATGCAGAAGACTGGAGGTTGGCTATAGCGGTGCCACTCTTTAAGAAGGGTAGTTAGGACAAGCCAGGGGACTATAGACCAGTGAGCCTGACATCGGTGGTGGGCAAGTTGTTGGGGGGAATCCTGAGGGACAGGATGTACATGTATTTGGAAAGGCAAGGACTGATTAGGGATAGTCAACATGGCTTTGTGCGTGGGAAATCATGTCTCACAAACTTGATTGAGTTTTTTGAAGAAGTAACAAAGAGGATTGATGAGGGCAGAGCAGTAGATGTGATCTATATGGACTTCAGTAAGGTGGTCAACAAGGTTTCCCATGGGAGACTGGTTAGCAAGGTTAGATCTCATGGAATACAGGGAGAACTAGCCATTTGGATACAGAACTGGCTCAAAGGTAGAAGACAGAGGGTGGTGGTGGAGGCCTGTGACCAGTGGAGTGCCATAAGGATCGGTGCTGCCCTCTACTTTTTGTCATTTATATAAATGATTTGGATGCGAGCTTAAGACTGGAGGCCTGTGACCAGTGGAGTGCCATAAGGATCGGTGCTGGGTCCTCTACTTTTTGTCATTTATATAAATGATTTGGATGCGAGCTTAAGAGTTAGTAAGTTTGCAGATGACACCAAAATTGGAGATGTAGTGAACAGCGAAGAGGGTTACCTCAGATTACAACAGGATCTGGACCAGATGTGCCAATGGACTGAGAAGTGGCAGATGGAGTGTAATTCAGATAAATGTGAGGTGCTGCATTTTGGTAAAGCAAATCAGAGCAGGACTTATATACTTAATGGTAAGGTCCTAGGGAGTGTTGCTGAACAAAGAGACCTTGGAGTGCAGGCTCATAGCTCCTTGAAAGTGGAGTGGCAGGTAGATAGGATAGTGAAGAAGGCGTTTGGTATGCTCTCTTTTATTGGTCAGAGTATTGAGTACAGGAGTTGGGAGGTCATGTTGCGGCTGTAAACGACATTGGTTAGGCCACTGTTGGAATATTGTGTGCAACTCTGGTCTCCTTCCTACTGGAAAGATGTTGTGAAACTTGAAAGGGTTCAGAAAAGATTTACAAGGATGTTACCAGGGTTGGAGGATTTAAGCGATGGGGACAGGCTCTTTTCTCTGGAGTGTCGGAGGTTGAGGGGTGACCTTACAGAAACTTACAAAATTATGAGGGGCATGGATAGGATAAATAGACAAAGTCTTTTTCCCGGAGAGTCCAGAACTAGAGGGCATAGGTTTAGGGTGAGAGGGAAAGATATAAAAGGGATCTAAGGGGCAACTTTTTTACGCAGACAGTGGTACGTGTATGGAATGAGTTGCCAGAGGAAGTGGTGGAGGCTGGTACAATTGCAACATTTAAGAGGCATCTGGATGGGTATATGAATAGGAAGGGTTTGGAGGGATATGGGCCAGGTGCTGGCAGGTGGGACTAGATTGGGTTGGGATATCTGGTCAGCATGGACGTGTTGGACCAAAGGGTCTGTTTCCGTGCTGTACATCTCTACGACTCTTTCTTTCATACTTCTGTGGACTCTGGATGGTCTTTGCAGATTGGAAGGTGGCAAATGTACACCACTATTTAGGAAATGATGGAGAAAGAAAATGACAATCACAGATCTGTCAGCTGAATATCAATCACAGGGAAATGCTCAAATCCCATAGTAAAGGATATTCGAACAGGGTACTTAGAAGATATGGTAGGCTTGAGCAGAGTTAGAACAGATTTACAACAAACCATTTCGGGCCTTTTAAGGATGTAAGTATCACAATATGTAAGGGGAGCTCATGGTCTGTTTAGATTTTTAGAAAGCTTTGATAGTGTCTCACACAAGAGATGAGCTAACAAAGGAACTCATGGAATATACTGGCACAGATTGAATACTACTTAACTGCTGGAACAGCAAGAAAAAAAAGGGTAGTTTTCAGCATGGAAGGCTGTGACTGGTTGGGTGCCATAACGATCATAGTCTTTATCAATTATTTAGGATTATATGTAATAGTTTTAAGTTTTCATTTGCCACAAAGTTAGGGAGATGTTGAGTTGTTTGAAGGATGTAAAACACATTACAGATGTTTTGAGAGATTAAGTCAATGAGAAAAGATTTGAAAGATGGAAAGCACACTGGAGAAAATAGACAAAAAAAAGGCAATGATATTGATAAGTCAACAATATATCTTCCTCCCATCTGTAAAACAACTGTTAACGAGTTCTCTGTCTCCCACCATTTCATAACCAGATTTCCACTGTACAGTTTATTTCATTGTTACAGGTTTTTACTGGCAACCCTATAATATCAGCATTCTATAAAATGCCTTGCTAGGTTCACATACACCACATCAACTGCATCACCATCATGCACCCTCTGTTACCTCATCAAAAAATTCAGTGAAAGTACTGAAAGAAGATTTGCCTTTAATAAATCCACGTTGACGCGACTTAATTGATCCACACTTGCTCAGGGGACAGATAATTTTGTCAAAGATTATTATTTCTAAAAGTTTTCGTATTATTGAGATGTTAAACCGATTGGCCTGTAGACACTGGGCTTACCTCTATACCTTTTCATATTACAAAATGGTTTAACATTGGCAGTTCTCCAGTTCTCTACCAGCAACCCTGTGTCTGAGGTTTGAAAGATTATGGTTTACCTCTGCAATTTCCACCCTCATACCCCTGAACCACTTTGGATGTATTTCACCTGACTCATGTGATTTATCAACGCTGAGTACAGCTAAACATTCTAAACCCTCCCCTTTATCAATTTTGGGACAATTTAGTAACTCAATTACCATTTCTTTCCCTGCGGAGGATATTGGATGGTTGTTTGGATAGAAATAACCTGCAGGAGTAAGGGGATAAAGCTGGAAATCAGCGCTAAGTAATGATACCCATTTGAAGAAGCAGTGCAAACATGACAGGCTGAATGGCCTCCATTTGTCCTGTGGTGCTTTCATGATTGTGTGATGATTTTGGCAACATCTTTAGTAAAATTCAAAGCACTTATTTACCTTCCTTCATGCATAGATCCCCTCTTTAGTTCCTAATTGGTTGCTTCAATCATTTTACTGTCTTTTACTATTCAGACTTGTATCAAATCAGAAGACCTTAAGATATAGGAGCAAAATTAGGCCGTTCAGCCCACCGAGTCTGCTCTGCCATTGAGAGGTTGATAGGTTCCTGCCTTCTCCCCATAATCCTTGATCTCTTTAAAAATCAAGAACCTCTCTATTGGTGCCTTAAATACACTTTGTCACTCAACTTCCACAACCCTCTGAGGCAATGAGTTCCACACATTCCCTACCTAAAGAAATACCCAGTTATCTCAGTTCTAAAGGTTTGTCCGTTCACTCTGAGGCTGTGCCCTCAAGTTCTGGTCTCTCCTATAATGGAAACATCTCCTTCATGTCCATTGTATTCAATGTCTCAGTAAGTTTCAATGACATCTCCCCTTATCCTTCTGAATTCCATTGAGTACACACCTGGAGTCCTCAACCATTCTTCATAGGACAAGCCCTTCATCCCTGGGATTATTCTTATAAACCTCCTCTGGATCTTCTCCAACACTTTCACATCTTTCCTTAGATATGGGGCCCAAAACTACACATAATATTACAAATGCCCTATTTTACCAGGCACTTCCAAGTATTCTGCAATCTCATCTTTAAAAGTGGACTCTAAAATCTTACCAAAAACCGAGGTCAGTGTATAAATGTTCACATTCCTTTCCATGTTAGTTGCAGTTCCTTCTCATAGAGAGGTATGTAAACTAGGCCATGGGTATCTCATTTGCTGACTGGACAGCTGATGAGTGTCCTGTGCCACCTTTTTTTAATGAAAGGCCTGTCAAATCAGGCCTGACTATCTTTTAAGGACTCATAGCTGCTTACGTGTCTTATTCATTCATTCAATGACTAGACATCTCCCCTTCCTGGCAAACCTTGGCCCAGCATGATGAATATTCATGCCCATGCTCTTTTTTGAAATGTAGTGTGTGTAATTTCATTCACTATCAATCAGAGATGTCCAGGCTTGCTGTCTTATTATTAAATAAGCCAAACCATGAGGCAAAGGGAGTGTATGTCAGGAATTCTGATCTGCAAGCTTGTATCCCTGATTTAGAAGTCCACAACATTCTGTATGTTTCTGAATGGAAAGTTGTACGCACTGCCAACCTGACACATCAACCTTCATGCCTGAATTCCTGTCTTATAAAAGTCCACATCAGGATTATTAAAATTTATTTCACGTGGAATGCGCTGCCTGAAGGGCTGGTGGCAGCAGTTTCACTGGTAACCAGCAAAGGAGAATTGGATAAATACTTTGAAGATGAAAAATATACAGAGCTATGTGGAAAAATCAGACAGTGGGAACAATTGTACAACTCAACCAAAATCAGACACAATCTGTGCAATGGGCCAAATGCCATCTTTCTGTTATAATGTTGTGTTACCAA
Organism: Chiloscyllium plagiosum; assembly: GCF_037043375.1. NCBI lineage: Eukaryota > Metazoa > Chordata > Chondrichthyes > Orectolobiformes > Hemiscylliidae > Chiloscyllium > Chiloscyllium plagiosum. The sequence goes on from NW_028270139.1 coordinate 145,152,303, forward strand.
AATTATTAATTTCTAATGTCATTGGCTGCGTGTATTAGTTCATCAATTTATAATATCATCAACTGGGCATGTGTATTTCTTGAGCTTTTTGTTGGGAACACTTTTCAATGCTAGGATGTTGTTCTAACTGTAAAAATGCAGCAGTTGCAAAGAACTGCAGCTGTCTAAAAGGAGTCACCAAGTCTTCAATATTTTTACAGGGAGGTGATATGATCCCAAGTTCTTGGGAAAAGCAACAACAAGCCAATGTCCCAGGAGACCATGGCTCTGCTGTCTCACTGACACTGTCAAGAGTCCAAGCTCTGGTCCTACTGCTGCAAGGAGTCCAGGCTTCAAGCCTACAGCTGCAGGGTGTTCAGGCTCCACGTTTGCTGCTGCAGGGGGTCCAGGCTCCAGGCTTACTGCTGCTGGACATCCAGGCTCCAGGCCTACTGGTGTAGGGAGTCCAGGCTCCAGGCCTACTGCTGTAGGGAGACCAGGCTCCAGGCTTTCCACTCTAGGGGTCCAGACTCCAGGCCTACCACTATTAGGAGTCCAGACTCCAGGGCTTCTGCTGCAGGGGGTCCAGGGTCCAGGCCCACTGTTGCAGGAAGTCCAGGCTCCAAGCCTACCACTGCAGGGAGTTCAGGCTCCAGGCCTACCACAGTAGGGAGTCCGGGCTCCAGGCTTACTGCTGAAGAGAGCCTGGACTCCAGGCCTACTGCTGTAGGGAGCCCAGGCTCCAAGTCTATTGCTGCAGGGGGTCCAGGATTCAGGCCTACCATGGTCAGGAGTCCAGGCTCCAGACATCCCGTTGCAGGGAGTCCCGGCTCCAGGCATTCTGCTGTAGGAGGTCCAGATTCCAGGCCTACCGCTGCAGTGAGTCCAGGCTCCAGGCCTACCGTTGTAAGGAGGTCCAGATTCCAGACCTACCTCTCTAGGGGGTCCAGACTCCAGGTCCAACACTGTAGGGGGACCAAATTCCAGGCAAACCACTGCAGGCCTATTGCTGTAGCTCATCCAGGCTCCAGACCTCCCACTGTAGGGGGTCCAGGCTCCAGGCCTTCTGCTGTAGGAAGTCCAGATTCCAGGCCTACCACTGCAGTGAGTCCAGGCTCCAGGCCTACCGTTGTAAGGAGTCCATGCTCCAGTCCTGTCACTGAATGGAGGCCAGGCTCTGAGTCTATTGCCATCAAAAGTTCAGGTGCTGGGCATCACCACCAGTGCCAGGAGTCCTGATCCATGCCACCGAGGCTGTACCAACCACCCCATCAATGCTACTCCGGCCTCAATGATGAAAAAGAAAAGAGGAAAAGAGAAAAAGACGTAAAGTACACAGAGAAATTATGCCACTGCCCTGGAGTGTACGGGATCCGATGATCCCAAACACAACTTAACCATACTGGAGCCATCTTGGATTGATTTTTTCTGATACTGAGTTGTATCATATTCTCTAGCTCTTTATATAATTGGCAATATCAGCTTCCTTTCAGATCCATACTTTGTTGTGGCTATTGGAAGAGTTAGACAAGGAAAAGAATCAATCATCCTGTTTATCTCACCTGATGCACTGTTCCTTATGATTCTGTACTGTCTATCAAGCAAGAAGATTTGCTTTCGAATTTTAATGACACCACCAGTTCCAGCTTCCTGCTCCCATCAGTGAAATTTGATGAACCAATGTGGTTCCTCTGGCGCAGTTCTAATAATGAGACAACTAATTACAGAAAGTTCATTGTGCGGCCAGTGAGCTAGAGAGAACTGTTGGCAAACAAATTGCTGTGAACCTCCTGACAGCCACCATTGAGGTCAAGGTCTGACCTCCAACTGAATAGAAAGGTAATCAATATAAATTGAAGCACCATTGGGAACCATTGAGTTTCTAATCAGGTGGGTTGATGTCAGCCTGCATGATGCTGTTATTATCTTATGTACCGAGGACAATGTTTAAGGATGCAGACTGTGTGGCCTTTTTGTTCATACACATAAATCAGCTGTACCCACTCAGCAGGATACAGGCTATGTGGCAGAATAACATTCATTATTGAAACGTATCAATCATTGCGATAGATTCGGCACATTGATCTTACTCCTTTGACAGCTGCTTACATTTTCTAAATGATACTTTCAAATTAATTCGGTAGGAATTGCACAATATAATAACAAAGCATTGAGCAATGTTAATAACAAATCCAGGCACAATGTTTTAAATCCAGAGAGCTGAAAGTTGGCGATGCTTGAAGATGATGCTTTTTTTTGACTTATTATTAAATAGAACAAAGAACAGTACAGCGCAGGAACAGGCCCTTCGGCCCACGATGTTGTGCTGAACATGACACCAATTTAAATGGAACTCCTTTGCCTGCCCTTGGTCCATATCCTTCCATTCTTTGCATATTCATATGCTTATCTAAAATTCCCTTAAATACCTCTATTTTATCTGCCTTCACCACCATCCCTTGCAGTGTGTTCCAGATACCTGCCACTCTCTGGGTAAAAAAAAAGAGGGTGGTGGTGGAGGGTTGTTTTTCAGACTGGAGGCCTGTAACCAGTGGAGTGCCACAAGGATCGGTGCTGGGTCCTCTACTTTTTGTCATTTACATAAATGATCTGGATACGAGCATAAGAGGTACAGTTAGTAAGTTTGCAGATGACACCAAAATTGGAGGTGTAGTGGACAGCGAAGAGGGTTATCTCAGTTTACAACAGGATCTTGACCAGATGGGCCATTGGGCTGAGAAGTGGCATATGGAGTTTAATTCAGATAAATGTGAGGTGCTGCATTTTGGGAAAGCAAATCTCAGCAGGACTTATACCTTAATGGTAAGGTCCTCGGGAGTGTAGCTGAACAAAGAGACCATGGAGTGCAGGTTCATAGCTCCTTGAAAGTGGAGTCGCAGGTAGATAGGATAGTGAAGAAGGCATTTGGTATGCTTTCTTTTATTGGTCAGAGTATTGAGTACAGGAGTTGGGAGGTCATGTTGCGGCTGTGCAGGACATTGGTTAGGCCACTGTTGAAATATTGCATGCAATTCTGGTCTCCTTCCTATTAAAAAGATGTTGTGAAACTTATAAATCTTTTCTGAACTCTTTCAAGGATATTGCCAGGAGGATTTGAGCTATAGGGAGAGGCTGAACAGGCTGGGGCTGTTTTCCCTGGAGTGTCAGAGGCTGAGGGATGACCTTATAGAGGTTTACAAAATTATGAGGGCATGAATAGGGTAAATAGACAAAGTTTATTTCCTGTGGTCGGGGAGTCCAGAACTAGAGGGCATAGGTTTAGGTTGAGAGGGGAAAGATATAAAAGAGACCTAAGGGGCAACTTTTTCACACAGAGGGTGGTGCGTGTATGGAATGAGCTGCCAGAGGATGTGGTGGAGGCTGGCACAATTGCAACATTTAAGAGGCATTTGGATGGGTATATGAATAGGAAGGGTTTGGAGGGATATGGGCTGGGTGCTGGCAGGCGGGACTAGATTGGGTTGGGATATCTGGTTGACATGGACGGGTTGGATTGAAGGGTCTGTTTCCATGCTGTACATCTCTATGACTCCCTTGTCAACTTAAATACATACCCCCTAGTATTAGACATTTCAACTCTGCGAAAAAGATTCTGACTGTTAACTTTATCAAACAATTCATAATTTTATAGACTTCTATTAATTCTCCCCTCAGCTTCTGCCACTCCAGAGAAAACAACCCAGTTTTACTGGCCTATGTAAAATATCTAAGGGGCTTGCTCAGTTCAGTGATGCATGGCATGCTGCCTGGTCTTTTCCCATGGTCTGAATGATACTAGACCCTCCCTGCCCCAGCTCAGCAAGATCTGCCCAGCCAACCTATTCTGGGATGAACTGCTTGCCCCAACACGCCCAACTCAAAAACCAGCAGGATCCAAAATCTGTCACTGATTCAGTCTGATGGTTGCTGATATTGAGACGTTTGTACATGTCGCGACTTTGGATAACAGGCAGATTTTCCTCCAGAAACTAACACTGGGGGGGAGTGTCTATGATCCTCACATTCCCAAGTTGAAATGTCGGGAGGAGACTAACCTGAACCTTGATGCATTGTACAATGAAACATTGTTTTAAGGTAGGACTTCCAACCCAGTTCTGGAAGCCAAGTCCTCCCTTTAGAAAGCTACCAGCCAATTGGATGGATGGAAACTTTTAGATCCAGCAGCGTCAGGCAGGGGAATGGAAGAGACTACTCATGGGCTGTCCAGGTTCAGAGTCTCCTGATTTGTGTGTGTGTGTGTGTGTGTGTTTTGGAGGGGGAGGCGTTAAGGTTAGGTAGGCCAATGGGTGGATTCAAAGGACTAATCCAACCCTTCATTTCTGTTGCAAGCTCTCCCCCTCTTAGGCCGAACACTTAAAACATCTCTCAACTTTCTCGAAGAAGAACAGCCCTTGGTTCACTGGTCTCTAAAGTTCCTCATCCCCAAAATTATAGTTTTGAATTTTTCCTGTACCTGTCTAATACCTTCAAATTCTTCGATAAGTATTTAACCCACAGTACTCCAGCTGATGTTGAAACAGCATTTTATTCAGGTTCAGCTTTTGCACTCTACGTATCCTTTTATAAATTATAACTAGTATGTCCTTTTAAGAACCTTTTTTTTTAACCTTACCTGGTACCTTCATTGATCTAAGCACATAGTATTAAGGATCCCCTGATCCTGCATCCTCTTTAATGTTGGATAAATTACTACTAATCTCATTATCTAGGTAGATACTTTTAAAAGGACCCACTTCAGGATTGTTGTTGAAATGACTTCTCTGGATATAATTTTCCCTAAAGTTGGTATTTTCCTGAAGTTAAGGGGGCGTCCTGAATGCTCTGTGACCAGAGCTCAGTCCATGAACCTTGGTGGGAACTTGCTGTGGAGTTAGAAACATTTTGACAAGTTTGTTTAAAAGATGTTGTTGACTTTAATGATCATAATTGGATGGTGTTTTAAGAGTTAGTGAAATAAATATTCAATAGCATTGTTAACAGGAGACGAAAAGTTGAAGCTGTTTGTCTTGCCCTCATCAGAACCAGGGCCATAAGACCATAAGACAGAAAATCAGAAGCAAGTCATTCAGCCCGTCGAGTCTGTTCCATCATTCAATGAAATCATGGCTGATCTGATATTCCTCAACCCCACTCTCCCGCCTTTTCCCCATATGTTCTTCAAGATGGCGCTAGATATGGTCGACTCCTTGCGAACTCCTGCACGCAAATCTAAGTTTCCTATTTCCTACAATTGTTCTACATTCTTTAAATTTAATAGACCTATTATTTACTATCAATGCTACTTAACTACGTGATCTGCCTGTATCGCTTGAAGACAAAGCTTTTCACTGTGCCTCGGTACACGTGACAATCAATTCAATTCAATTCAATTCAATTCATTTCATTTCAATGCCTTGATTCCCTTTCTTTTGATCTCTTGATTATAATTAATGACCCAACCTCGACTGCCCTCCACGTTAAAGAATTCCACAGATTTCCTCCCGTCGGAGAGAAGAAATACCTCCTCATCTTTGTCTTAAATGGGTGACCCCTTACTCTGAGATTATTCCCTCCGGTTCTGGGCTCTCTCACAAGGGGAAATATCCATTTACCCTGTCAAGTCTTCTGAGAGTCTTGCATGTCCATTTGAAAGCTAAGAAGCCACTTTATTTTAATATGTTAAATATGTTTTTAGTGCAGTGGCTGGTCACAGGAATCTGTTCTTAAAAGACAATTAATTAGTAAATTGAAAAGCAAATGAACGTGTTCAGATACATTAGAATCTTTTCTCCACATTCAACTGTATCAATCATCTAATGTTCATTTGTGCAGTGGTGTGACATTTGCATCGATAATTTTTCCAAGTCATGACATTTGTTGAGCTTTTGAAACACATTTCCAGTACCCACTAGGTACAGAATCCGTGAAGGATATAATTATACCTTTGAAATGCTCCTGAAGCTATCAAAATAAACAAGTAACTATTCAAAGTTCCCCTGAAAAAAATTTCTCCTCATAAAGACTCATAAAATAGTCAAATATTCATTGTTATTTATAACTTCTCCTACTCCATTGTAAAAAAAATCATCTCGGCACCCCATTAACCTGTCCAACTCAACAAAAAGTATTTTAAAATTACTTTAAAAATGACAAACTCATTATAAGCTCATAAAATTGTCAATGAAACCAGAACACTAGACCCCTTGACAACCGATTAACAATCCCTAAAGGGCTGAATCCACTGAAGCATTTTGAAGGTTGGATAAGCATTCATAATGAATTCTATTTCACAACTTATGTCAACTAAGTACACAGAGACGAACATATTGAAACTTTTTCAAGTAGGGTAAACAGATTATCATCTGGCAAAACAGATGCTTGACTTCTCTGATGGATAGATTGGTCATTTATCCAGTCTCTTCCAGATGATCAGTCTGTGAGAATGGCATAACTTGCAGAAGTTGGGATTGTAATATTGGGAAGTGCCTTGTCTCACGTATCTGAATGCTGAAGGGAAAATCCAATCTCAGGACGAGGAGACATTTTCAAAACGAATAGAGCTAGACTTTTCAGGAGTGAAGGTAGGAAATAATTCTACACAGAAAGCATTCTAGACGTATGGAACTTCCATCCAAATCAATTGGACATTTTAAATTTGAGGTTATTTTCCTGATGCAACAGTATAAAGTAATTAAGCTATTAACTTTAAAGTATTGCTTTTAAAAAAACCTTCACGGGATGTGTGCATTGCTAGCTAGACCAGAATTCATTTCCCATCCCTAATTAATCCATGTTAATGGCTTGCCAGACAATTTCAGAGAGTAGCCAAGTGTCAACTACATTACTGGTGGTTTGGAGTCACATGTCAGGCAGATGAGGTAGGCAAGACAGATTTTCCTCCGTAAAAGATGTTAGAGAAATGGATCAGTTTTTACAATTGTCAGACTTATGTGTATGAAAGAATGTGAGGCATGGATAGGTTCGACGAAAATAAACTTCTTCATTTGATGGAGAGAACAATGACTAGATTTAAGGGAGGGGCGGAAGGTTTTGAGGTGATGTGAAGAAAACGTTTTTCAACCAGAGGGTGGCAGGTAATGGAACTCACTGCCTGGAAGGGTGGTAGACGTAGAAAGCTGAAAATGTGTTGCTGGAAAAGCGCAGCAGGTCAGGCAGCATCCAGGGAACAGGAGAATCGACGTTTCGGGCATAAGCCCTTCTTCAGGAGACGTAGATGTAGAAACCCTAATAACATTGAAGAAGTATTTAGATGTGCACTTGCAATGATAAGGCATACAAGGCTATGGGCCAACTGCTAGAGAATGGGATTAGAATAGTTAGGTAGTTGTTTTTGACGGATGCAGATATGTTGGGCCAAAGAACCTTCTTCTGCACTATCAACCTCTGTGACTCTATGTGGTTGCCATTAGGCTAGCTTCTTTGTTTGTTACTTCTGATATTATAGAACTCAAATTTTGCCATATGAACCTGTGTCCCCCAGGTGGGATATGAACCTATGTCCCCCTGAACTTTAGCCTGGGGTTCTGGATTAGCAAGTCCAGTGTTATTATCACACTGCCACTGCCTCCATGAAAAGTGATTATGAAGTTAGTTCATAGATCAGCCATCAGTAGAATTAGCTTGAAGGGCGAAATAGTCAATGTTTGTTTCTATATTGTCATGACTGATGTTTCAATTTAGATCAAAGAAACAATGCTGATGATGTTGGAAACCATATCTCTCAAACTTGATTGAATTTTTTTTAAGAAGTAACAAAGAGGATTGATAAGGGCAGAGCGGTGGACGTGATCTATGTGGACTTCAGTAAGGCGTCAGACAAGGTTGCCAATTAGAGACTGGTTAGAAGGGCTCAATCTCACGGAATACAGGGAGAACTTGCTACTTGGATATAGAACTGGCTCAAAGTTAGATGACAGAGGGTGGTGGTGGAGGGTTGCTTTTCAGACTGTGACCAATGGTGTACCGGAAGGATCGGTGCTGGGTCCGCTACTTTTCGTCATTTTTGTAAATGTTTTGGGTATGAATATAGGAGGTGTAGTTAGTAAGTTTGCAGATGACACTAAAATTGGAAGTGTACTGGACTGCGAAGAAGTTTACCTCAGATTATAACAGGATCTTGATAAGATGGGCCAATGGACTGAGGTGTGGCAGATGGAGTTTAATTTAGATAAATGTGAGGTGCTGCATTTTGGAGAGGTAGATCAGAGCAGGACTTATACACTTAATGGTAAGTTCCTGGGGAGTGTTGTTGAACAAAAAGATCTTGGAATGCAGGTTCATAGTTTCTTGAAAGTGGATTCGCAGGTAGATAGAATAATGAAGGCATTTGGTATGCTTTCCTTTATTGTACAAAGCATTGAGTATAGGAGTTGGGAGATTATGGTGTGGTTGTACAGGACATTGGTTAGGCCACTTTTGGAATATTGTGTGCAATCTGGTCTCCCTTATATTGGAAGGATGTCGTGAAACTTGAAAGGCTCAGAAAAGATTTACAAGGATGTTGCCAGGGTTGGAGGATTTGAGCTGCAGGGAGAGGCTGAAAGGTTTGGGGCTGTTTTCAGAGTGTCGGAGGCTGAGGGGTGACCTTATGGAGGTTTATAAAATCATGAGGGGCATGGAAAGGGTAAATAGACAAGGTCTTTTTCCTGGGGTGGGGGAGTCCAGAACTAGAGGACGTACGTTTAGGGTGAGGGGAGAAAGATTTAAAAGGGACCTAAGTGACAACTTTTTCACGCAGATGGTGGTGCATGTATAGATTGAGCTGCCAGAGGAAGTGGTGGAGGCTGGTACAATTGCAGCATTTAAAAGGCATTTGGATGGGTATATGAATAGGAAGGGTTTGGAGGGATTTGGACTAAGTACTGGCAAATGGGACTAGATTAGGTTAGGATATCTGGTCGGTATGGATGAGTTGGACCGAAGGGTCTGTTTCTGTGCTATACATCTCTGAGTCTATGTGTCTATGACCTTATGACCTATGATACCACAGGTAAAGCTAATAGTAGTATCATTTTATCTCTAAATTTTGCAGTGTTCAATTCTTCTGCTGGCTAAACTAGGATTGTGGATCATTGAGAGGGCAGCTGCTTGGATGTCAGCCAATTATTCTGACGCATGACTCTTTGCTATAAAACAGGGTGGCATTGTCAGCTTCAAAAGTGATAAATGTGATTGTTAAAGTGATGAGGGAGAACATCAAATAAACACAATATGTCAGAGAGACAATAGTGCTTCGTGGATTAAGGGTGACTTAAAAATTAAGCCCTCAAAAATAATGTTGAAGCGAAATGATGGAATGATACTCATGCCAAGAATACAAATTAAGCTGAGAACCCAATGCAATAGGAAGAATGGTGATCTACAGTTCCAATGGTAGATGTTAATCAAAATCTACTCATCTTAGCTAAAGCAAGTCTAAAGCTTAGAATAGTCACCTTCAATATGCCAGAAGAGATTTGCAGCATTTTGCAGGCAGCTAAGACAATGACTGCCAAATAGATCTTGTAGATTATAAAGACATTTTTACAGATTGTGGATATCTTCCTGGTGCGCATTGTTTTTAAGCAGATGAATGTTTGAGGCCAACAACGCATTTGCAGAGGAGCGTTCCATCGTTTCTCACATCCAGATCTGAAAGATAAAATTGAGTTGGAAAGGAATAATTACGAAAGAGATAGGGTCCTACACACTGAACGAGCACATAGTTACAGTGCAAAAACAAACTGGAACACTAAGTCTACATAGTCCCAAATGATATCAATAAAGCTTTGAAAGGACTACCCATGCCAAACCAGTGAAGTAATTTTGCCCCAACCTTTGAAGACAATGTGATTTGCTCTCCTTGCTGCAAAGAATGGTTGCTGACAGAAGAAGCTGGAGGAGAGTTTTCAGCTTCCATTCTGGATTGCATTTGGCTGTTACAGATGGCTGTGTGTGCTGTTTGGCATTACCACTGCTCCAGAAGAGTGTTAAAGCAGACAGCACGAGATACTGACCCATCCTCCTGAAGTGGAAAAACATTGTGCATGATCTGATAGTCTATAGATGTGGAAACACTATTGAAGAAGCCATCGCAGATCACGATGCAATTGCTAGAGAGTCACATTTCACTTTGATAAAACTGACAGTCATTGCCAGAACTGAACGTTCCATTGTATCAAAGAGAAAATGTTCAACACTGCCAACTCAAGTCAGCCTATGTGGTAACTTGGGGATCTGTTTCAAGCAGTTGTCACCTTGATCACATGTAGTGAACTTGAATGGCAAGATACATTGCTGCCAATTGCAGACATATACCTACAATTCGAGAGTCTGCGCTGTGCCTGCAGGCGGTTCACTATCTGCACTGAGCATAGTAGTACCATCAATCCCAGAAGTCCACTGTTCCCCAACAACAGAAATAGATCAGCCAGGATCTTAGAAAATAATGGAGTAGGCTTGTTCCTGCTACTAGCTTATATTCAGGTTCATATATCACTTCAAACAGAGGCAATGTGAGGAAAATCTGTTTCTAACCAGAGAATTTGGAATGGTCTGCCTGTAAGAGTGGTAGAGGACAGAAACCTTCTGACATTTAAAAAATATTTTGATGTACACTTGTGATGCACAGATGACAAGACTATGGAAAGTGCTGGAAAGTAGATTACAATAGTTAGGTCGTTGTTTTTGACTGGCACATATGCCATCGACTGAAGATTCTTTTTCTGCATCGTAGCTCTTGTTGACCGTATGTCTCCACTGATCCCTCAGATCTAATAGAGTTATAATATTAATGGGAATAATAATGATGGGAATAGTAGTCTGCCTTTCATGCCAGTGGTAACTCTGCTGGAATCTGCACCTTTATTTGGTAATGTCCAATTCAGACTTCTAAGTTCCAAGCAATGCAAATGAATTGTTAAAATGAGCAATTTTTATAGGTTACTGGCTGCATATTTGTTGTTGCATTCATGCTTTATAAGACATCATAAACATGTACAATTTGGCATTTACTGCTTTTTAAATAAAGTTTAATCACTTTGACCACTGGAAAATTGATAGTTATCTATAGATTCTGCCTCATGGATATAACAAGTGCTTGTGTTCTCCAGCTCAGAGAGGTCAGATTAATTTTCTGAATTATACGGTATTAATTTTCCAAAGCATGTTTTATTTCTGACATTGTGCGAGTGATCTTCATGAAGCCAACGGTCTTCACGTTGCACCATGGCTGATGAGAAAATGAATAAAAGATTTACGGTACAATTAAAACTGATTAATGTCATGGTTCCATTGATCCTTCAATCCCTTTTCAAGCTCAGATGTTTAATCAAAATCTCTGCATGATATTTGGAAAACTTTATGGGAGAACGCATTTCCTTTCTATTGATTTGCAGACATCATTCACTGTCTCATAAATATTTAGAATGAGAACAGCCTGGTATAAAGATCATATCATTTTATTTTGCTTTGTGTTTGATTGTGGACTGGAATAGGAAAATGATTGGTTTAAAAATCAAGGATTGTGGAAGAATTGCAGCATTTTTTAAACAAATAGTTACTAGCACTTCCTATAAGTGCTGTTGACATTTGTTTTTTCAAGCAGTGGGGTCAGTTCAGTTTTAGATGAGCTGCGACCAGACAGTCTGTACAAAATGAGATTCAGCTTGCAACATGTGGCTGATTGGTCTGTGGATTGGTGATCAGTTGTCAATGACAAAGGACTTTTGCCTGCTAACAACTATGTGAATGGTCCTCAGGTAGCTGCACAGCTACTGGGTATGAATGAGATAGCAGACCCTCAGACCTCCAGAAAGGAAGGTGCCGTCTTCACCTCTCTAGTAAAAACACCGACAGCCTGAAGAAAGCCAATTTATTTTCCCCCATCAGTTGTTGTAGGCTGTGTCTTTTAACTGGTAAATCAGTGACTTTACAAATTGTGAACCAGTTGCCCTGAGCCTCTTGCAAGCAAATGAGTGTACCTGATGATCAAGGAGTGAAAGGTCTTGACCAGCCAAGAGGATCAATTCAATGAGCCCCATGGACGGGGACAACTCATAACATCATTGTTTATTTGTTTGTCTTTATGTGAAACAAATCAGAAAATCTCAACAGGTCTGGCAGCATCTGTAGAGAGAAAGCAGAGGTAACATTTTGGATCCAGTGACCCTTCTTCGGAACTGATTGTAGATCTGAAATGGTAGGTGTATATGCTGAACGTGGAGTGGGGGGAGGGGCTAAGGAGTAAATGATAGGTGGAGGTGGAACCCAGAAAGAGTGGGTAAAAGTTAGCCTGGGAGAATTAATATCTGCAAAAGAGGACTATTAGTGGCTGATAATGAATTATTTGTGGTACAGCCCATCTGTTGACAAAACTTGGTGTGGGGGGGGGGGTTGGGATAAGGACTTGGGAGAAGATGCTCAGGCTCTAAACTTATTGAACTCAGTATTGAGTTCTGAAGGTAGCAAGGTCCCCAAGCAGAAAATATGGTGTCGTTGCTCCAACTTATGCTGAGCTTTGCTGGAGCACTTCAGCAAGCCTGAGACAGACATGTTGGCTCAAAAACACAGTGCTGTGTTGGAATTATAGGCAACAGGAGGGTCAGCATCATTTTTGTGGACAAAATGTAAATGTTCTTCAATGTGGTTACCCAAGCTGCGTTTTGTTTCCCCAAAGTACTCTGATCCAACTAGTTGTGAAAAAGCGTTACAGGAGCTGAAATGTTCTCTCTCCACAGATGCTGCTGACATTCTCCAGCAATTTCTGATTTTATTTCTGATCTCCAGCATCTGCTGATCTGTGGTAATGTTTGTCTATATGTGCATGTTGAAGGAATTTCATAAGGGGTTAGAGTTTTAACAACTACGGTTATACGTTGATAGTTTGGAGATGCCGATGTTGGACTGTGGTGTACAAAGTTAAAAATCACACAACATCGGATTATAGTCCAACAGGTTTATTTGCAACTACTAACTTTCGGAGCGCTCCTCCTTCATCAGGTGGTTGTGACCTGAGGAAGGAGCTGCGCTCTGAAAGCTAATGGTTCCAAATAAACCTGTTGGATTGTAACCTGGTGTTGTGATTTTTAACGTTATATTTGATGGTACATAACGTTTACTTGGGATCTGTGAGTTCTGTCAATCTGGGTTTAAATGACAGGTTAATTGGGGGGATTATTTACTTTTACAACATATTTAACTTCAATGATGATGTTGGAAATGCTGCGCCTTGATTTCTAATGTGTTATCCCAGTGAGGTGTAACACTGGAGTGCCACTATTGACAAAGCATGCCCAGAAAGGCCTGAGTAGTGCACCAGTTATGCTGTGGCAAAGTTAAATCAAGATTCTGTTGGCTCAAACCTACATGTATAACCTCTCATAAATCAGTGCAATTAAATAGCGTGATTGAATATATTTGACTTACACTTGGAATAAACTCATTACACAACAGAACCTGTGTTTATATAATGCCTTTCACAGAATCCCAAAATGCTTTACAACCAATTAAATATTTTTGAGTTCTGTTATTGTTATATTGTGGAGAATGCAACATCCAAGATGTACATGGCACAGCTCCAGCACTGCACATCAAACCATTGTTTCCAGCTCCATCACTGCATTCATGTACTCCAAATCTTCCCACTTTTAAATCACTGATCTCAAACAACCATATCCACCTCTTTGGGCACAGCTCCAGCACAGCACATCAAACCATTGTTTCCAGCTCCATCACTGCATTCATGTACTCCAAATCTTCCCACTTTTAAATCACTGATCTCAAACAACCATATCCACCTCTTTTCCAAACTCCAAAAGCAGAACTGTCCTGGTTGACCCTTTATTTCAGCCTGTCCCTGACTCACCAAGCCTATTTCTGCCTATCCTGACTTCTCTCCTCATCCAGTTTCTTTCCACCGACATCCATGGCTGTATTGATGCTGTCCAACAATTTCCAGTTTCCTGGCCTAACCGTCTCCTCTTCCTCATGGATGCGAACTCCACCAGGGATGGTTAGAGAGCTCTCTGCTTCCTCCTTGAACAGAGGATCTACCAATCCCCCCACACCACCATCCTCCCTCTGTCTGGCTAAACTTGTTTTCTCATTGAACGTCTCTCACTTTGTCCAATTAAAAGGTATTGCTGCCAGTACCCCATATGAGTTGAGCTATGCCTGTCATTTTGTAGAATATTCTTTGTTCCAGATGCCCTCCACAAATCTATTTCTTTCACTCTGAAGACTCTATTGGTGCTGTTCCTGTTCTTGCCTGGAGTTGGAAATCTTCTTCAACTTTGTTTCCAATTGTCATCCTTACTTCACCTTCATATCATCCAGCTCTGCCTCCATTCCTGGTGACAGACTGCCTACTAATATTTATTATATGTCCATAGACTCCCACAGCCACCTTAACTACACTCCCTCACACCCTGCTTTCCGTAAGGCCTCCTTTTTATTTTTCAAAGTTCTCCATTTCCATCACATCTGTTTTAATTAAAGGTGCAGATAGAGGCCATTTTGCCCAGTGAGTCTTCACTGATTCTCTGAAGAGCATCCCACCCTACCCATGTAACCCCACATTTACCATGGCTAACTCACCTGGCGTGCACATCCACAGGGCAGTTAAATATGGCCAATCCAAGTAACCTGCATATCTTTGGACTGTGGGAGAAAACCAGAGCACCGAGAGGAAACCCATGCAGACACGAGGAGAATGTGCAAATACTGGATTGGAAGCAATACAATGATCCAAGGTGGGAATTGAACCTTGTTATGGACCAGGTGAGATCTTCTCAAAACATTTTAAGAAGGTAGCCCAGACCCTAACTTTTCCAGCTGTTTTAAACAGACATAAGGTGAATATTCTAGGAGCTATGCGGCTAGTCAAACCATTTGGTTTTAAACAAAACAGAACTTATTTACACATGAACAAAAGAAAACCAAATTTAGAATAATATAACTATTTGAAAATCCAACCAACACAAAAACACAACTTAACATTGTCTGATTTCCTGCAACATCCCACAAACATACCCCTTGGCAAAAAGGTAAACTCAAACACAGGTTCTTACAGGAGAGAGATGTCAGAGAGAGAGAGAGAAAGAGAGAGAGAATCAGCATGGAGCTGTTTCTTTGGGTCCCCAGCTAAAACTAACCCAATACTAGAAAGAAAAAAAACCTAAACTGGGGGAACTAGTCACTTCCCTTTCATTGTATAAGCATTTAAAAGAAACAAACTTAAAAGCCTTTTCTGATTGTTGACTTGGACAGCATCTGTTAGCCATTATCAAAGTACATAGAACATAGAACATAGAAGAATACAGCGCAGTACAGGCCCTTCGGCCCTCGATGTTGCGCCGATCCAAGCCCACCTAACCTACATTAGCCCACTATCCTCCATATGCCTATCCAATGCCCGCTTAAATGCCCATAATGAGGGAGAGTCCACCACTGCTACTGGCAGGGCATTCCATGAACTCACGACTCGCTGAGTAAAGAACCTACCCCTAACATCTGTCCTAAACCTACCCCCCCCCCTTAATTTAAAGCTATGCCCCCTCGTAATAGCTGACTCCATACGTGGAAAAAGATTCTCACTGTCGACCCTATCTAAACCCCTAATCATCTTGTACACCTCTATCAAGTCACCCCTAAACCTTCTTTTCTCCAATGAAAACAACCCCAAGTGCCTCAGCCTTTCCTCATACGATCTTTCTACCATACCAGGCAACATCCTGGTAAACCTCCTCTGCACCCGTTCCAGTGCCTCCACATCCTTCCTATAGTATGGCGACCAAAACTGCACACAATACTCCAGATGCGGCCGCACCAGAGTCTTATACAACTGCAACATGACCTCAGTACTCCGGAACTCAATTCCTCTACCAATAAAAGCCAGTACACCTTATGCCTTCTTCACCGCACTATTTACCTGGGTGGCAACTTTCAAAGATCTGTGTACATGGACACCAAAATCCCTCTGCTCATCCACACTACCAAGTATCCGTCCATTAGCCCAGTACCCCATCTTTTTATCACTCTTACCAAAGTGAATCACCTCACACTTAGCTACATTGAACTCCATTTGCCACCTTTCTGCCCAGTTCTGCAGCTTATCTATATCCCGCTGTAACCTGCCACATCCTTCCTCACTGTCTACAACTCCTCCGACTTTCGTATCATCCGCAAACTTGCTCACCCAACCTTCTAACCCCTCCTCCAGGTCATTTATAAAAATGACAAACAGCAATGGTCCCAAAACAGATCCTTGCGGAACACCGCTAGTGACGGCACTCCAAGATGAACCTTTGCCATCAACTACTACCCTCTGTCTTCTTCCAGCCAGCCAACTCCTAATCCAAACCTCCAACTCCCCCTCAATGCCATACCTCCGTATTTTTTGCAGTAGTCTACCATGGGGAACCTTATCAAACGCCTTACTAAAATCCATATACACCACATCTACCGCTTTCCCCTCGTCCACCTCCTTAGTCATCTTCTCAAAGAATTCAATAAGGTTTGTGAGGCACGACCTGCCCTTCACAAAACCATGCTGACTATCCTTGATCACATTATTCTTATCCAGATGTTCATAAATCCTATCCCTTACAATTCTCTCTAAGATTTTGCCCACAACAGAAGTGAGACTCACCAGCCTATAGTTACTAGGGTTATCCCTACTCCCCTTCTTGAACAAGGGAACCACATTTGCTAGCCTCCAATCTTCTGGCACTAATCCTGTAGACAACGAGGCCATAAAAATCAAGGCCAATGGCTCTGCAATCTCCTCCCTTGCTTCCCAGAGAATCCTAGGATAAATGCCATCAGGCCCAGGGGACTTATCTATTTTCACCCTTTCCAGAATTTCCAACACCTCTTCTCTACATACCTCAAAGCCATCCATTCTACTTAATTGTGACTCAGTACTCACATTGACAACAATGTCCTGTTCCTGATTGAATACTGACGAAAAGTATTCATTCAGTGTCTCCCCAATCTCTTCAGCCTCCACACGCAACTTCCCACTACTATCCTTGACTGGACCTATTCCTACCCTAGTCATTCTTTTATTCCTGACATACTTATAGAAAACCTTAGGGTTTTCCCTAATCCTACCAACTAAGGACCTTTCATGTCCTTAGCCAGTTCAGACATTTTGGCACCTCTGCCTTTATGAACTCTCAGTAGCCTCACATCCTGGATCTTTGGCATTGTGAGGCAGCAGTACTAACCACCATGCCACCCTGTTCTGTTGAGAAGAACAGTGATTTTTGATAGGTTTGCGTTTTTTCTCAACTGAGCAATCTTCTCACTCCTCGACCATGTCTGATCAATGTCCCATATTTCAGTTCTCAGACCATCTCCTCCAACCTAGAATGCCACAGGGATTTTTTTGTCCTCCCTTTTCATTCTGCAAATTTCAAAATTCAACGGATCATCTTCTGCCATTTCCAGAACCTTCAGCATGATGGCTTTTCCAAATAGTCTTCCCATCCCTTCTCTTGCCAGTAGTCTGAAAGGATCACTCCCTCTGTGAGACCCTCACCACCAACACCTTATCCCCTTCCCATGCACTCAGGGTGTGTAACTCCTCCCCCTTAATCTTCTCTCTCCTCACCAGCCAAGGCCTTCCAGGCAAGGCCATGAATTAACTCATATTGCTTCTAATCCAGTCGCTAGTATTCATTGTTTACATTGTAGGATACTAAAGGCTGATTAGGCAATTTTGTTTTACTGTTAATAGGATGTGGGCATGGCTGAATGGGCCAGCATTGCCAATTTGGAGTTAAGAGACAGTCACACTGGCTGTGGTTTGGACAGGGGCTGCGGTTTATATCAGGGATAAATCAAGTAAGGATGGCAGATTTCACTCATTAACAGGTCTAAGGGAACCAGATGTGTAACCATAGTCATCACTAAATTAGTTTATGTTAAATTTCAAATTATCCTTCTAATCAAAATCAACCACCTGTTGCAGTGTTGACAGAACATTAGCTTGGCATTCCTAATTACTAATCCAGTGACATTACCACTACAACACTGCCTTCCCATGATGCTCTGTGCAGAACACCTTCCCTTGGTCTGCAAGCCCCCACCCTGTGCTTTTGTTTCCTTATTATTTTAATTCACCACTTCGCTCTCACACTCACATTTCTGCCGCAGTGTTTCTGTGAAGTCTTAAGAAGCTCAAGAGATAGAACGTTACTTTCCCAATCGGCACTTTACATCTTTCTTGTCTCAACATGAGGTCATAGAAAATGGCTAATCAGCCAACTCAGTACCTTGTTCCCGCTTTCTCCCCATGCCCTTTGATCCCTTTAGTCCTAAGATCTATATCTAACTGCTTCTTGAAAATATTTGGCCTCAGCCATGATCTGCGGCAGTGAATTCCACAGGCTCACCACTCTCTGAAATCAGATTGGAGAGGTTGGGACTGTTTTCCCTGGAGAGAAGACAGTGGAGGGGGTATCTGATAAAAGTTTCCAAAATCATGAAAGGGCTGGATAGGCAGACAGGAAGAAACTACTTCTACTCACATAAGGATCAAGAATGAGAGGGTGCAGATTTAAACCGATTTGCACAAGAAACAAATATAACCCTATCTTTTTGACTCGGTGAGTAATTAGAGTATGGAATGCATTGCCTGAAAGGGTGGTGGTGGGAGGTTCATTTGAGATAATCAAGGGGGTGTTGGATAATTATTTAAATAAAATGCGTTGTGGGAAAAAGGTACTGAAAGTCGTTGAATGATGAAGCACTCTTGAAGAACTGGTGCAGACAAGTGGGCAACATGGCTTCCTCCTGCACCATAATACTTTTGTGGCTCTGTGATTCCATCATTCTGTATTACAGCTGTGATGTACCTACATAACGTGGACATCAACAGTTCAAGAAGGCAGCTCACCTCCAGCTGCTTATCAAAAGCAATTTGGGATTTGCAGGAAATGCTACTCTTGTCAGTGATGCCCATACTCCACGAACATTAGAATGAATCTGCCTTTGAAAAATGGACTCGTCCATAGCCAGCAGACATATTGTTTGTCACAAAATGTTGTGTAAATAGTCAGTTTCTCAAACAGAACTTGAGAACTGTTCGAAAAAGACACAATTTGTTGAAGCTTTTTGTCTTGCACTAGTCTTGCAGACAATTTGTAAATTTAAGGAGAAAAATAATTATATTGCATGAGAGGAGAATCATTGAGAAGTAGACTTTGATTGGTAAAGAAATTTCCATAGAGTTAATGATGATTGACAATTGACTACAAATTTTTACTTAAATTGTAAATCAGGCAGGTTGGCTCTGATTGCCTAAGGTTTTGAGAAATTAATTGCTGAATATCTGTCACCCATTGCGATCTGTCTGTGTTTATGTTTTTTCTGTCTGCAAAGAACAAGGCCCCATGCATTAAAATATCCGACTTCCTGGATAAGCAATGAGTCTGATTGACTATCCTAAATTGGCTGTCAGTGCAATTCTTCATCCATTTATGATTATCTGGCAAGTGTCCACTTATGCCACATTTAATGTTTTAAATTTTGCAAGTACAGTTGAGAATGCTCAATACCTTGCTGTTTAATGTGATCCTCCAGTTTTTTGGGACATATGGCCCGGTGTAAATTATAAACTTGGTTTTCCCCTTAATTGGAGATCTTATTGTGAACTGTCCTGAATGAGCGCAAGAGGCTTCGATGAAATCTGCCTTTTTTCAACAATTTTGAAAATGTGAGATGTAGATTGAAAATCAGAAATCTCAAAAACATGCGAAGTGATGAATCAAACTAATCATAATTAAAATAACAATGTTGCTGAGGCTATCATTGCAGGGAATATAATCTGTACCACGGCAAGCAGCTGTTTCAAATTCCTTTGTGGTGAAGCAGAAATCATCACAAAGCCTTTGGGCACGAGCAGAAACATTATCTGGAGACAAATATTATACATTTCTATTAACTATGACTGAGTTGCTGAGATTTTAATGAGTCTTTTTCAGAACACAACGTTCCCAGCAGTGCAATGTAATGGCAAAGAATGCAAATATCTAGGGCCATTAAATGGTCCCTTGGATCTGCTCATTGACCTATAATGGATATCTTGGGGGGCTCAGTTGGTGATCAATACAACAAGCTGTTGTTAGAAATGGAACTGTTTGCCTTTTGTTCCATCTGCCTCAAAGTCAAAGCTCAGGAAATTTGAAATTGTCAGTAGGTATCCGTTGTGTTTTTGTTTTTGCTATCTGCCTTCTGGAAACCTCCCACAATGCTTCATGGATTATATTTCCTTGAACAGTTATTTTAAGGTGAGACAGTTCTCACAAGCACTCTGTTTCGAGGTAATTACTAAATCAGTTGATACGAACTATCACAGTTGAATCAATGGATTCAGACCCTATTGTAATGTTGATGACACTATCCGACTGTTGTTCAATAGAAGGTGGAGAACCTCTTGATTTGTAGGAAAACTGGAAAAGCCCAGCAGGTCAGGCAGTATCCAAGGAGCAGGAGAATCAACATTTCAGGCATAAGCCCTTCATCAGGATTCCTGATAATTCAGGGCTTAGCCCAAAATGTCAATTCTCCTGCTCCTCGGATGCTGCCTGACCTGCTGTGCTGTTCCAGCACCACACTCTTGACTCTGATCTCCAGCATCTTCAGTCCTCACTTTCTCCCCTTTGTTGGAAAACATCATCTTGATTAGGTGCAGTTCAAATATGGCCTCAATTCATTTATTTTTTGGGAAGGAAAATGGGTGTAATTTTAGGTTAAAAAGTGACATCCTGAAAAGAAAATGACAATAATATGGCCATTTGAGCAGAGATGAAAAGCTACAGAAATTTATCATTTTTTTATTTGTTCACATCAGGTGGGCATTGTTGTCTGGACCAGCATTTATGTTGCTCTCAAGAAAATGGTGGTGAGCTGCATTTTTGAACCGCTGCAGTCTATGTCCTATAGCTGGATCCAGAAAGTCATCAAGGAAAGAGCTCCAGGGTATGGAAAGGAGATATATTTCCATGTCAGGATGTTGTGTGGGTTGGGGTGGGTGAGAACAGGGTTGCTATTGCAGGTTGTGGTGCTCCCATATAACTGATGTCCTTGTACTTCTGGACTGTAGTATTTGGAAGGTACTGTCGAAGGATTCCTGATAGATTTCTACAGTGCATCTTGCAGATAATACGCTCTGCTGTTACTGAGCATCGGTGGTTATGAGACCGAATGCTTTTGGATGTGGTGTCAATCAAATGGGTTGCTTTGCACTGGATGGTGTAAAGTTTCTTGAGTGTTGTTATAACTGTGTTTATCTGGACAAATGGGGAGTCTTCCATCACACTCCTAACTCTGACTTGTAGATGATGGACAGATTTTGGGGAGTCAGGTGGTCTGTTACTCACTGCAGTGTTCTGAGACTCTGACCTGCTCCTGTAGCCACTGCAATTATGTAGCAGGTCCAGTGAGTTTCTGGTTAATGGTAAGCCCTGGGATGATGATATTGGGGGATTCAATGATAGTCATGGCATTGAATGTCAAGGGATGATGGTTCGATTCTTTCTTGTTGAAGAAGTTTGTAGTCTGTTACTTGTGTGGCATAAATGTTACTTGCCACTTGTCAGCCCAAGTTTGGATATTGTCCAGATCTTATTGCATTTGAACAATAGCTGAGGAGTCACAAATGGTGCCGAACATTGTGCAACCATCAACAAACATCCTCACTTCTGACCTTATGATGGGGGGGGGGGGGGGGGGGGAAGAGGTCATTGATGAAGCAGCTGAAGCTGGTTGGGCCTACGACACTGCCCTGAGAAACTCCTGCAGAAATGTCCTGGAACTCAGATGACTTACCTCCAAAAAACAGTGAAGATTATTGGACAGTGAAGAAGGTTATCTCAGAGGACAATGGAATCTTGATCAGATGGGTCATTGGGCAGAGGAGTGGCAGATGGAGCGACAGATGGAGCTAAATTTAGATGAATGTGAGGTGTTGCATTTTGGTAAGGCAAACTAGGGCAGGACTTATACAGTTAATAGTAGTGGCCTGTTATGAACAAAGATGTGGAGATGCCAATGTTGGACTAGAGTGGACAAAGTCAGAAATCACACGACCTCCGGTTATAGTCCAACACGCTTATTTGACATCACAAGCTTTTGGAGAGCTGCCTCTTCATCAGGTGAAGTAAAGGGAAGAGCACAGGCACAGAATTTATAGGCGAAGAGATAATTGCAAGATAATTCCAGGTAATCAAGAGTGTCAAACGATCGTACAAATGGTGTGAGTGGAGTATTGATAGGCTGAATAACAAGTCTCTGCAGGTGATCAAAAGTGTCAAACAGTGTGAGCAAAGTGTAACAGCTGAATAACAAGTGATGGGATGATCTGTGATCCGATTAACCTATGGGATTTTTAGTGATTATCTCTCTACCTTAATTAAACAGATCATACGTCACTTGTTAATCAACTGTTGACACTTTCCTCTCACTGTTTAACACTTTTGACAACCTGCAGAGACTCGTTATTCAGTTGTTGACACTCCACTCACACCATTTGTATGTTTTTTTTAGAAGCCCTACAATGTGGAAACAGGTCCTTTGGCCCAACAAGTCCACACTGACCCTCTGAAAGTATCGCACCCAAGCCCATTCCCCTACTACTCTACATTTACCCCTGACTAATGCACCTAACCTACACATCCCTGAACACTATGGGAAATTGAGCATGGCCAATTCACCTAACCTACACGTCTTTAGATTGTGGGAGGAAACTGGAGCACCCGGGGGAAACCCATGCAGACACGGGGAGAATGTGCAAACCCCACACAGACTGAGGGTGGAATCGAGTCCGGGTGCCCAGCGCTGTGAGGCAGCAGTGCTAACCACTGAGCCACCGTGTTGCCCCAATCTTGTGACACTCTTAATTACCTGGAATTATCATGCAATTATCTCTCCGCCTATACATTCTGTGCCTATGCTCTTCCCTCCACTTCACCTGATGAAGGGGCAGTGCTCCAAAAGCTTGTGATTTCAAATAAGTGTGTTGGACTATAACCCGTGTCATATGACTTCTGATGAAGCCAAACAAAGTGATTTGGGGGTGCAATCACAGGGGAACAGGGGTTGAATGCAGAGCATTGAGTATAGGAGTTGGGATGTCAAATTGTGGCTGCATAGGACATTAGTGAGACCACTTTTAGAATACTGTGTTCACTTCTTGTCTTCCTGTTGTAGGAAAAATGTTGTTAAACTTGAAAGGATCAGGAAAGATTTACAAGGATATTGCCAGGATTAGCGGGCTTAAATTATAGTGAGAGGCTGACTAGGCTGGGACATTTTTCCCTGAAATGTTGGAGGCTGAGGGGTGACTATATGGAGGTTTATAAAATCATGAGGGATAAAGACCCAAGATCTTTTTCCCCAGGGTAGGGGAGTCCATAACTAGAGGGCATAGATTTAAGGTAAGAAGGGAAAGATTCAAAAAGTACCTGAGGGGTAACATTTTCACACAGAGGGTGATGAGTGTATGGATGGAGCTGCCTGAGGAAGTGGTGGAGGCTGGTACGATTACAGCATTTTAAAGGCACCCGATGGGTGCATGAACATGAAGGGTTTAGAGGGAAATGGACTAAATACTGGCAAATGGGACTAGATTAATTTAGGAAATCTGGTTGGCATGGACTAGTTGGATGTAGGGTGTGTTTCTGTGCTCTATGACTCTGATTCTATACCCACAATCGTCTTCCTATGTGCCAGGAATGACTGCAAACATTAGACAGTTTGCCCCGATACCTGTTGATTCCGGTTTTGCTAGGGATCCTTGTTGCCACACTCAGTCAAAAGCAGCCTTGATTTCAAGGGCTGTCACTCTCATCTCACCTCTGGCATTCAGCTCTTTTGCCCATTTTTGAACCAAAGCTGTGGTGAGGTCAGGAGCTAAGTGGCCCTGGTGGAACCCTAACTGAGCATCTGTGAACTCTCATCTGGAGTGCAAAGAGGGCTGCGGAAAACCTCTGAAACCCCAGGGTGGAGTGCAGGCAAGCTATGATGAATGTTTGTTGATGATGCAGAACAGAAAAGTGTGGTACACCATGACAGCAGGCCCCCAGCAGGAGTTATTGCAAGCAATATTTCTGAACAGTTCCTGCGTTTCTGAATACATCCCATATTATATTCAGTCAGGTGATTTATCAGGCAGCTCCGTGGAACGTGTAAAAGACACATTAGCCTCGTGTAGATATTACGAATGATCCCAATGCCCCAGTCAGAATATGAACTGCCCTTTGCTGAGCCTACACCAAACCTTCCTGCCTTGGGTACAATTTAACAAATGCTCGTCAACTATAAAGTGAAAAATGTGTTGATCCAGGAGGAGCAGCTTACATCCTAGTTCTGCAGCACTCCTGGGAGCTACTTCTGACCAGGGTTACTTCCCTTGTTCCAATTCATTACTAACTCCATCATTCTGTCCACTCCAGCCCTGGGCTTTATCCAGGAGCTCCTGCCAGTGAGGTGAGGTGTGAGCTATCTCTGGAGGAGTGACAACTGCAAAGGAGTTGGCCCAAGGTTTTCAAACCTTCTGGTTTGGGGAGTTATAACACGTAAGCTGTCATAACATATTTCTAGCTCAGTTTGTGTCAGTGGTTCCAGTGGACATTACAGTTGAGGCACTGCAGAGTACTTAGATCGTAACCAAAGCCATCTCAAACAGTTAACTGCTCGTTTTGCTGGATGACACATAACAAAAGAATATGAAGTGCTTTTGAGATATGACAAAATGCAATATAAAAGCATGTTTCTTTAGGAGCGATGATTCATTTGAATTCCAATTTTAATTTAAACCATCCATTTATCCATCTGATTCTCCTCTTGGATACACCCGCTTTTCATTCTATTGGAATACATATATTTATTTCTTTATTCAATGAATTTCATACTTGAAGATGCTTAACTACTGTTCTGACAACTGACTTGCTAACGTTTCCACCCTTTGATCTTATTTAATTTAGCTTTTGTTCTAGTCCAGCAAGACTCTTATCTTGACACTTCATTACTTTTGTGATTCATAACACTTTTCAGTTGTTGTTGCCATTTCCCCATTATTCATCTATTCCTATTTCAGTTATTTATCCCACTGCAGAATTAAAATCAATGTTTCTATTTTCTCTGTTAAAAAAGAAACACATTGCAAAGTAGGCCAGAGCACACTCTAAAAACCACTCCTTATTTTGACCACATGCATGGCTGGACTCTGATTCTCACTCAATTTTACGTTGACTCCATTGCACTCTAGGCTTTTCTTTGAATTAACAGTAATCCTGCTGAATAAATGGGTGATTTATACTTTCCCTCTCAGAAATCTGTGCCAAGTGCATGATGACAGTGTTGAATATTGAAACTGAAGTTTGCAATGGCATGGCCTTTAGTTGACCTTTTATTCATGACATAATGAGACAGGGTTCCACAGCATTTCAATAAGAGGTTGTATTGACCTAAAGCCTTCAGTATAAAATACAGGAGGTCCCCAGGTTACAAACACCCGACTTAGGAACGTCACCTACTTACGAACCAACCTCCAGCTTCTCATTTCTAAAAATTATTTTTTAAAAATCCGAGTTATATACAATGTTTCATTCTAACAAACGGGCTGACTAATTAGCCCGTATCTGTACCAACTTACACACAAATTCGGCCAATGAGCAGTGGAAAAAACGGGACTTGTTTGTAACCTGGGGACTTCCTGTATACACTAGTACATTCTAAGACAGGAGAAACAGATCAAATTAAGTGCTATGTCCTGGTGAGGAAATGAGACCCATTTATTGTCACTTTCTATTTCCTGTCTGTCAACCATCCCATGTGCTTTAACTTTACTCACAAACCTCCTATAAGAGATCTCATGAAAAACCTTCTGAAAATACACCATATACACAGATTCTCCCTTTTCTATTCTACTCGTCACATCCTCAAAGAAAACTCCAGTTGATTTGTTAAACTTTTTTTTCCTTTAATAAACACATGCTAGCTTTATCAAATCCCCTTAATGATTTCCAAATGTCCTGTCATCACATCTTTGATAATGGGCTCTGGCATGTTTCCCA
The DNA here is from genome assembly GCF_037043375.1 of Chiloscyllium plagiosum. Lineage (NCBI taxonomy): Eukaryota > Metazoa > Chordata > Chondrichthyes > Orectolobiformes > Hemiscylliidae > Chiloscyllium > Chiloscyllium plagiosum. Next base: position 145,178,363 of record NW_028270139.1, read on the forward strand.
CTACTGCTGTTATGGTTAACTGGTCTGTAATTCACTGTTTTATTGCTCCCTTCCTTTTAAAACAGTGATTTAGATTTGCCACGCTCCAACCTGTAGGAAGCACACCGGAGTCGAGAGAATTTTGGAAGAGTTGGGCTCAAGTTGGGTGACCCTGACCTACATACAAAATCCAGTTATGATCTTTGCAAAGCCATCGGGGAAACCAAGTGATGATACTAGATTAAACTGGAGTCTCAGAATAACCACCCAAACACACATCAATTGTGATAAGGTTAACGCAAGAAAATAGGCTATGGAGTAAAGTCGAGTGGAATCATTGACAATGCATCCCTTGATGCTGAACTCAAAGCTTGTTTTGAACAGAAGGCCAGTGAAGCGGTGCCATCTGCCCTGAAAGCTTCAGGAGCACCTGTACCCCCAGTCACTACTGCAGATGTCGGATTGGCCTTCTCGAGAGTGAATGCACCGAAAGCGACTGGCTGAGATGAAATCTCCAGATGTGAACTCAGATCTTGCACAGACCAGCTGCTAGGAGTATTTGCAGCTATCTTTAACCCTCCTAACTCCAATCTGCTTCAAGGAGACCATCATCATCTCAGTGCCAAAGAAATATCAGTCAATGTGGCTTAATGACTATTGCCCTGTAGCTTTTTCACCCATCATCATGAAGTGCTTTGAGAGGTCAGTAATGTAACACGTCAACTCTAGCCTCCCATTACAATTCACCCACTGTCATAATAGGTCCATGGCAGACACCACCTCCCTGGCCCTACACTCATCCCTGGAACATTCTAGATAACAAGGACACCTACATCACCTCCTATTTATTGATTTTAGCTCCACCTTCAACACCATGATTCAAATCAACTCATCTCCAAACTCCGAGACCTCAGACTCTGCTCCCCTCTCTGCAACTGGATTTTCGACTTCCTTACTGGCAGACCCCAATCAGTAAGGATATCTCCTCCACAATAATCCTCAACACCAATGCCCCTCAAGGCTGCGTACTCAGCCCCTTACTATACTCCTTATACACGCACCACTGCGTGACCAAATTCAGCTCTAACTCCATTTACAAATTTGCTGATGATACCAGTGTAGTGGGTTGGATCTCAAACAACGATGAGATAGAGTATAGGAAATAGATAGAGAGCTTAGTGTCATGATGTAAACAATCTCTCTCAATGTCAGTAAAATGAAGGAGCTGGTCATTGGTTTCAGGAGGCAGAGTGGAGGACATGCCACTGTTTGTATGATTTGAGCTGAGTTGGAGGTAATCAAGAGCTTCGAGTTCCTTGGAGTAAATATTACCAATGATCTGTTCCAGTCCATCCACATTGATGCTGCAGCCAAGAAAGCACACCAACACCTCTACTTCCTCAGAAGGCTAAGGAAATTGGACATTTCCATGGTGACTCTTAACAATTTTTATAGATGCACCATAGAAGGCATCCTATCCAGAAGCATCACAGCTTTGGTCCGGCAACAGCTGTGCCCAAGACCGCAAGAAATCACAGAGAGTTGTGAACGCTGCCCAGTCCATCACGAAAACCAGCCTTCCTTACATTAGTAGAAAGTGAACACTGCAGATGCTGGAGGTCAGAGTTGAAGAGTGTGGTACTGGATGAAGAGCTTATGCTTATGCTCAAAAAGTCAAACCTCCTGCTCCTCGGATGCTGCCTGACCAGCTGTGCTTTTCCAGTATCAGACTCTTCCTTCAACTGGCTCCATCTACACTTCCCACCGCCTCGTGAAAGCAGGCAACATAATCAAAGACCTCTGGTTATACACTCTTCCATTCTCTTCCATCGGGCAGAAGATACAAACACGTACCAATGGATTTAAGAACAACTTCTTCCTAGCTGTTATCAGACTTTTGAACAAACCTCCCACAAATTAGAATTGATTTTTTCTGCTTCTCTGCAGCTGTAACATTATATTCTATGTTCTGTTCTATTACCCTGATGTACTTATGTAACGTACGAATTATCTGGTTAACACGTAAAACAATATTTTTCATTGTATCTTGATACATGTGGCAATAATGGAGATGGTGAGGACTGCAGATGCTGGAAAGCCAGAGCTGATAAAATCTGGAACTGGATAAAGCGTAGCTGGTCAAGAAGCATCAGAGGAGCAGGAGAGTCAATATTTCATGCAGTAGCCTTCATTAGAACCTAGGAGAAAGTGAGGACTGCAGATGCTGGAGATCAGAGCTGAAAATGTGTTGCTGGAAAAGCACAGCAGGTCAGGCAGCATCCAAGGAGCAGGAGAATCGACGTTTCGGGCATGAGCCCTTCTTCTGAAGAAGGGCTCATGCCCGAAACGTCGATTCTCCTGCTCCTTGGATGCTACCTGACCTGCTGCGCTTTTCCAGCAACACATTTTCAGCTTCATTAGAACCTACCCATCATCGACTCTCCTGCTCTTCAGATGCTGCTTGACCTGTCGTGCTTTTTCCAGCTCCACATTTTTATCGACATGTGCCAAGAATAAATCAAGTCAAACCCAATCAAATCAAGATGACCATCAATACTTCTATTATTTCCAGGGTCACTTCTTTTGGTATTCTGGGATGTGGATTAACCAGCCCTAGGGATTTGTCAAATCGTATCAGCCCTTAAATTCAAGGACATCAAGGCAGCATTCGATCGACTGCAGCACCAAGGAGCCCTAACAAAGCTGGAAACAACGGGAACCAGGTGACAAATTCCCTGCTGGTTGGAGCCATGTCTAATACATAAGAAGATGGTTGTGGTGGTGGGAGATCGATCATCTCAGCTCCAGGCCATCTCTGCAGGAGTTCCTCAGGGTAGTGTCCTAGGCCCAACCATCTTCAGCTGCTTCATCAATGACCTTCCCTCCATCAAAAGGTCAGAGTGGGGATGTTTACTGATGATTGGACAATGCTCAGCACTATTCGTGACTCCTCGGATACTGAAGCAGTCCATGTTCACATGCAGTAAAATTTGAACAATATCAAAGCTAAGGCTGATAAATGGCAAGTTGCAAATTATCACCTGATTGTGAATGCTCCATGCATTAAGGCACAAAGTATTTAGGTTTGACTTTATAAGTTTGTAAAGTGATTGACAAGAAGTGTAACCTCAAATAACAAGAATTTTTACAGGTCTATTAAAAAAAGGGAGTTAGAGTGAGTGTGGAACCCTTTGAGGAAGTGACTGCGGAATTGATAATGGGGAACTGGGGAATGGCAGATAACAAAATTGACATTTTGCACAAGTCGTCATTGTGGAAAACAGTATAAACATCTAAAAGAGAACTGATAATCAGGGTGCATATGGAAGGAAAGGTTACTTAAGCAGTCTCTATTACCAGTGACAAAGTATGAGGCAACTAATGGCATTGAAGGCTACCAGTTGCCAGGGCCTGGTGGGTTTAAGAGTAGTGGCTGAAGAGACTGTGGAAGCATTGATCTAAACTTTCCAAAGCTCACTAGATTCTGTGAGGGTTCCAGAAAATTGGAAAACAAACAGAGCATAAAGGCAGTAGGAGCATACTTAAGGGTGCAATTAGGAGGGCAAAAAGGGGACATGAGATCGTATTGGCAAATAGAGTAAGGAGAACCCAAACAGTGTTTACAAATACATTAAGGACAAAAGGGTAACTAGGGAGAGAATAGAGCCCCTCAAAGATCAGTAAGGCGGCCTTTGTGTGGAGCCACAGGAGATTGAGGAGATACTAAGTGAGTATTTTGCATCAGTGTTTACTGTAGAAAAGGACATGGAAGATATAGAATATAGGGAACGAGATGGTGACATCTTGCAAGATGTCCAGATTACAGAGGAGGAGGTGCTGGATATCTTGGAATACATAAAAGTGGAAAAATCTCCAGGACCTGATCAGGTGTACCTGAGAACTCTGGGGGAAGCTAGAGAAGTGATTGCTGAGCCATTTGCTGAGATATTTGTATCATTGATAATAAGAGGAGAGGTGTGGGAAGGCTCAAGGTTGGCTAACGTGGTGCCACTGTGGTAAGGACAAGCCAGGGAACTATAGACCAGTGAGCCTGATGTCGGTGGTGGGCAAGTTGTTGGAGGGAATCCTGAGGGATACGATGTACATGTATTTGGAAAGGCAAGGTCTGATTACGCATAGTCAACATGGTTTTGTGTGTGGGAAATCATGTCTCACAAACTTGATTGTGTTTTTTGGAGAAGATGATGGCAGAGCAGTAGATGTGATCTATATGGATTTCAGTAAGGTGTTCGACAAGGTTCCCAATGGGAGACTGGTTAGCAAGGTTTGATCTCATGGAATACAGGGAGATAGAACATAGAACATAGAACAATACAGCACAGAACAGGCCCTTTGGCCCACGATGTTGTGCCGAACTTCTAACCTAGATTAAGTACCCATCCATGTACCTATCCAAATGCCGCTTAAAGGTCGCCAATGATTCCGACTCTACCACTCCCACGGGCAGCGCATTCCATGCCCCCACCACTCTCTGGGTAAAGAACCCACCCCTGACATCTCCCCTATACCTTCCACCCTTCACCTTAAATTTATGTCCCCTTGTAACACTCTGTTGTACCCGGGGAAAAAGTTTCTGACTGTCTACTCTATCTATTCCTCTGATCATCTTATAAACCTCTATCAAGTCACCCCTCATCCTTCGCCGTTCCAACGAGAAAAGGCCGAGAACTCTCAACCTATCCTCATATGACTTCCTCTCCATTCCCGGCAACATCCTGGTAAATCTTCTCTGCACCCTCTCCAAAGCTTCCACATCTTTCCTAAAGTGAGGCGACCAGAACTGCACACAGTACTCCAACTGTGGCCTAACCAAAGTCCTGTACAGCTGCAACATCACTTCACGACTCTTGAATTCAATCCCTCTGCTAATGAACGATAATACTCCATAGGCCTTCTTACAAACTCTATCCACCTGAGTGGCAACCTTCAAAGATCTATGTACATAGACCCCAAGATCCCTCTGTTCCTCCACCTGACTAAGAACCCTACCATTAACCCTGTATTCCGCATTCTTATTTGTTCTTCCAAAATGGACAACCTCACACTTGGCAGGGTTGAACTCCATCTGCCACTCCTCAGCCCAGCTCTGCATCATATCTAAGTCCCTCTGCAGCCGACAACAGCCCTCCTCACTGTCCACAACTCCACCTATCTTCGTATCATCTGCAAATTTACTGACCCACCCTTCGACTCCCTCATCTAAGTCATTAATAAACATTACAAACAGCAGAGAACCCAGAACTGATCCCTGCGGAACTCCACTTGTAACTGGGCTCCAGGCTGAATATTTACCATCTACCACCACTCTCTGCCTTCGACCGGTTAGCCAGTTTTCTATCCAATTGGCCAAATTTCCCTCTATCCCATGCCTCCTGACTTTCCGCATAAGCCTACCATGGGGAACCTTATCAAATGCCTTACTAAAATCCATGTACACTACATCCACTGCTCTACCCTCATCCACATGCTTGGTCACCTCCTCGAAGAATTCAATAAGACTTGTAAGGCAAGACCTACCCTTCACAAATCCGTGCTGGCTGTCCCTAATCAAGCAGTGTCTTTCCAGATACTCATAAATCCTATCCCTCAGTACCCTTTCCATTACTTTGCCTACCACAGAAGTAAGACTAACAGGCCTGTAATTCCCGGGGTTATCCCTATTCCCTTTTTTGAACAGGGGCACAACATTCGCTACTCTCCAGTCCCCTGGTACGACCCCCGTTGCCAGTGAAGACGAGAAGATCATTGCCAACGGTACTGCAATTTCCTCTCTTGCTTCCCACATAATCCTAGGATATATCCCGTCAGGCCCGGGGGACTTGTCTATCCTCAAGTTGTTCAAAATGTCCAACACATCTTCCTTCCTAACAGGTATCTCTTCTAGCTTACCAGTCCATTTCACACTCTCCTCTTCTACAATACGGTCCCTCTCGTTCGTAAATACTGAAGAGAAGTACTTGTTCAAGACCTCTCCTATCTCTTCCGACTCAATACACAGTCTCCCACTACTGTCCTTGATCGGACCTACCCTCGTTCTCGTCATTCTCAGGTTTCTCACATACGCATAAAATGCCTTGGGGTTATCCTTGATCCTATCCGCCAACGATTTTTCATGCCCTCTCTTAGCTCTCCTAATCCCTTTCTTCAGGTCCCTTCTGGCTATCCTGTATCCCTCCACTGCTCTGTCTGAATCCTGTTTCCTCAACCTTATGTAAGCCTCCTTCTTCCTCTTTACCAGACATTCAACCTCTCTCGTCAACCAAGGCTCCCTCACACGACCATTTCTTTCCTGCCTGATAGGTACATACATATCATGGACACGTCGTATCTGCTCTTTGAAAAAGTTCCACCTTTCCACCACATCCTTCCCTGACAGCCTATGCTCCCAACGTATGCTCCTCAAATCCTGCCTTACAGCATCGTAATTTCCCTTCCCCCAATTATAAAATCTACCTTGTTGTGCGCACCTATCTCTCTCCATAACCAAGGTGAAAGTCACAGAATTGTGGTCACCATCACCAAAATGTTCACCCACTAACAAGCCCACCACTTGTCCCGGTTCATTACCGAGTACCAAATCCAATATGGCCTCCCCTCTGGTTGGACAATCCACATACTGCGTTAGAAAAGCTTCCTGGACACACTGCACAAACACCGCCCCATCCAATCTACTTGATCTAAAGAGTTTCCAATCAATATTTGGGAAGTTGAAGTCGCCCATGACTACGACCCTGTGGCTTCTGCACCTTTCCAAAATCTGTTTCCCAATCTGTTTCTCCACATCTCTGCTGCTATTGGGGGGCCTATAGTAAACACCCAACAAGGTGACTGCACCTTTCCTATTTCTGACTTCAGCCCATACTACCTCCAGAGGCAGATCCCCCTCAAACTTCCTTTCTGCAGCCGTTATACCATTTCTAATTAGCAATGCCACCCCCCCTCCTTTTTTCCCACCCTCCCTAATCTTACTGAAACACCTGTAACCAGGAACCTCCAACAGCCATTCCTGTCCCTCATCTATCCACATTTCCGTGATGGCCACAACATCGTAGTCCCAGGTACCGATCCACGCCTTAAGTTCACCCACCTTATTTCTGATACTCCTTGCGTTGAAGTATACGCACTTGAGCCCATCTCTGTGTCCGCAAGTAGTCCCTGTCAGTGCTACCTTCTCCACAGCGTCCCTACAGTCTTGGGCATCCTGACACACAGCTAGCTTACTAGCTGGACTACAAGTCCGGATCCCATCCCCCTGCCAAATTAGTATAAACCCCCCCGAAGAGTGCTAGCAAACCTACCCCCCAGGATATTGGTGCCCTTCTGGTTCAGGTGCAACCTGTCCTGTTTGTACAGGTCCCACCTTCCCCAGAATGCAGTCCAATTGTCCAAATATCTGAAGCCCTCCCTCCTACACCAGCCTTGCAGCCACGTGTTCAACTGCACTCTCTCCCTATTCTTTGCCTCACTGTCACGTGGCACCGGCAACAACCCAGAGATGACGACTCTGTCTGTCCTAGCTTTTAGCTTCCAGCCTAACTCCTTGAGCTCTTGAATGACCTCCCCTTCCCTCTTCCTACCTATGTCGTTGGTGCCAATGTGTACCACGACTTCTGGCTGCACACCCTCCCCCTTAAGGATTCTGAAGACACGGTCTGAGACGTCTCGGACCCTAGCACCCGGGAGGCAACAAACCATCCGTGAGTCTCGCCCATGTCCACAGAACCGCCTGTCCGTCCCTCTAACTAGAGAGTCCCCTATAACTAGCGCTCTCCTCCTCTCCCCCTTTCCCTTCTGAGTCTCAGAGCCACAGACCCCTTCCATGCAGCTTACACCTGCAACGCTGTCCCCCCCCAACAGTTTCCAAAGCTGTATACTTATTTTTTAGGGGAACGACCACAGGGGAACCCTGCACTGCCTGCTTCTTCCCCTTCCCACCTCTAACTGTTACCCAGCTACCTCTGTTCTCCGGCGTAACTATGTCCCTGTAGCTTCTATCAATCACCCTCTCAGCCTCTCGAATAATCCTCAGTTCATCCAACTCCAGTTCCAGTTCCCTAACTCATCTAGCTATTTGGTTACAGAACTGGCTCAAAGGTAGAAGACAGACGGTGGTGATAGAGGGTTGTTTTTCAGACTGGAGGCCTGTGACCAGTGGAGTGCCACAAGGTTCGGTGCTGGGTCCCCTACCTCTCGGACAGCGAAGAGGGTTACCTCAGATTACAAAAGCTTCTTGATCAGATGGATCAATGGGCTGAGAAGTGGCAGATGGTGTTTAATTTAGATAAATGCGAAGTGCTCCATTTTGAGAAAGCAAATCTTAGCAGGACTTATACACTTAATGGTAAGGTCCTATGGAGTGTTGCTGAACAAAGAGACCTTGGAGTGCAGGTTCATAGCTCCTTGAAAGTGGAGTCGCAGGTAGATAGGATAGTGAAGAAGGCGCTTGGCATGCTTTCCTTTATTGGTCAGCATATTGAGTACAGGAAATGGGAGGTCATGTTGCGGCTGTACAGTACACTGGTTAGGCCACTGTTGGAATGTTGTGTGCAGTTCTGGTCTCCTTCCTATCGGAAAGATGTTGTGAAACTTGAAAGGGTTCAGAAAAGATTTACAAGGGTGCTGCCAGGGTTGGAGGATTTGAGCTGTCGGGAGAGGTTGAATAGGCTAGGGCTGTTTTCCCTGGAGCTTCAGAGGCTGAGGGGTGACCTTATAGAGGTTTATAAAATCATGAGGGGTATGGATAGGGTAAATAGACAAAGTCTTTTCCCAGGGGTGGGGGAGTCCAGAACTAGAGGGCATAGGTTTAGGGTGAGAGGACGAAGATGTAAAAGGGACCTAAGGGGTAACATTTTCATGCAGAAGGTGGTACGTGTGTGGAATAAGCTGCCAGAGGAAGTGGTGGAGGCTGGTACAATTGCAACATTTAAGAGACATTTGGGTGGGTATATGAATAGGAAGGTTTGGAGGGATATGGGCCAGGTGCTGGCAGATGGGACTAGATTGAGTTGGGATATCTGGCCAGCATGGATGGGTTGGACTGAAGATGCTATACATTTCTATGGCTCTATGGCTTTACTAGTGCGATGACTCTGTTTAAGATGGAAGGAGACAGAAGCCAGGAAACTATCGTCCAGTTAGTTGATTTTGTGTTGTTGGGAAAATGGTAGTGTCCACTATTAAGGAAGAAATGGGAGGACATACAGAATAGGTTGACACAATCAGAGTCAATATAGTTTTGTGAAAACCAAACATGTTTGACAACTGTACTGAAGTTCTCTGAGAATATGACCAGTGGAGTTGATAAAGAGAAAATGGTATATGTAGTGAATTTGGATTTGTAGAAGGCATTCAGCAATGTGCCACATAAAATATTATTTCTCATGGTATTGAGGGTAATGCATTATCATTGATTCAGAATTGGTTAATACACAGAAGACAGAGTTGGGACGAATGAGTCTTTTTAAGGTTGGAAATATGTTATTAATGGAGTGCTGCAAAGATCAATCCTGGTGCCTCAATTATTTGCCTTGTATCTTAACTGAGGGGGAGGGAAGTGCCAAGTGTAATGTATTCAAATTGGTTGATGATACATTCGGGAGGCAATATTGCAACGAGACACAAGGATTATCAAGGATTATCAAGGATTATCAATAGATTACATGGACAGAAATTCGGCAGATGGAGTTTAAGTAGAAATGTGAGAAGCCATGCACTTTATCAGGAAGAACCAAAAGGAAGATGTTACTTTATTGCACTGAGACTCGAGAAAAGAGAAATGTAGATGAATTTGGGTGTTCTTATGCATGAAAGTCAAAACGATAGTATGCAGGTGCAGCCAGTAATTAAGAAAGTAAATGGAATGATGGCCTTTATTGTTAGGGAGTTGAAGTTTAAAAATGGTGAAGACTTATTAAAACTATAAAGGGTGTGAGCGAGGCTGTACATGGAATACTTTGCAGTTTTGGTTCCCATATTTAGAAAAGGATAAACTGACATTGATGTCTGTTCAAGAGAGGTTCATCAGGCTGATTCCTGGCAACAAGAGTTGACAGGTGGGAGAGTTTAAATGAATGGACATAGCAAGGGAAGTCTAGAGGTAAAGGCAGAAGAAGGAGAAGAGAGAGAGAGAGTTTCTGTTTTCTTTGCAATGTCACATGACTCTGAGTCCCAATTATCGAATTGGAATTCTAAAGCTGCACAGCATTTTTCATGAGGTTATACACAATGGAGAAAATTATCAGTTTAACATCCTTTGTCCTTGAATCAAGTTGATGCAAAACTAAATTAAACCATCCGAGCAGGACAAAAAGAGAGAAATTATAAACCTGGGAAAGTAAAACTTGGATTAACATTGAGGATTTGCTCTTCAAAAAGATAAATCAAAATGCACTGTAAAGTGCATGGCGAGAGAGAACATCAAATATGGGTAAACAATAAGGATAAAAGGAATGAGATGAAGAGTGCTGTGTTTTGCACTATAAATATTTTAAATAAATCTCTGGTGTATAAGTAAACAACTGAGAAATTAAAAGGAGTTCTTGAACCTGTGCGTGTTCCATCCATGAGAAATTTAAGAATTTAAACTCGAGGCAATGCCTGCAAACATCAATGTCAATGTAAAGGTGAATGTTGGATTTTGATTATGTTTGGATCTTATAGATTCCACAACAGCCAGACTCAAATATTGTGAGCAGCATTCTCACTTGCTCAGTCATATGATTATGATTTCAAGTCCCATGCTAGAGACCTGATGACAAACTCTCAGCTGACACTCCATTGCATGGGGGATGGAGTAAAAAAGTAAGGAAGGAAATCTTGCTACAATTGATGAAGACTTTGTGAGAATATTGTGCACAATTTTGTTCTTAGGGATGGACCTGGAAGATATATCACTTAAATTGGAAACAGTTCAGAGAAGGTCACTTGGTTGATTCCTGGCATGAAGGAGTTGTCTCATAAGGAAAGTTTAGCCGGTTGGGAATGTACTTATTGGGGTTTAGAAGAATAGGAGGTGATGTCACTGAAACATCTCAGATTATGAGGGTATTGCCAAGTTCGATGCTGAGAGGGCATTTTTAGCTCATGGAGGGATCTAAAACTTGGGGGCACCACTTAAAAATGAATATGCCCCACTTAATATGGAGATGAGGAGGACGCTTTTTTTCTTAGAGGGTCATCCACCTTTATAATTCTCTTCCACAGAAAGTGGGTGTAAGCTGGATCATTGAAAATATTTAAGACTGAGTTAGGGACAGAAATCTGATTACCAAGAGAGACAAGGCTTATGGGGAGGGTGGTGGGGTCACAGGCAAGAAAATGAATTTGAAGGAACCATTAGGCCAAACACTCCTGATAAGACAACCCCTGAATCCCAGTAGTCAACTTAGTGAACTGCTAGACATTTAAGAGGAGAAAGTGAAGATTGCAGATGCTGGAGATCAGAGCTGAAAATGTGTTGCTGGAAAAGTGCAGCAGGTCAGGCAGCATCCATGGAGCAGGAAATCGACGTTTTGGGCATAAGCCCTTCTTCAGGAATCCCAAAACGTCGATTCTCTTGTTCCTTGGATGCTACCTGACCTGCTGCGCTTTTCCAGCAACACATTTTCAGCTCTGATCTCCAGCATCTGCAGTCCTCACTTTCTTCTCGAAGATTTTAACCTACTGTGAATCCTCTTGCAAGGATGCCTTCCTTGAAGAAGCTCTCTTCCATTCCTGAAGAAGGGCTTATACCCGAAATGTCAATTCTCCTGTTCCTTGGATGCTGCCTGACCTGCTGCGCTTTTCCAGCAACACATTTGCAGCTCTGCTAGACATTTCAATAGAGCAACCTTTTATTAACTAGCACCTAGGGGACCAGATAGATTTCACCCTGGCATCTCAAAAGAGGATGCGAGATGTGAATGAATGAAAGAGTAAATGATTTATTTTCATATATCCAATTAGAAATTTTCTGTCGGCACAATCTGACTTGATTTTGAAGTACAAAAGAATGGATAGAAAGTACTTAAATATTTAACTTAACATTAGTAAATTTTCTGGATTAATAATTCAGCAATAATCCATCTAGGCCATTGCCTCCCCAATTGTTGGCAGCATTCTCTTCCTGTACCACCAATCTTGGCAAATGGTAAGAGTTGGGACAATTTCTTTGCTGTATCTTCTCCTTACTTCTATCTTTACTTATCAAGGGATGAGAGGTGGGTCAGCCACGTTGGGGTTGAGGTCTGTCAGGACTTCAGGAGTTCTATGACCACCTCTGGCAGCACATTCTAGGCACTGAACCACCTCTGTAGTAAAAAACCTGCCCCTCACATCTCCTTTAAACTTTCTCCTTTTACCTTACACCTATATTCCCCTCGTAATTGGCATTTCCATCCTGGGGAAAATACTCCAAGTATCCATTCTATCCATGCCTCTCATAATTTTGTGAACCTCTATCTGGTCGTCCCCCAGCCTCTGACATTCAAGTGAAAAGAAACCACCTTTATCCAATCTCTTGTCACAGCTAATGCCCTCCAAAGCAGGCAACATCTTCATAAACCCTTTCTGTATCGTCTCAAAAGCTTCAATATCCATCTGGTAGTGTGGTGACCAGATGTAGAGCAATATTCCAAATGTGGTTGTACAACTGCAACATGACTTGCCAATTTTCATACTCTATGCTCTGACTGATGAAGGCAAGAATGCTATGTCTCTTCTTGACCACCTTGTAGAGTCATAGAGTCATAGAGATATACAGCACGGAAACAGACCCTTCGGTCCAACTTGTCCATGCCAACCAGTTATCCTAACCTAATTTAGTCCCATTTGCCAGCACCCAGCCCATATCCCTCTAAACCCCTCATATTCATATACCCATCCAGATGCCTTTTAGATGCTGTAATTGTACCAGCCTCCATCACTTTCTCTGGCAGCTCATTCCATACACGCAGCACCCTCTGTGTGGAAAAGTTGCCCCTTAGGTCCCTTTTATATCTTTCCTCTTTCACCCTAAATCTATGCCCTCTAGTTCTGGACTCCCTAACTCCAGGGAAAAGACTTTGTCTATTTACCCTATCCATGCCCCTCATGATTTTATAAATCTCTATAAGGTCACCCCTCAGCCTCCGACCCTGCAGAGAAAGCAGCCCCAGCCTATTCAGCCTCTCCCTATTGCTCAAACCCTCCAACCGTGGCAACATGCTTGTAAATCTTTACTGAACCCTTTCAAATTTCTTGTCCATTTAAGTTGCTGCAGACAGCAACTGCAGACCTGTTTGCCTCGATTCCTTTGTATACTTATGCTTCTAAGCCTTCTGCTATTTACTGTATACTTACTCCTGCTTTAGACTTTGCATTTGTCTAGATTAAATTCCACCTGACATTGCTCTGTTCAAGTCTCCAGCCTATCTATATCCTACCGTATCCTCTGGCAATACTCCTGACTACTCACAGCTTGCCATATTTAGTGTTGGCTGCAAACTTACTAACCAAATCACCTATATTCTTCTCCAAATCATTTATATATGTTACAAACAACAGGGATCCCAGCACTGATCTTTGAGAAACACCATTGGTCACAGAACTTCAGTCCATACACTCTCCTTCCACAGATGCAGTCAGACCTGCTGATTTTCTTCAGAATTTTCTGTTTTGCTTTCACCTTCTATCCTGTGTTATTCCCAAATGTATGAACAGTGTGTAATATTCTATTGAGCTAGAACAAAATATGGTATTATAGTAGCCACTGAAGCAATCCAGTAATAGCATCCTTTGGGGAAAAACATGGGTTGATATGTGAAACCAGACTACAGAAGACATAAAAAAAAAGACATTCTTCAATTACTCACTCCAGTGCTTCCAAGCCACAAAGACATTTGTGCCAAAGTACTCACAGAGCTGCCACAATTCCTTCATTATACAACAGCAAGCTCTGCTACATTCTCCTGTCTATGATTACATGGTAACCGTAGCTTCTTATATCAAAGGTGCAAGGGGAATGTATGTCTCCATGGGCTGTTGGTCTTGGAAGGACCATTCACATGGCCAAGCATGGTGACAATCTACTAATTCTCCCCATGGGCAGCAATACGTGCAGAAGAAGTTCCTAGGCATCAATTATTGGTAACATGCTTTGCTCTCTTGCCAGTGTCCAGCAGAAATTCCTCACAAGAAGGGGCATGAAGAGGTCCATGTGATATATTGGATAAACACTATTTAATGTGACATTTCACTATGGAAGGTTTAATTGTCTATTAATGCGTAAATGCAGTAACTTCATGAAGCCCCTGAACTGGAGGTGGTACTAATTGTAGGAAATGCATAGTTATATCTGGAAAAAAACTGAACTTTTTTATAGTCTCTGGATTGAAAAGACTTTTAAGTTGTGTTTTTTCTGGAATTGAAGAGAATAATTAAATGTGCGCCACCCAACATTTTTACTGAAAAGTGTCTCTGGAGAAACAGCTAAGTAAATCTTTTACAGAGATAAGAGATGTGGCGTGCTGATTTAATTAGTGAAGATTAGAAGCCCATTAGCTCATGATTGCCAAGCAACCCTTCTGGACTTTGTGCTGTGTTCTATAGAGCTAGATATTAGAGTAAAAACGCAACTCCATAAACTGAAGTCTCCCACCTGAAATCCTGTTCTCAATAGAAAATTCTTGCTTCCAAACACCAGTATCTGTGCCTAACCGGTATAACCTGAATAGCTGGTCTTCAATTATATTCTGAAGATTAAATTCAAGTTGATTTCTATCAGAATCAATCAATATCTGTCAGAAATGTGGCTTTGTTGTAATCCCAGCTATTATCATCACTGCAAATGTCAGTTCCAAGGCTGAAATCTGGTTTGATAGATTATAGTTTGTTTTGTTTTCCTTTAATGAGGTGGTCTTGCTCTGAAATTCAAACACACAATGCTGCAGATTTGGTTTTAACAATAAGCAGAAGTTTATAACACAAAAGTAAAGATGATGAACTAGAACAAACCTAGCTCTCTACACACTAGAATTAGATTTCCTACAGTGTGGAAATAGGCCCTTCAACCCAAGTCCACACCGAAGAGTAACCCACCCAGAACCATTTCCCTAGCTCTACATTTACATCTACTAATGCACCTAACCTACACACCCCTGAACGCTATGGATAATTTAGCATGGCCAGTTCACCTAATCTGCACATCTTTAGATTGTGGGAGGAAACCCACGCAGACACAGGAAGAATGTGCAAACTCCACGCAGACATCGCCCGAAGCTGGAATTAAACCTGGGTCCCTGGTGCTGTGAGGCAGCAGTACTAACCACTGAGCTACCCTGCCACCACTTTAAAGATTTTGAAACATGTAGTAAAAATATTATTGCATGCACCCCAACTCAATCGTTTTATAATAATCAAACATCAGCAAGAATTAATTGCCTTTTACATGTCTCATTTACAATGTTGACTTAACTGTTTTTTTCAATTCCCAGTCTTGAGAATTTTATTGCCTTTTTCTTGATTAGTCACACAACTGAACTTTAGCTTCAAATAATCTCTTATCTTACAATGAAAATACTTAAACTGAGGTAACCTATTTCCTAATGTTTCTAAACTAACTTTCTCTCGGAGAAACTGTTTCAAACATTTAAGTTGAACCAGGACTTCTGTAAAGCAAAAGCTTTCCTCAGTGAAAAATAACCAAACGTCATTCTTCTAACTAAAAGCAAGCTAATACTCATCAATGAGTAGGAAGAAGTCTCAATGATGGAGTATAGTGTGGAAAAAATGCAAATTTGTTCACTTTCACAGGAAGAATGTGAAAGCAGAGTATTAGTTAAATGGAGAAAGACTGCAGAATTCTGAGGTGCCAAGATTCTGAGAATCTCTATTTGCTTGTAAAACTGGTTCAATGCAAACAAGTTCCCATTCTCATGCCTGCAATTCCCTTTCTCATTAGTTTTAAAAATAATAATGGCTCCAAAAATCTCAGAAATGCGGGATTGCGCTGGTGCAGAAAGAAATCTTTTGGCCCATTATGTCTACACCAACCTTTCAAATGAACATCATTTCCAGTGCCAACCTCCTGCTTTTTTTCCTATATCCTTGCATATTATTTCTATCTAGATAGTCATCCAATACCCTCTTGAATGTCTCAGTTGAACTTGTCTACAGTTTCCACACTTCCAGGCAGTGCATTCCATTCCCTAATTACTTGCTGTGTTTTTCCTCACATCATATTTGCTTGGTTTGCAATCACTTTAAAACATGTTTTTGTTCGTTTGTGAGAGAGGCAGTTTCTCTCTCTTTTCATTCTATTCAGCTTATTCATGCTTTTGAAAACCTCTTTTTGATCTTCTCCTAGCCTTCTTCTCTCCAACAAAAACCATCCAAACTTCTTCAGTTTATCCTCACAACTGAAGTTTGTCATTCATGGAATCATTCGTGTAAACTGCATCTGTGACTGCTCCAACAGGTTCACACTGTTTTCATAACATGAGACCTGGAACACAATTCTCCAACTGAGGTCTACTAAGTGTCTTATCCAAGTTTACCATTCTTTCGATGCCTCTATTATTAGAACTGATGATACTCTATGCTCTTTTCACCTGCACTACCACCTTCAATGATCATTATATCCTCTTAACTTAATCATTAAACCCTCTTATACACACAGATCAAAGCTCATATGCCATTATTTTAAAATTCAAGTCGACAAAAACTAATAGTAATAATATATAGACCACACAACTTACAATACAGCTTCGTTAACAGTATTTGGGTTTTGGTTTCACCAATGCTCTGTATAGTTAAAGCATAATGCTCAACTCCTCTTGAAATAAATTGCTGTATCCTATTAGCCTTTGTGATTATAAGCTGCACCTGCTTACTCACCTTTCGTGACTCATGCATCAGAACATCTAAATCTCTCTGTACCTCAGGATCCTGCAGCCATTTTTCAAGAAAGTATTGCTCTGTCTTTCTATTCTTGCCAAAGTGAAATTGTGTACATTTTCCCACACATTATGCTCCATCTGCTAGATTTTTGTCCACTCACTCAACCAATCTATGTCCACCTGCAACTTCCTTCTCCTTCTTCATGACATAATTCTGTACCTAATTCAGTGTCACCTGCAAATTTAGCTACAATGTCGCTGCTCCTCTCATCTAATCATTGATGTGTTTTAAAAATGTTGAACCCCCAGCATAGATCCCTCTGGGTCAAAGGGACTCCGGGGTACTTATTGTTATGGACCAGACTAAACCCCCCTCAAAATATATTCAGAAGGTAGCCTAAACCCTTAACCTTTTCTTCCTTTATAGGTATGTTGCCTACCAGATGCAATTTGTATGGTCAAACTGCTCAACATTGAGCAAAACTTTAATGTTACACGATAGTTAAAATACAGATAAATTAAAAATTAAAAGAATTGGCTTAACTGTAACTTTATCAAAATCCTATCATCCCTACAGTATGGAAGCTGGCTATTAGGCCAATTGAGAATCCAGTGCCTCTCTGAAGAGCATCCCACCAAGACCCATTCCACTCCTGTAACCCTGCATTTCCCATGACTAATCCACCTAACCGACACATCCCTGGGCACTATGGACAATTTAGCATGGCAAGTCCACCTAACCTGCACATCTTTGGACTGTGGGAGGAAACTAGAGCATCCAGAGGAAGCCCACACAGACACGGGAGAACATGCAAACTCCACTCAGACAGATGTGGAATTGAACTCCGGGGCCTGGCGCTGTGAGGCAGCAGTGCTAAACACTGAACCACTGTGCTACTCATGCTTAACAAAATAACATATATATTGACTACTATTAAGTAACTGTTCCAATATAGTAACAGCTATATATACACCCTTGGAAAAGGCAAACTCAGTAAAATAGATGGTCTCACATGCAATTCGATCAGCAGGAAGAGAACCACAGCTTTTACCTGTAACAGAGAGAGGAGTAAGAGCTTCCACATCCAGCTTCAAGATGGTCAAAAACTTGGTCATGGGGGAAAGCTTTATAAGTTCTTAAAAGGATGACGAAAAGGTAGAGAGAGGGAAAGGGTTATAAAGGGAACTCTGGAGTTTTAGGCTTGAGCGCTAAAGACCACAGGCACAGAGGCATTTCAGAAAAGCAGGTATTTGGCAAAACACTGAGAGTCTACAGTCTCAGAGTCTCACATTTTTAGCACACTCGTGTTGATTGAAAGCACCATAAGGTTCTTCATATTCATAACAGGCATGAAGTTCCAGGTGTTTCAGATCATCCAGAGACACTGGATAAGGATTATATAAAAATAAAACCTTTCCAACTTCAAGCACTTCCACATTTGGCAAGGCTGAAATGTCACAGAAAATCCCACCTTCAACATTTTACGTCTAAAATCAGAGGAGCTGATTCATTTGGCATTGGTGCCTTGGATATCAGCCTCACTGAGTGAAATATTTTCAGTTAGCCTTTATTAACCAATGCAAAATATATAATGAGCACAGTGTAAAAGACACTAAATAGATCCCCAGATGATGATTAAAACACACGCACACACACACAAAGTATTAAAGGCCTAATCTTTACAGATGATTAGAAATTGGAACCAGTCCACCATCATGTGGATTGCTGTGTCAACCATGTAGGTAATGCTCTATGGTGTTCCCTAATCAATAACAATGGACATGACTGTAAAGGTAGAAGGTCTCTCTCCAGGTGAATCAATAACTATTCTAGCAAAAGGGAATGGGAATTCATTAGTTAAGTATTACGTATAATATTTATAAACAAAATTGCAGGGCCTGATTATTTCCAAACCAATTTATGTTAAGACATTTTAGATGTTTTTGTCATAATTTTACAAAGCTTCCCAAATTCAGAAATTGCTCTCATGGATTAGAAGATTAGAAATTTTATTCCCTTATTTAAGAAGTGAGGAAGATGGAATTGTGGCTGTTGAAGGTCTTTTTTTTTATTGCTGCATGGGGTGAGGGTGTCACTGGCTGTACCTACAGTTATTGCGCAGCTCTAATCACAGCTGGGGAGGTGGTGATGAATTGCCCTCATGAGACACTGCAGTCTATCTAGTAGAGCTACACTCATGGTGCTCTTCGGAAGGGAGTTCCAGAATTGAGGCCCGTGACAGGGATGGTGGTGTATTTCCATCTCAGGACAGAATCTAAATTGGAGTGGAACCTGTAGGGAGTGGTGCTCCCCTTTACCTGAAACCCTTGTTTTTTCAAGTGGTTGAAGCGCTGGGTTTGGAAGAAGTTGAGGAAGGTTCCTTGGTAAGTTGCTGCAGTGCATCTTGTAGATGAGATCCACTGCTGTGACTGTGGAGTGAGGAGGTGAGCACTGAAGCTGGTAGATGTGATGTCAATCAAATAAAATAGTTGTTTTGGATGACGTGAATCATTTTCAGTCTTGGTGGAATCATACCCATCCAGGGAAATGGAGAGAATCCCATCACACTTCGGCATCACTTGTAGGTGCTAAGTTTTGCTAAGTTGGGAGGTGAGTCATTTGTTGTAAAGATCCCAGCCTCTGATCTTTTATAGCCAAAGCGATTCCAAGTGGTCCAGTTCAGTTTCTGGGAACATTCAGGATATTGATAGTGAAAGATTCAGTGATGAGGATATCACTGAATGTCAAAGGGATTTTCTCGAATCGGAGACAGTCATTGACTGCTTATGCAGGGCGAATATTACTTGTCACTTATCAGCCCAATATTGGATGTTGTCTAGGGTCGATAATGTGGTGCTTGAAAAGCACGACAGGTCAGGCAGCATCCGAGGAGCAGGAGAATCGACGTTTTGGGCATAAGCCTTTCATCAGGAAAGGGCTGATGAAGAGCTTATGCCCAAAACGTTGATTCTCCTGTTCCTCAGATGCTGCCTGACCTATCGTGCTTTTCCAGCACCACATTCTGGACTCTGATCTCCAACATCTGTAGTCCTCACTTTGTCCATGGACATTGTCTAGGTCTTGCTGCATACAGACATGGATTGCTTCAGTATCTGAAGACTCATGAACAGTGTTGAATATTGTGCAGTCATCAGTCATCATTTCTCTGGAGAGAAGGCTACAGGGAGAGTTGATCGTTTTCAGTGTCATGAGAGGTCTGGATAGCGTGGATGGGAAGAGACAGTTCCCACAGATAAATGAATTGAGAGTGAAAGGGCATGGTTTTAAAGTGCCTTGCAAAGGAAACTATGCGAGATGGGAGCAATATTCTCAAAAGGACATATTTAAGGTTTGGAAGATACTTCCTGGAAGTATGGTGGAGGATATTGGAAAATTATTTAAATAGAAACAATGTTTAAGGTGAAGTGGACAAAAACACCATCTTAAAAAGCTCTGAGAGCCACTGGGCTGACATGGTGAAGCTGAATGGCCTCCTTCTGCACCATAATATTTCTGTGATCCAGTGACTTCTGACCTTTGGTGTGGCACAGTAGCTCAGCAGTTAGCACTGCTACCTCACAGCGCCAGGGACCTGGGTTTGATTCCGCCCTCAGGCAACTGCCTGTGTGGCGCTTGCATATTCCCCCTGTCTGTGTGGGTTTCTTTCGGGTGCTCCAGTTTCTTTCTACAATCCAAAAACATGCAGGTTAGGTGAATTGGCCATGCTAAATTACCCATCGTGTTCAGGGATGTGTAAGTTAGGTGCATTAATCCGGGGTAAATGTAGGGGAATGGGTTTGGGTGGGACGTTCTTCGGAGCGTTGGTGTGGATTTGGGCCTAAGGGCCTGTTTCTACCCTATAGGGATTATATAATAAGAATTAAGATAGAGGGAAAGTCATTGATGGAGCAGCTGAAGATTGTTGAGCCTTGGACATTACCCTAAGGAATTCTCATCATGATGTGCTGGGACTGAGTGAATTTGCTTCCTACACTATAACCATCTTCCTTTGTGCCAGGTATGATTCCAACCATTGGATAATTTTTCCCCGATTCCCATTGACTCCAGTTTTGCTTGGGCTCCTTGACGAGACAATGTGACCTTGATGTCAAGATGGTTACTGTCACCTCACCTCTGGAATTTATCTCTTTTGTCCATGTTTGGATCAAAACTGTAATAACAGTCAAGAACTAAGCGGTCACTTATTACTGTGTAAGCTTGATAGCACCATGATAACCACTTCCACCATTTGGCTGATGACTGAGAGTGAACTAATAGGCCAGACCAATCAACTCCCAGGCAAAGGTCCCCAATTTGTTTCAGTTCTGGAGGGAATACCCTTGACTGATTTGATCTAAGTGAGGAGGGATGAGTTGGTTCACTTTCTGAATTCAACCTTCTCTTCATTGGATGCAATGAGATTAAACTCTTCTAGGAGAAAGTGAGAACTGCAGATGCTGGAGATCAGAGCTGAAAATGTGTTGCTGGAAAAGCACAGCAGGTCAGGCAGCATTCAAGGAGCAGGAGAATTGACGTTTCGGGCAGAGAACACCTCTGGGACACCCGGACCAACCAACCCAACCACCCCATGGCTCAACACTTCAACTCCCCCTCCCACTCCACCAAGGACATGCAGGTCCTTGGACTCCTCCATCGCTAGACCATAGCAACACGACGGCTGGAGGAAGAGCGCCTCATTTTCCACCTAGGAACCCTCCAACCACAAGGGATGAACTCAGATTTCTTCAGTTTCCTCATTTCCCCTCCCCCCACCTTGTCTCAGTCCCAACTCTCGAACTCAGCACCACCTTCCTAACCTGCAATCTTCTTCCTGACCTCTCCGGCCCCACCCCACTCTGGCCTATCACCCTCACCTTAACCTCCTTCCACCTATTGCATTTCCAATGCCCCTCCCCCAAGTCCCTCCTCCCTACCTTTTATCTTAGCCTGCTGGACACACTTTCCTCATTCCTGAAGAAGGGCTCATGCCCGAAACATCGATTCTCCTACTCCTTGGATGCTGCCTGACCTGCTGTGCTTTTCCAGCAACACATTTTCAGCTCTGCAATGAGATTAACTCAAGTAATAGCTCAAATTGCTCATAGGGCAATTGGCTGATGGTTTAAGAACAAAGAACAAGACAGCAAGCAATAGGCCCTTTGGCCCTCCAAGCTTGCGCTGACACGTTTTGCCCTTCAGTACTAAAACTGTCTTTAATTACAGGATCCATATCACTCTACTCCCTTCCTTTTCATGTCTTCATCCAGGTGCTTCTTGAATACTGCTATTGTGTCTGCTTCCATCAGCACCTCTGGCAGTGTGTTCCAGGCACTCGCCACCCTTTGTGCAAAAAATTGCCTCATATATCTCTTTCAAACTGCACCCCCCTCCCTCACCCCGCACCTTGAACCCGTGTCCCCTAGTAATTGACTTCTCTACCCTGGGAAAAAAGCTTCATTCTTTCCACTCTATCCATGCCATTCACAATCTTAGAATCTTCTATCAGGTTGAATAGAAGTTTCTAAGATTGTGAATGGCATGGGTAGAGTGGAAACTATGAGATTTTTTCCCAGGGTGGAGGGGTCAATTACTCAACCTTCTGTATTCCAGTGAAAACAAACCCAGTCTATCCAAACTTTCTTCCGCACTAAAATCCCCCAGTCCAGGCAACATCCTGGTCAACCTTTTCTGTACTCTCTCCAAAACATCCACATTATTTTGGTAGTGTGGTGACCAGAACTGTACACAATATTCCAAGTGTGGACTAACTAAAGTTCTATAAAGCTGCAGTATAGCTTGTTTACCTTTACACTCAAAGCCCCTGCCAATGAAGGCAAGCATGCCATAAGCCTTTATACTACCTTATCTACCTGCGCTGCCACCTTCAGTGATCTGTCAACCTGCACACCCAGATCCCTTTGCATATCCTAAGGGTTCTGCCATTCACTGTATAATTTCCATCTGTACTTGACCTTCCAAAATGCATCACTTCACATTTGTACGGATCCATTTCCCAATCCAAAGTAGTTTTGTTTAAAAGCGAGCTAAAGTATCTAAGCTTTCTTGAGTTAAAGAAAGGGAAAGTTTATTAGCTATAAATTTGAGAAAGATAATCAAACACGACACACATACACACAAATTACAAATATTAAATAAAGTGAAAAGATAAAAGTTTAAAATATACAGATCAGCTTCTGGGTTATGTGAAGAATAGAAGGTGGAATGTGGCAACTATTAAGATGGATATAATGCTGATGTTTGTCATGAAGCAGTTGATTGCTAGATTCTTGGCTCTGAAAGTTTTCTGATAGGCTTTTGTTTGATTCCTTTTTGGTAGTGACATCACCAGTTTGCCTGGCTTCCAGCATTCAAGTTGTGTGAAAGCATCTTTCTTTACCTGCAGTGCAGGGTGCCTAATGTCAGTCCTTAAACTGTAGCCTTCAAAACACGTAAATCCACATGAGCACATCAGTCCACTAACATGCACAGACCACTAACAGGAAAGAGTTGGTTTTAAACCTTTTTTAAAATACATTCTCCCAAATATTTCTGCAGATTGGGATATAATCCACAGGAGAAGTCTTTCTGCTGAGAGGAATAGGCAGTCCCTCATTATCTCTATAGTGACAAGAGATCACATCCAATTTGCTTTAGATTGTATCTCTCCCTTTGAGAGGTTGTTGATTGAAGTTCCCTTGATACCTTTCCTCATATAAAACACCATGGCTCCACTTGGAATTCACATCACAGTATAACAGTATGTGCTCTTTTAAAAATTAAAGTTCATTTGTTAAGCATCACAGGGTTATGACTCATTGACATGACAAGAATGTTAATTTTCTGGGTTGGATTTGGCCTGGTTTTTGGGCCATGGTATGCCAGGGTAATTTTCCACATCTGAGAGTGCGGCGCTGGAAAAGCACAGCAGGTCAGGCAGCATCTGAGGAGCAGAAGAATCAACGTTTCGGGCATAAGTCCTTCATCAGCATTCCTCATGAAAGACTTATGCCTGAAACGTCAATTCTCTTGCTCCTCGGATGCTGCCTGACCTGCTGTGCTTTTCCAGCACCATACTCCCGACTCTGATCTCCAGAATCTGCAGTCCACACTTTCTCCTAATTTTCCATATTGTTAGACAAATGCCAGTGTTCTTGCTATATGGGAACATCTTGATTAGGGACATGTAGTTTTGCAGCACAGCTCTTCAATACTGTTGTCAGTGTCTATAGTCTTTGCAGCATGAGCCATTTCTTCATATGAAGTGAGGTCAAAGGAATTGGCTGAACATTGGCATTTATCCCATTGAGGACTTCAGGAGCAGGCTGAGATTAATCATTCACATGGCATCTTTGGTTGCAAATGCATTATTTGAATTGTTTGTATTGATGTGGTGGTCTCCCACATTGTCAGTGATGAATGGGTATGTTTAGAGATTCTCCCCCTTCCAGTGAGTTTTTAAGTTGTCCGCCATCATTCATAATTTGATGTGACAAGACTGCAGAGCTTAGATCTGACCCATTGGTTGTGGGATTGATTCACCCTGTCCATCAGTTGCTGCTTTGGTTGTTTTTGCATGCAGACGTAACCTCACCAGAGTGATGCCTCAGTGTTTGATATGTCTGTTGCTGGCATGTCCCCTGCACTCTTCATAAATCCAGGGCTGGTCCCCCAGCTTGATGGTAATGCATCGCCATGCAGGACATTAGCAGGAGTTCCTCAGCACCATTCATCTTCAGCTACTCTTTAAATGAAGTTATAATCATTATAATTTCAGATGCGACAATCTTTGCTACTGAAGGCAGTGTTCAGTTCCATTTGCAATTCTTTGAGTATTGAAGTATCAACGTCTGGACAACATTAAGGCTTGGGGTAATGGATGGCAATGTTCATCTTCAACAAAATATCATCTCTCTCTCCCCCCACTTGAAAGTCAATATGATTTCTAATGCTGAATATCCCAATGACACCTATGATCTACTTTGACACATATATATACTCTGGCTACAAAAGCTTCTTAAGAACATCAACAAGAGTTTTCTTCTCCCTGTTCCCAAATCCTGTCCACCATCGACAAGGTACAAGTCAGGAGTGTGATGGAATACTCCCCACTTGCCTGGATGGGTACAACTCCAACAGCACTCAAGATGTTTGACACCATCAGGATAAAGGAGCCCACTTCCCTGGAACCCCTATCTACCGCCTCAATCGTTGATTTCATTTACCACAAGAAAAGTGTCTCTGCCATATTTAGCACCTACAAGATGCAGTATAGTAATTTTTCTCATTAACAGCACCTTCCAAATATGTGTAATTTATCACTAAGAATTACATCCTTCACAGACAACCAGCCCATGAGAATTTCTTATCCAGCTCTCAGGCTGCACACTCAAGAATAGGAAACTTGAAGAGGAGAAGGCTTTGTCTGTTTTAATCCATATAGAGTGACCACAGGAAGCAGTCCAGGATAAGCAGTGGCTACAGCCTGGCTTTTTGCAAGCTTGAATTGGAATACAGTTGTAATATGAGAGGAGCGGCACTGAGTGCAGCACAGAAATTGACAAAGTGAGTAACTCTCTGATCCCGATGAAGGGCTTATGCAGGAAACGTTGATTCTCCTGCTCCTTGGATGCTGCCTGACCTGCTGTGCTTTTCCAGCACCCCACTCTCTGATCGTCTCTGATTCCTGCCGACTTTGTGTTGAATATTGGAACAGATTTCACTGAAGAGATTTAAAATGCCAACAAGCATAACGCAGATGGGCTATTAACTAGTTATTGTGCCCATCAAATATTTTCATTGATCTGGGAACAAGTGTTTACAATGTCCTCTTAAAATGCTTTGTAGGAGATGTTTGATTGTTGAAATGCAATTTATTTTTTATTTATAATTGTTAAAACCATATCTTCTGTAAGTTTATGATGGCTTAAAGTTTTCATTTGTTTTACAAAATATTTTAGTTGTTAAACAACACTTTTAATTATGGCATAATAATATTAATGGATAAGGTAGGTTTTGGATAAAACTACATCAAACTCATGAGCATGTTAATAACGTTGCCTTAGTAGGTCTAGAAATTGCTGGAGCAATTTCCCAGTGGCAGCATCTGTAGAGAGAATGCAGAGTTCATGTTTTGAGTCCTTCAAGTGTTCTTCAGAACTTCAGGCTGGAGGTTTGGGGGGGATTTAAAGAGAAATATTTTTACCTGGAGGATGATGGGAATCTGGAATGCACTGGCTGGGTGGGTGGGTGAGGCAAGAAACCTCACAACCTTTTAAGAAAAAGTACTTGGATCAGCACTTGAAGTGGCAGAACATTCAAGGTCTTGGAAAGTGGAATTAGTGTAGATACGTCAGCACTCTCGATGGGCCAAAGGGCCTCTTCTGGCTGTATACCACTCCACCAGCACGATGGCCTCCATCAATATTTGAATGAATGAATTTCATTCCACGAGATCCTTCCTAGTAATGGCAATAGATGTTTGCAACAAGAGACAACATGTGTATATAAATACCTTCAACATTTTCCCTGTGGAATTCTTCTTTGAAGGACAGTTAAACACATAATCCAACCATCACTACTGTTGGGAATGCTGCAGAACAATCAGAGAGTAAAGAACAAAGAACGATACAGCGCAGGAAGAATTCCTTTGACCCACCTAGACAGCACCGACAGGTGATACCTTTCTAAACTAAAAATCATTTGCCTCCACACGGCTATGCCTCTCATTATCAAGTACATTTCTGTCAGGTCATCCCTCAGCCCCTGACATTCAAGTGAAAACAAACAAAGTTTGTCCAATCTCTTTTCAGAGCTAATACCCTCTAAATCAGGCAACTTCCAGGTAAACTGTTTCTGTACCCTTTCCAAAGCCTCCACAGCCTTCCGTGGTGTAGTGACCAGAACTGTATGCAATATTCCAAATGTAGCCTAACTATAGTCCTATACAGCAGCAACATGACTTGCCAATGTTTATACTCTATGTCCCGACTGATGAAGGTGAGCATACCATATGCCTTCTTAACCATCTTAGCTACTTGTGTTGCCACTTTCAGAGAACTGTGGACCTAGGTCCCTCTGTAAGTTAATGCATCTAAGAGTTCTGCCATTTACTGTATACTTCCTTTCTGCATTCGACCATCCAAAGTGCATCAGCTCGCATATGACTGGATTAAAGTTCACCCATTTCTCTGCCGAAGTCTCCTGCCTATATATAACTTTTGGCAATCCTCCTCACTATCCATAGTTCCTCCACATGGTTAGTTCACTGGTCCGCACTGTTGCCTCACAGTGCAATGCACCCAGGTTCGATTCCAGCCTCGTGCGACTGTCTGTGTGAAGTTTGCACATTCTTCTCGTGTCTACTTGGGTTTTCTCTGGGTGCTCTGGTTTCTTCCCACAATCCAAAGATGTGCACGTTAGGTGAATTAGCCACGCTACATTGCTCGTAGTGTTCAGGGATATGTAGGTTAAGTGCATTAGTCGGGGGAAATGGAGAGGAATAGGGGAATCTGTCTGGGTGGGCTACTCTTTGGAGGGTTGGTGTGGACCTGCTGGGCCGAAGGGCCTGTTTCCACACTGTAGGGATTCTAATTCTAATTTATTCTCTGTGTCATCTGCAAGCTTAGTGGTCAGGCCAGCTATATTCTCCTCCAAATCATTTATATACATTAGAAACAACAGGGGTGTGAGCAGTGATCCCTGTGGAACACCACTGGTCACAGATCTCCAGTCTGAAAAGGACCCTTCCACCTCAACTCTGTCTTCTATGACCAAGCCAGTTCTGGATCTATCTTACCAGCTCATTGTGGATCCCATGTAACTCCACCTTCTGTCATCATGTGGTCAATTGTTTGATAGTGGGTAATGGTTGAGAAAGGAATATTGTTGAGGACATTGAATGTTTCTTTTCAGGAGTGCTGTGGGATGTTTAACATTGTCCTGAATAACTGGAGAACCAGAACAGTTGTAACAAACTGAAGGTAATTGCTTCCAATTTGTCCAGTTCTCCAATGCAGTTGCACTGGATTGTCAGTCTGAAACATTCTGAAATCAGTACAAGGATCAAAGTGTGAACTCAAATCTATTCTTTTTAGTTTTCCAGTGAGCAATTTTTCCTCTTTCCTTTCAGCCAGAGTCTATTGAATCTAACTGTTTCAATGATAGAGGATGCAACTGCATCAGCTGTCAATGGCCAAGTCTGGAATTTGATCTAATGTGGAGGTGCCGGTGTTGGACTGGGGTACATAGAATCAGAAGTCACACAACAACAGGTTATAGTCCAGCAGGTTTATTTGAAATCACAAGCTTTCAGAGTGCGAGTGAAGTGGATGAAGGAGCAGCACCCCGAAAGATTCTGACTTTAAATAAACCTGGTGGACTATAACCTGATTTCTGACTTTCCTGATGTGTCAACTTCCATGTCCACAGCCCTCTGGGGAACTGGCTGGAATTGGCCAACTAGTTTGGCTCATCTATGGGATTCCTTCACTGCCTTTGGTTTCCTTAACCTTAAAGAATAAAATATTTGAATTTATTTAGCTACTCTCATGGCCACTGGATTCACCAAAGTATTGCAGACAATTTAAAGTGCTGTCATTGTTGTCATTCATGGCAGCTAATTTCTAGACAGCAGACTAAAGGATAAGAATTGACTCTGAAACTGGGTACAGCTCAATGTCTCTGACAGTGTAGGTCTCCCCTCAGTGCTGCACTCTCACCCAAGATTGAAACCCAGAGCCCAGTGCTTCACAAACTATGGGCCCCAATCTCCAATGCAGAAATGGAGTCACCCCCTTAGATTTCACAGGTTTTAAAAAAAATATTGGATGCACTTTAACTGACTGATCTTTGCAGCCTGAATCTTGTCCTGAAGAACCCCATGGAAAGGTAGGTGTTATTTTCTTTAACACTGTTTGGATGAAACAGCTCCCCTCATCCTTGCTTTGTCAGGTCTCTCAGCCCCTCCTCTATACCAATCCCATCACCATTGTAATCGACCCCATTACCACAGGCCTCTGACCTGTTCCCCAACCGCCAACCCCTCACTCTCGCAGGTCTGGACTTTGTAAGCATCAAAATATGATCACAGTAGGAAAATGTTTGGGAATCCCATCCCGAGCCTTGCAAAACCATTATACACCCTTTCTTGTAGCACAACAAAGACCTGACACCCTGTGACTCCACAGACCATGTCCTCAGCCCCCACCCAAACCCTGCCATAGGACCTGATGCTCCCCCTCCTCTCCCCCTTCATGGAACTTGACATCGTCCCTGCACGGGATACTTGACCTCATCTCCCTCCCCTACCACCAGGCCCGACATTTCACCCCGCCACATACAATTGGCAGGTGTTTCCAGTAGGTAAGATTGATCATTGGCATTCCATTCTCCATGACTTTTTCCACACTTCCTCTTGCCAATGGATGTTCTCAAAGAATTGTCCCTTCTTAACAGAGGCTCCTTCAAAGTTGGTTTCTTCTGAATGATGGTCTTCCATGAGTTGACATCTATGTTGCATTTCGTGAGGGAAGCCTTCAGGGAATCTTTGAACAACGTCCATTCTCCTCCTCTCATTAGAGTGCCTTTCTTGAGCTGAATGAAACTGGTTGGAAAATGGTCAGAACTCAGGTATCCTGAGGAAATGGTTGGCCCAGTGGAGTTGGTTTTGGATGATCATGGTCTTGATGCTGGTGCTGTTGGCTGCTTCAAGGATGCTGATATCAGTATCCCAGTCCTCGAGCTCGCGCCGACAAGCCATCTCAGACAGCATTCATGATGCGTCTCAAGGCTTTTGAGATGGTGTCTTTACAAAGTCCATGTCTCAGAGTCTGCGAGAAGAGTTGGAAGGGTGACTGCTTTATAAACAAGGTTCTTAAAATCAACACTGGCATCATAGTCATTGAGGACTCTCATCCTCAAGTGCTTGAAGTGGCATTCATTGATTGGATATGATGTTGAATTTCTGCATTGATGCCAGCCTTAGATGAGAAGTAACAACCCAGGTAGAGATTTTAGAGATTAGAGATTACTTTACAGTGTGGAAACAGGCCCTTCGGCCCAACAAGTCCACACCGACCCGCCGAAGCGCAACCCACCCATACCCCTACATTTACCCCTTACCTAACACTACAGACAATTTAGCATGGCCAATTCACCTAACCTGCACATCTTTGGACTGTGGGAGGAAACCAGAGCACCCGGAAGAAACCCACGCAGACACGGGGAGAACGTGCAAACTCCACACAGTCAGTCGCCTGAGGCGGGAATTGAACCCGGGTCTCTGGCGCTGTGAGGCAGCAGTGCTAACCACTGTGCCACCGTGCCACCGTGCCGCCACAAAGGTAAGGGTGAGGATTCCTCCATTGACCTGAATGGATGAATGAATAGGATGGAGCCAAGGAGCTGAATTGTCTACTCCTGCTCTTAGTTCTTCTGCTCCTAATCTCTGACTCTCCAAATGCAGATTAATTCTGTCCCTCAGAATAGTTTCCAATAGGTTCCCCACCACTGAGGCTACACCGACTGTCCTGAAATTTCCTGGTTTATGCTTTCCTCCCTTCTTGAATAATGGTCCATTTTTGGCTCTCCTCCAGTCCTCTGGCATCTGTCCTGTGGCCAGGGAAGAATTGGATATTTTTTCAACTGTCCTGCGATTTCCTTCCCAGCCTCACTCAATAACCTGGGATGCATTTCATCTGGCCCTGGATATGTATCAATGTTCAAGCCTGCCAGACCATAGAACTGCATCTTTTTATTGTGTCACAGAAACTCTTCCAGACCTCTTTACCAGCATCGGCCCTCCCGCTAGTGAACACTGAATCAAATTATTCATTTGGAACCTTATCCACATCCTCTGACTCCACATGCTGCTCTAGTCCATAATGGGCCCTGGTTTTTCTCTTGTTATCCTTTTACCCATAATTTACCTTTAACTGAGGATGTTCCTTTATTTACCTGCCCGTCTCCTTCCATGTCCCCTTTTAGCTTTTCTAATCTCCTTTTTAAGATTCCCTTGCTCATTCTATACTCCTCAAGGTTTTCTATGGTTTTGAGCCCTTGCTATCTGTCACAACCCTCCCTTTTTTATTGATATCACAAATACTAGAAGCCACTCACTTTTTTTTGTATCACAGGATAGTTTTAGTACAGAACATACACGTACTATTCAGTTCATCATATTTGTGTCACTATTGACTGTCAACTGAAGGTATCTGCTCTCGTCTTTATTTAACTGAATTCTAATCAAATTAAGTTTTGTGTAACATGGCAAATGTTTTGAAACTTTTCAATTCCTTTTAAATAACTCAGACTATTAAAGAATGAGACAGATTCACTTATTGGCTAAAAGGTGTTGGATTGTTGTTATTTTTCACCTTCCTACTTGATTTTTTTCAGCTGAGTGGGTTCGATTTCTTTCTAAGTGAATGCAAAACTGGGTTTGGTCAATCTACTTCCTGTCTGAAGAGCAGAAGCGTAAGATAATGTCTCAGTAACTTTTCTGGGCCATGAATCCAGACACCTGGCCTGAGTCAGTGAGGATCTACTAATTTATAATTTAATGAATGAAATCAATCTGAAATAAAAAAGAAAGAATGACCCCATGACCATGAAGCCACTGGATTGTCAGAAAAAAGAATCCACTTGATTCTATAAAAGAAAGATCCATTTTTATAACACTTTTCATGACCACCAGAAATCTCAGAGTTCTAAGCAAGGGTCACTAGACCCGAAATGTTAACTTTAATTTCTCCCCACAGATGCTGCCACATCTGCTGAGATTTTCAAGCAATTTCTGCAGTTAATTGAGTATTTTGCAAAGTATGATTGCTGCTGTAGGAATTGTGTAGCCAATACATGTGCAGGAATGTCCAACAAACAGCAACCTGATGGCGATCAGTTGATCTGTGCTTCTTTGATTAAAGGATAAATATTGGTAAGGACACCACAGATAACCAGGCAGAAGTGAGTACTGCAGATGCTGGAGATCAGAGTCAAGATTAGAGTGGTTGTGGAAAAGCACAGCAGGTCAGGCAGCATCCAAGGAGCAAGAAAATCAACATTTTGGGCAAAAGCCCTTCAATCAGGAATGGGAAGCCTTCAAAAATGAGAACGAGAGTCCAGAGATAATATATTCCTGTTAGGGGGAGGGGCAAGGCTGGTATGCGTAGGGAATGCTGGATGACGACAGAAATTGAGGTTTTGGTTAAGAATAAGAAGGAGCAAATGTCAGGTATAGACAGCAGAGGTTGAGTGAATCCCTCGAGGAGTATAAAGGCAGTAGGAATATACTTAAGAGAGGAGTGAGGAGGGCAAAAAGGGGACATGAGATAGCTTTGGCAAATAGGGTTATGGAGAATCCAGAGGGATTCTACAGATACATTAAGGACAAAAGGGTAAGGAGGGAGAGAATAGGAACCCTCAAAGATCAGCAAAGCCATCTTTGTGGGGAACTTCAGGAGATGGGGAAATATTAAACTAGTATTTTGCATTACTTTTTACTAAAGAGAAGGATATGGAAGATAGAGAACATGGAGACATAAATAGCAAAATCTTGAAAAATGTCTATATTACAGAGGAGGAGGTGCTGGACGTCTTAAAATGCATAAAGGTGGATAAATCCCCAGGACCTGATCAGGTGTACCCTAGAATTCTATAGGAAGCCAAGGAAGTGATTGCTGGGTCCCTTGCTGAGATATTTGTATCATCAATAGTCACAGGTGAGGGGCCAGAAGACTGGAGGTTGGCTAATGTGGTGCCACTATTTAAGAAGAGTATAAAGGCATCAGGATTATACCTCAGAGGGAAATCAGGAGGACAGAAAGGGGACATGAGATAGATTGATAGAATCCCTACAGTGTTGAAACAGGCCCTTTAGTCCAACAAGTCCACAGGGCTCTCCAAAATGTAACCCACCCAGACCCATTTCTCCTACTCTATATTTACCCCTGACTAATACACTTAACTTACACATCCCTAAACAGTATAAGCAATTTAGCGTGGCTAATTCACCTAACCTGCACATCTTTGGACTGTGGGAGGAAATTGGAGCACCCAGAGGAAACCCACGCAGACACGGGGAGAATGTGTAAACTCCACACAGGCAGTCACTCAAGGCTGGGATCGAACCCAGGTCCCTGGCACTGTGAGGCAGCAGTGCTAACCACTGAGCCACTGTGCCACCCCACAGCCCCACAGATAGTTTTGGCAAATAGGGTTAGGGAGAATCCGAAAGGATTCTATAAATTCTTTAAGGACAAACGGGAGAGAACCGGGCTCTTTAAAGATTAGCAAGACCATCTATGTGTGGAACCATAGAGATGGGGAAGAGATGGGGCGGTATGGGCTGACTGTCTGTGTGGAGTTTGTAAATTCTCCCTGTGTCTGAGCAGGTTTCCTCCAGGTGTTCCCATTTCCTCCCACCATCCAAAGATGTGCAGGTTCGGTGACTTGGCCATGCTAAATTATCCACAGTGTTCAGGAATGTGTAGGTTAGGTGCATTAGTCAGGAGTAAATGTAGAGTAGTAGGGTAGGGAAACGCATCTGGGTGGGTTACTCTTCAGAGGGTCAGTGTGGACTTGTTGGGCCAAAGGGCCTGCTTCTACATTGTAGGGATTCTGAAAAAAACAAAGGTGGCAAGGAAGAGCCAGGGAATGATAGACCACCTGACAGCAGTGGTGGACAAGCTGCTGGAGTTAATCCTGAGGGACAGGATTTACATGTATTTTGAAAGGCAAGGACTGTTTAGAGGTAGCCAACATGGCCTTTTGTATAGGAAATCATGTTTCACTAACTTGATTGAGTTCTTTGCAGAAGTAACAAAGAAGATTGATGAGGGTAGAGTGATGGATGTGATCTTTATGAACTTCAGTAAGGCATTTGACAAGGGTCCTCATGGTAGACTGGTTAGCAAGGTTAGATCTCATGGAATACAGAGACAACTAGCGATTTGGATATAGGACTGGCTCGAAGGTAGAAGACAGAGGATGGCGGTGGAGGTGCTTTTCAGATTGAAGACCAGTGACCAGTGACCAGTGGAGTGTTACAAGGATCAGTGCTGGGTCCTCTACTTTTCATTATTTATATAAATGATTTGGATGTGAACATAGGAGGTATGGTTAGTAAGTTTGTAGATGACGCCAAAATTGGAGGTGTAGTGAACAGTGAAAAAATTTAACTCAGAGCACAACAGGATCATGATCAGATGAGCTAATGGGCTAAGGAGTGGCAGGTGACGTTTAATTCAGATAAATGTGAGGTGCTGCATTTTGGAAAGGCAAATCAGGGCAGGACTTACACACTTGATGGTAAGGTCCTGGGGAGTGTTCCTGAACAAAGAGACCTTGAAGTGCAGGTTCATAGCTCCTTGAAAGTGGAGTAATAGGTAGATAGGATAGTGAAGAAGGCGTTTGGTATGCTTTCCTTTATTGGTCAGAGTATTGAGTATTGGTGTTGGGAGATAATGTCATAGCTATGCGGGACATTGGTCTGGCTGCTTTTGGAATAGTGCGTGCAACTCTGGTCTTCCTGGAAAAGGAAGGATGTGGTGAAACTTGAAAGGATTCAGAAATGATTTACAAGGATGTTGCCAGGGTTGGAGGGTTTGAGCTATAGGGAGAGGCTGAACAGGCGGGGGCTATATTCTCTGGAGCACCAAAGGCTGAGGGGTGACCTTAGAGAGGTTTATAAAATCATTAAGGACATAGGTAGGGTAAATAGACAAGAACCTTTCCCTAGGATGGAGTGTCCAAAACCAGAGGCAGAGCTTTAGGGTGAGAGGGGAAAGTTTTAAAAGTGACCTAAGGGACAACTTTCTCACACAGAGAGTGGTGCATGTGTGAAATGAGCTGCCAGAGGAAGTGGTGGAGGCTGGTACAATTACAGCATTTAAGAGGCATCTGGATGGGTATATGAATAGGAAGGGTTTAGAGAGTTATGGGCCAAATGCTGGCAAATGGGACTAGATTTATTTTGCATGTCTGGTTGGCAATGGACAAGTTGGGCCAAAGGGTCTGTTTATGTGCTGTACATCTCTATCACTCTATCTAACATTGTAGCACTCTCTATGTACAACATAAATGTTTTATACTGAAGATTTTGTTTGGGATTTGAATTTGGAACTTTGTGCCACTAACTGAGCCAGAGTTTATAATTCAAGATTAAAATCTGCTATCGTTGCCTGCAGTCTGGCTGACATGTTACTCCAGATTCACAGCAAGGTGACCCTTAACTGCATTTTGAAGTAACCTAGTCAAACAAAATATTGCACTGTCGAACTGCGGGCAGGCATGGGTGTTCAATAATTGCTAAGCAATTGCTTTGCTGCCTCCATTTAATTAGGAATCAGGACCTTCAGTAAGTAACGTATTTCAGTATCATAGAGAACTCACTAATTAGTTGGCATAACACCATCTTCCTTTGTTCTCTAGAAAAGCATAAACGGTTATTAACAGCCTGGGTTAAGACAAGAAAGAGATAAAGGTCACAAGGATTGTGCTCCATCCATTCCTGTTTTCCAGTGAAGACTTCCCTAAAACCTCGGCGAGAGAGCAGGATACTACCAACACATGCTCCTGAGATCAATGCTCTCCATACCATTGATATGTTCATCCCCTGTTATCAGTGAACTGCTCTCAACTGTCACAAGTTATATCCTAAGTCCTCTCTATCCAACATATCTAAACAGTTGCTTCTTAATAAGACTAGAAAAAACTCTTTACGTTCTTCATGCATATTCGGCTGCCTATATTAAAAATTCATGGCTGTCAAACCCAGAATCTTATGCAATGATTTTAAAAAAATGCAAATACACTAAAGTAAATTAAGTTACTCATCTGGGCAGTATCCTGGCTATGTTTTAAATCTACTGTGGTTTTCCTGTTTGGCTGTGCTAACACTATTGAAATGAAATAAGGCTTTTCACAGAGTCAGAAGCAGGATTGTGAATTCCAGCAACTTCATCAGGTAATTTCTCAACCCCAACTGCCCCTATATGCTGCTTTATTTCTGCTCCCAGAATGCTCACAGCTGTGTCTAGGTTATTAATCCTTAATTCCTTTGAAGCTTGACAGGTAATGATGAGAGTAGGTAGAATAAAATAACTTGGATCTGCTTTAACTTGGCAAGTTGCAGCAGTTTCTCTTCAGTTGCTGCCACCCCACTTCCCAAGAAAACCCTTACATATTTTCACCTGCCAACAGCGTTCCTGGCATCTCCCATTTTCATGATGCCTTCAAATAATTTCACATATCAGGTGGTGGATTCAAGGTTCCACACCAGGGCCTGAGTCTAACAATCCAGGCTTACACTTATTTCTAAAGGAAATGTTCCAGAAAGCTCCTACATGTCCTGTCACGTGGATGTAAAAGTTCTCAAGTTCCCAAGAAGAAGAGATGGGTCATCCCTGCTATCCTCCACATTATCTATTCATCAAAGAAACTGATGACCTGACCATTATCACATTGATGTTTCTTGAATTGTGCGCAGATTGGTTGCTGCGCTTTCAATGTTACTTTGAAAAGTATTTTCACTGGAAAGAGCTTTAGGACATCCAGGGGTCATGAAATGCACTATGCAATTCTTTCTTTTTATCTCTTAGATTCGTAGATTTACAGAGATTTAGTAAGCATATTTTGCCCTTACCAGCAATGTTTGATCAATATAGTGTTACGTCTCAGCTTTTTTCCTCAACCTTTTGGAATTAATCCTCTTCAAATGCATGTCCAATTGCTTTTTGAATCTTCTTCCACCACTCATTCAGGACTTCCAGATTTCAGTGTCAACAAAGTCGTATTACTTTCATTGTTTCAATTATTTTAACCCTGTGATCTCCAGTTAAAGAGGTAGATATTTTCCTGTGACTTTGATTCCCTGCCCTTTTCAGTTTCTTGTTTCTTCTGCTCATGGTCCACAATCTCCCCTTTCAAAATATTCCAGAATATACTTCCAAATGAGGAGGCAGCCTACATACAGCTTGGTGCTGAAATGAGCAACAATCATGAGCTCACCACAGATGCGAAAGGCTGTCCCATTTATGTTCTTGGACATGAGAATGTTAAGTAATATCAAAGTTGGAGGATCTTTCAGAGAGTCAGGGAGTCATAGAGATGGACAGCACAGAAGATCCTTAGGTCCAACTTATCCATGCTGACTAGATATCCTAAATCAGTCACTTGGCCCTTGATTCCTTTGCTAATTAAAAATCTGTCTATTCCAGATTTGAGTATACTTCTCTCAAATATCCCTCTAAAACTTTCTTATTCATGTACACATCCAAATGCCTCTCAAGTGTAATTCTACCACTTCCTTTGGCAGCTCATTTCATACACACACCACTCTGTGTGAAAAAGTTGCCCCTTAGTTCCCTTTTAAATCTTTCCCCTTTCACTATAAACCTATGGCCTCTAGTTTTGGACTTCCCTACCATGGGGAAAAGACCTTGTCTATTTATCCTATCCATGCCCCTCATGATTTTATAAACCTTTATAAGGTCACCCTTCATCCTCTGATGCTCCAGGGAAAACAGTCCCAGTCTATTCAGCCTCTTCCTCTAGCTCACACCATCCAACTCCAGCAACATCCTTGTAAATCTTTTCTGAACCCTTTCAAGTTAAACAACATTCATTCCTATGGCAGGGAGACCAAAATTACACACAGAATCTCAATATTGGCCTAACCAATGTCTAGTACATCTGCAACATGACCGCCCAACTCCTATAATCAGTAAAGGCAAGTATACCAAATGCCTTCTTCACCACTGTGTCTACCTGTGACTCCACCTTGCAGGAGCTATGAACTTGCACTCCAAGGTCTCTTTGTCAGCAACTATCCATATCCACCTTTCAGGTAGGACATTAAATCAAGGCCCGATAATCATTCTAATTTGATATGAAAGATGCCTTTATTGCTGTAAGACCATGAGACAAAAGAATCACCGATGTATTCTATTGCAGTAGGTCATTCGGCCTGTCATGCCTGAACCAGGTCATTGAATAAGGATAATTAACTGGTGCCCACCTCCTATTTTCTTCCCAGACTCTTGCCCATCATTGTTCTCCAAATAATCACCCAATGTCCTTTTGATTGGCTGAAGATCTTCAGAAGGAAGGGTTGGCTGTAGTGTAGTGATGATGTCATGAGACTAATAATGCAGAGTCCCCAAGTCTCTGGGGTCATGGGTTCAAATCTCATCATGGCAGGTGGTGATATTCAAATACAATAAAAAATTTGGAATAAAAATCTGATCTGATGGCATTGTTGATTATCATAAAATACCTAGGAGAAAGTGAGGACTGCAGATGCTGGAGATCAGAGCTGAAAATGTGTTGCTGGAAAAGCGCAGCAGGTCAGGCAGCATCCAAGGAGCAGGAGAATCGACGTTTCGGGCACGAGCCCTTCTTCAGGAATGAGGAAAGTGTGCCAAGCAGGCTAAGATAAAAGGGAGGGAGGAGGGACTTGGGGAAGGGGCGTTGGAAATGCTATAGGTGGAAGGAGGTTAAGGTGAAGGTGATAGGCCGGAGTGGGGGTGGGGGCGAAGAGGTCAGAAAGAAGATTGCAGGTTAGGAAGGTGATGCTGAGTTCGAGGGTTGGGACTGAGACAAGGTGGGGGGAGGCGAAATGAGGAAACTGGAGAAATCTGAGTTCATCCCTTGTGGTTGGAGGGTTCCTAGTCGGAAGATGAGGCGCTCTTCCTCCAGCAGTCATGTTGCTATGGTCTGGCAATGGAGGAGTCCAAGGACCTGCATGTCCTTGGTGAAGTGGGAGGGGGAGTTGAAGTGTTGAGCCACGGGGTGGTTGGGTTGGTTGGTCCGGTGTCCCAGAGGTGTTCTCTGAAACGTTCCGCAAGTAGGCGGTCTGTCTCCCCAATATAGAGGAGGCCACATTGGCTGAGACAATGGGTCGGCCGGGGCAGTCAGGTTTGTGGATTTTGGGCAGGAGGTAGAAACGGGCGGTGCGGGGTTGTGGGACTATGAGGTTGGAGGCAGTGGATGGGAGATCCCCTGAGGTGATGAGGTTATGGATGGTCTGGGAGATGATGGTTTGGTGGTGGGAGGTGGGTATCATAAAATACCCTCTGGTTCACAAATGTCCTTTAGGGAAGGAAATCTGCCATTCTTTCCTGGTCTGATTAGATTAGATTACATTACAGTGTGGAAACAGGCCCTTCGGCCCAACAAGTCCACACCGACCCGCCGAAGCGCAACCTACCCATACCCCTACCCCTACATTTACATTTACCCCTTACCTAACACTACAGGCAATTTAGTATGGCCAATTTGCCTGACCTGCACATCTTTGGACTGTGGGAGGAAACCGGAGCACATGGAGGAAACCCACGCAGACACGGGGAGAAAGTGCAAACTCCACACAGTCAGTCGCCTGAGGCGGGAATTGAACCCGGGTTTCTGGCGCTGTGAGGCAGCAGTGCTAACCACTGTGCCACCGTGCCACCCACCAATGGTCTGATTGACATATGACTCGAGACCCACACCAATGTGGTTGACCCTGAAATGGGCAAGAAAGCCAATAATGGATCACCAATAAATTCTGCATTAGCCAGTGTTGCCCACATCCCATGAGTAAAAGAAACAAAATAAAACTTTGCCATTCAGCCATCGATCTGCGGGTGTCCCGGAGATGTTCTCTGAATCACTCTGCAAGTAGGCGTCCTGTCTTCCTAGTGTAGAGGAGACTACATAGGGAACAACAGATAGTAAATGACATGTGTGGAAGTGCAGGTGAAACTCTGAAAAATGTGGATGGCTCCTCTGGGGCCTCGGACAGAGGTAAAGGGGAAGGTGTGGGCGCAGGTTTTGCAATTATTGCGGTGGCAGGGTAAGGTACTGGGGTGGGTGGGGGGAGAGGAGAGGGTGGGTTGGTGGGGGTGTGTGGACCTGACGAAGGAGTCACAGAGAGAACGGGACAAGGACAACAAGGACAGAAACCCCTGGTCCTCATCTTCTACCCCGCCAACCTCCGCATACACCGTATCGTCCTCAGCTATTTCCGCCACCTACAAACAGGCCCCATCACCAGAGATATACCTCCTCCCCACTCTTATCTGCTTTCCGCAAAGACCATTCCCACCGCGACTCCCTTATCCAGTCCACACCCCCCACCACCCCACCCTCCCCTCCCAGCACCTTCCCCTGCCACCACAGGAATTGCAAAACCTGCGCCCACACCTCCCCCCTCACCTCCGTCCAAGGCTCCAAAGGAGATTCCTACATCCACCAAAGTTTAACCTGCACTTCCACACATGTCACTTACTCTGTCCATTGCTCCTGATGCAGTCTCCTCTAGATTGTGGAGACAGGGTCTCCCACTCCGCCAAGGACACGCAGGTCCTAGGCCTCCTCCATCGCCATTCCCTAACCACCTGACGCCTTGAGGAATATCTCATCTTATGCCTCGGGTCCTTCAAACCCCACAGCATCAATGTGGATTTCACCAGTTTCCTCATTTCCCCTCCCCCCACCTTACCCCAGTTCCAACCTTCCAGCTCAGCACTGTCCTCATGACCTGTCCTACCTGCCAATCTCCCTTCCCACCTATCCAGTCCACCCTCCCCTCTGATCTATCACCATTACCCCCTTCTCTATCCACCTATCACACTCTCAACTACCTCCCCCCCATCCCCACTCCCCTCCCATTTTTCTCTCCAACCCCACGGCTCTGAGCCTCATTTCTGATTAAGAACTTTATCCAAAACATCGATCCGCCTGCTCCTCGGATGCTGCCTGACCTGCTGTGCTTTTCCAGCACCACAGTCTCAACTTTAACCTCAAGCATCTGCAGTCCTCGCTTCCGCACAGGATTGACTGGGACATGAGATTGGCAGGAATACTGTCAAATGGCGAGATAGTTTGGATGCAGTCAAAGGTTATTTCCTCAAATTGAAAAGATAGGCCAAGCAAATCCACAGCTCTGCAGATGACAACGGAGGTAGAAATTAACATTAGAAAGAGAATATGCTTATGACAGGTGTAAGTCAGAAAAGATAGTTGTGATCCAACAGGAATACCCAAGGTTTAGGGGCGAGGTGAATAAACAACACAGAGAAACAAAAAGGGAAGTTTGTGAAAATACTGAATCAAAAACAGGAATTGCTGTTGAAACTCAGTAGCACTGTTAGCAGCTATGGGAGAAAGCAGAGGTAACATTTCAAATTGGTTCCGATGAAGGATCACCGGACTTGAAACATTAACTCTGCTCTCTCTCTACAGATGCTGTCAGACTTGCTGAGTTTCGGCAGCCATTTTAGTTTCAGATCTCCAGCACCCACAGATTTTGGCTCATTTAATGGAATTGCTATGTCTTCTACAGGCATATAAATAATAAAAGTGGTTGAAGTAAGAGTCGGGCTGATTGAAGACCAAAAAGGGGATTTAAAAATGGAGGCAGGGACTGTGGCAGAGGTGTTAAGTAAATACTTTGTATCCATGTTTGCAAAAGGTGAGCATGCTGTACAGGCCATGGTAACAGAGGAGGAAACGCTATCACTCGAAGGGATCAATATTAATAAGGAAGAAGTCTTGCACACACTGTTTGTACTTAAAGCTGACAAGTCACTGGACCAGATAAAATATAGTCCAAGGATTTTAAAGCAAGTTAATGCAGAATTAGCCACAATCCTTCAATCTTCCCTAGTCTTGGGTGAGGTGCCAGGAGACTGGAGGATTGCAAACATCACCTTGGTCAAGAAAGTTTGTAATTCTAGGTCGATAAGTGTGATTTTGTTGTGGGGAAGCTTCTATAAACAATTATTTGGCATAGAATTAGTAGTCACATGAAAAAAGGTGTGTTGTTTAGCAAAACGTAGCATGAATTTCTAAAGGGAAAATCATATTTAACCGACTTGCTGGAGTTTTTTTGATGAGGTAATAGAAAGGGTTAATGCAGGTAATACTGATGAAGTGTGCATAGACTCCCAGAAGGTATGGATACAGTGCCACACAACAGATTTGTGAGGAAAACAGACTTGTGAGAAACATTATAGGTTGTAGTGTAAAAGGGTCAGTGGATACAAAATTAACTGACTGAAAGGAATCAGAGAGTAATGTAATTTTTAGGCTGAAGGAACATTTGTAGTAGAGCTCCCCAGGGCTGGTATAGGGATCTTTGCTTTCTCATATCTGTAATAATGATTTGGATCCTGATCTGCAGAGGACAATTTCGAAGTTTCCAGATGATTTGAAACTTTGAGGAATTCTAACTGTGAGGACAGTGAGGAACTCTAAAAGGGCATAGACAATTTGGTGGAGTGGGCAGAAGGGAGCAGTTGAGGTTCAATGCAGAGAAATGTGAGATGATGCATTTTGGTCAGAAGAATATTGAAGGTCAACAAGTAATAAGGATTACAAATCTAAAGAGAGTGCAGGAACAGAAGGATCTGGGGATAATGTGCACAACTCATTGAAAGTGGCAGGACATGTAGAGAGAGCACTGAATAAAGACTCAGTGTTCTTCACTTTACTAATAGGGACACAGTGTACAAGGAGAAAGTGAGGACTGAAGATACTGGAGATCAGAGTCGAAAAGTGTGGTGCTGGAAAAGCACAGCAGGTCAGGCAGCATCCGAGGAGCAGGAGAATCAAAGTTTCCAGATGATTTGAAACTTTGAGGAATTCTAAGTGTGAGGACAGTGAGTGGCACGGTGGCACAGTGGTTAGCACTGCTGCCTCACAACATCAGAGACCTGGATTCAATTCCTGCCTCAGGCGACTGATTGTGTGGAGTTTGCACATTCTCCCGTGTCTGCGTGGGTTTCCCCCGGGTGCTCTGGTTTCCTCCCACAGTCCAAAGATGTGCAGGGTAGGT
Organism: Chiloscyllium plagiosum; assembly: GCF_037043375.1. NCBI lineage: Eukaryota > Metazoa > Chordata > Chondrichthyes > Orectolobiformes > Hemiscylliidae > Chiloscyllium > Chiloscyllium plagiosum. Next base: position 145,221,033 of record NW_028270139.1, read on the forward strand.
GAATTGGCCATGCTAAATTGCCTGTAGTGTTAGGTGTAGGGGAATGGGTCTGGGTGGGTTGCGCTTCAACGGGTCGGTGTGGACTTGTTGGGCCGAAGGGCCTGTTTCCACACTGTAAGTACTCTAATCTAATCAATGTTCTGGGCATAAGCCCTTCATCAGTAATGAGCCCTTCATTCCTGATTGAGGGCTTATGCCCAAAACGACGAATCTCCTGCTCCTCGGATGCTACCTGACCTGCTATACTTTTCCAGCGCCACACCTTTTGACATGGAGTACAAGAGCAAGGAGGTGATGCTGAACTTGTACAAAACACATGTTAGATCTTGGCTGAAGTGTTGTGTAAACTTTTGTGCCAAATAATAAGAGAGATGTGAGGTGCAGAAACAATTTACAAGAATGGTTTTAGGAATAAGAAGTATCAGATATCAGGTTAGACTGAAGAAGCTGGGACTGTTCTCCTTGAAGAGAGAAAAGGTGAGAGAAGGTTTGATCGAAATTTACAAAATTATGAATAGGTTGGATAAATTTAGTAGAGAGAAGCTGTTCCCATTTGTACGAGGGACATGAGGGAGCAAATATGGATTTAAATTGATATGCAAATCAAATATTGGTGTTTGAAAAAAAGCTTTTTCACTCAGTGAGGGATTCAGGTATTGAATACATTATGAGGCAGGTTTAATTGAAACATTCAAGAGGGCATTGAGTGATTATTTGGATAGAAATGATGTGCAGGGATATGGAGAAAAGACAGGACATTGGCACTGGGTAATCATGCTTATTTGATAAGCAGGTGTAGCCATGATGGGTCAAATGGCCTCCTTCTGTGCTGTAAGAGTTCTTGGATTCTGTGATCCTCACTCTGTTCCCTGTCAGTCAACCAATTCTCAATCTATGTCAATATATTATCCCATCTCCATGTGCTTTAATTTTGTAACTGGCCTCTTTAAAGGGACCTTATCAAAAGCCTGCTGAAAATCCAAATATGCCACATCCAGTGGTTCTCCCTTATCTAGGAGAAATTGAGGACTGCAGATGCTGGAGATCAGAGTCAAAAGTGTGTCCCTGGAAAAGCGCAGCAGGTCAGGTAGCATCCGAGGAGCAGAAGAGTCAACGTTTCTTGTTCACATCCAAATCATTTATGTAAATGACAAAAAGTAGTGGACCCAACATCAATAGTTGTGGCATGCCACAGGTCACAGGCCTCCAGTCTGAAAAACAACCCTCCACCACCACCTTCCAGCCAGTTCTGTATCCGAATGTCTAGTTCCCCCTATATTCCATGTTATCTAACCTTATAAACCAGTCTCCCATAAGGAACCTTGTCGAATGCCTTACTTAAGATCCATATAGATCATGTCCACCCTTCTGCACTCATCCATTCTCTTTGTTACTTCTTCAAAAAAAACTCAATCAATGAACGAGAGTGGATTTTTCCTCCCTAACCCAGAGGAAGCTGAGATTAGTAACCTTGAGTCCTGTCTGGCATAAGCTTAACAACAGTGCTGCTTTTGCTATCGTGGTATCATACAGCACAGAAGGACTGCTCTTTCACCGTGCTGCCCAATTCATCAACTCTCCTACTGTTTCCTGATAGCCCTGCAAATATTTTACATTTTTTTCACCTATATCATGTTTTTCCATAGTATTTGCATGAAAAAATTTAAATGATTCACATAACCATGATTGTGTTAAAACGGATGCATTTTGTCCACTTCAAGTCTGTATCTGAGATCTGAGGAGTTCTGATCTTTTGCAGCAACAAATGTCCACAGTAATCACATGCTACCTAATTAATTATAAGACATTGTAAATAACGTGGATAATTTGCAGCAGTACATGCTGAAGAACCTAATATGGATATAGCCTGAGAGATATAAACTAATATAAAATCAAAATGAATTCTGATCTCACTTGATGAATGACTCTCATTAAAATTCTGAATGCCATTTTGACCTGCTCATTCAATTACATTCTTTTGATAAACATGTTTTAAATTGGAGGCAGGTCAATGTTAATTGTCACTTACTCCCAGAGTTCAACATTTAATTTCAGGGAGAGATTAGTGCAAATCAAAACAAACGATTAACACCACTCTCAACAAACTGCAGCATCCATGGTTAGTTCCCTAACTATCAGACTCATGCTTTAGTTAAAAAAAATTCTTCTGTTAATCGCTCACAGGCTGTGGGACTCACTGGCACCTATTGCCCTGACAAAGGTAACGGTGAGCGGTATGGTAGCTCAGTGGTTAACACTGCAGCATCAGGGATCTGGGTTCAATTCCAGCCTCAGGTGACTGTCTGTGTGAAGTTTGCATGTTCCTCCGGGTGCTCCAGTTTCCTCCCACAATCCAAAAGATGTGCAGGTCAGGTGAATTGGCCATGCTAAATTGTCCGTTATGTGTAAATATAGGATGGGGGAATGGGTTTGGGTGGGTTACTCTTCAGAGGGTCGGTGCGGACTTGTTGGGCTGAAAGGCCTGTTTCCATACTGTAGGGAATCTCATCTCTGCGAATACAACTGGTGTCTTGTTCAGCCAATTCAAAGTCAAAATATTGAATGTTTTCCTTAAGGAGTCAGATAACATTCTTAGGACTAAAAGAGTCAAATGGAATGGGGAGGAAGCAGGAATAGGCTACTGATTTAGATGATCAGTCATGCTCATATTGAATGGGCCGAATGGCCTCCTCCTGTTCCTATTTTCCATGTTTCTAAATCTAAAGTCAACTGCATTACTATGGCTCTGGAGTCAGACACCAGCTATCAGAGTACATTTTCGGCACTGGAGGACGTTATGGAATCAGGTAGATTTTTATGACATCTGACAGTGCGATTGTAGGTCAGCTCACTGAGCTGCTCGGCTGTCATGCAGACATTTGGTCACCATGCTGGGTAACATCATTAGTGTAACTTGCATGAAGCATTGTTGTTCTACTCCACTTGATATTTATATGATCTGGTCTGTTAGGGTGGTTGTTGTCATTTCTGGTTTTGCTCTGCAGTGGTTTGTGTATGGCACCTATTTCTACATGTTTATTGATAACATTCCAGGTTGAACAACAGGTGTTCTCGGAATTCCCGTGCATGTCCCTGTTAGCTTGTCCCAGGATGGTTACGTTGTCTCAGACAAATTGATGGCCATCCTTGTCTGCATGTGCTGAGATGAGGGAGAGTTGGTTGTGCCGTCTTGTTACTAGTTGGTGTTCGTTATTGGAATTGCTAATTTTCTTCCGGCTTGTCCAATATAATAGTTATGACAGTCATTACATGGGATTTTGTGTTTTACATTGATCCTACATGTTGTGGGTATGGGGTCTTTTGTGCTTGTGTGTAGTTGGCATACTATGGCTGTGGGTCAGTATGCTACCATGATTCCTAGTGGTCACAGGACTCTGGTTATCATTTGTGATGTGTTCTTGGTATATTGTAGAGTGACCAGTGATTCAGGACGTACAGTGTCCTCTTGGTGTTGTCTGTCTGATAGGCATTGGCAGATGGAGCTGTTGGCATATCTGTTGTTTCTGAAGACCTTGTATAGGTGTTCTTCCTCATTGTTTGCGTTCTAGTCTTTTCATGACTGCAAACCAACAACTGCATCTACAACCCGAGCTACAAATGTTCGCAAAAACCTTAGAAAACATCTGATAGTTTCCAAGTCTCTAATATGAACATCAACTCTTTATTTACTTAAATGAGTTCAAATTCCTCAGCTCCCTGACTGGGATTTGCTCTCCTGTCTCAGGGTCTGGCCTTTGCAAGACAACTCGACACAATCTATTTGTTACCAGATCCCTCCAACTCCGAGTCACCATGTAGAAAATTAATTTCTTTCTGGTTTTGAACAGCACCCATTGAGCTAAAAAAATTACGAGCAGGGTGAAAATGAAAAGGAATCTGCTATTTCAATCAGTGAATCGAACTCTGTTATTTTTAACTTTTCTGAGTTATTTGTGGAAATTTGTAAAGAATAACTTCACTGTAAAAGCTTTTCTCATGTCACACAGAACTATATTTTCTTGAGCTTAAAATAAATAAAGATTTGTGGTAATATTTCATTCAGGGATATTTATGCATATTAACATAATTTTTTCACACAGAAGGTTATCCCAGCATGGGAAATGTTTTACTATAAGCTTTACTATAAGACTACTAGTAGCCATGGGCACCCGCATGGGCCCCAGCTATGCCTGCCTCTTCGTAGGGTATGTGGAACAATCCATCTTCCGCAACTACACTGGCCCCACCCCCCATCTTTTCCTTCGCTACATTGATGACTGTATCGGCGCTACCTCGTGCTCCCACGAGGAGGTTGAACAGTTCATCCACTACACTAACACCTTCCACCCCGACCTCAAATTCACCTGGACAGTCTCGGACTCCTCCCTCCCCTTCCTAGACCTTTCTGTTTCTATCTCAGGCGACCGAATCAACACGGACATCTACTACAAACCAACCGACTCCCACAGCTACCTGGACTACACCTCCTCCCATCCTGCCCCCTGTAAAAACGCCATCCCATTCTCCCAATTCCTTCGTCTCCGCCGCATCTGCTCCCAGGAGGACCAGTTCAAAATACGTACAACACAGATGGCCTCCTTCTTCAAGGACCGCAATTTCCCCCCCGACGTGGTCGACGGTGCCCTCCACCGCATCTCCTCCACTTCCCGCTCCTCCGCCCTTGAGCCCCGCCCCTCCAACCGCCACCAGGACAGAACCCCACTGGTCCTCACCTACCACCCCACCAATCTCCATGTACAGCGCATCATCCGCCGTCACTTCCGCCACCTCCAAACAGACCCCAGCACCAAGGATATATTTCCCTCCCCTCCCCCATCAGCTTTCCGTAGAGACCACTCCCTCCGCGACTCCCTTGTCAGATCCACACCCCCCACCGACCCAACCTCCACTCCCGGCACCTTCCCTTGCAACCGCAGGAGGTGCAACACTTGCGCCCACACCTCCCCCCTCACTTCTCTCCAAGGCCCCAAAGGAAACTTCCATATCCGCCACTGATTCACCTGCACCTCCACCCACATCATCTACTGCATCCGCTGCAGCCGGTGTGGCCTCCTCTATATTGGGGAAACAGGCCGCCTACTTGCGGAGCGATTCAGAGAGCACCTCTGGGCCACCCGGACGAACCAACCCAACCAACCTGTAGCACAGCATTTCAACTCCCCCTCCCACTCCACCGAGGATATGCAGGTCATTGGACTCATCCACCGCCAAACCACAACAACCCGACGGTCGGAGGAGGAGCATCTTATCTTCCGACTGGGAACCCTCCAACCGCAGGGGATGAACTTGGACTTCACCAGTTTCTTCATCCCCCCTCCCCCCACCTTGTCTCAGCCGGATCCCTCCTGCCCGGCACCGCCTTCCTGACCTGCAGTCTTCTTCTTGACCTCTCCGCCTCCATCCTACTCCGACCTATCACCCTCACCTTGACCTCTTTCCACCTATCACATTTCCAACGCCCCTCCTCCAAGTCCCTCCTCCCTACCTTTTATCTTCTCCTGCTGAACACTCTCTGCTCATTCCTGAAGAAGGGCCTGTGCCCGAAACGTCGAATCTCCTGTTCCCTGGATGCTGCCTGACCTGCTGTGCTGTTCCAGCAATAAAGTTTCAACTTTGATCTCCAGCATCTGCAGACCTCACTTTCTCCTACTATAAGCTTTGACTATTGACTGTGGCTATTAAATTATTGATGGGCTGGATCGGAACGGAACGTGTGTGCAATATCATGTCACTGATTCCATGCCGTTCCTGCCACGATATGAAATAAATTTCAGCCGTGAGTGACTGAGTCAGTGGATTAGGCTGGGTGTCAATTGCAGAGTCTACTGGGACCTTGACCTAGGCTGACTGGGATATTCAGTCAGCACAGTGGATGGCCAGGTCACTTCACTGGGTTTGGAGCATGAAATGAAGACAGGATCGGGTGGGAAGAATCAAAAGAGACAGCCACTGACACCTCCATTGGCCTCTACCCCAACTCCATACCCAGTCACTGGCCAACAGGTACGATTGCTGGCTTACACATATATAACTTATATAATAACCTGCAAGAGGTTGACCCTTCATGACTACAGCCAGGCAACTCGAGCTGTTTTAGTTCAAAGAGAAACCATTCTTTCTTTCTGGAGGTGCCTTTACATCGAGGAGTCCTCCGTAACAAAAAGGTAACTTCGACCTCGGCTAGTGTGGGCTGATGCCTCAATGGTAGGGGCCATCCATGGACTGTCCAACCACGCTGCCTGATATTGAATACTGAGCAAGAACATAAGAGGCAGGAACAAGAGGATGCTATTCATCTACTCAAACATGCTCCACCAATCTGTTGTATCATGGCTGGTTGGTCCAAGGCCTCAACTCCTCTACTCAGATGACTTCTGAAAGTCCTCAGTTCTCTGATGTTACCAAAATCTGTAATAGAACACAGAACAGTACAGCCCAGGAAGAGGCCCTTCAGTCCACCATGTCTGGGCTGACCATGATGCGATTGTAAACTTAACCCATCTGCTTGCATATAGTTCATATCTCCCTAGTTGCTGACTGTTCTGTTGAAATGCTTCTGTCTATCGACATCCTCTATATGAACTTACAGTGACTTAAGTTCTACAAACTCTACAAGGCAGATTACTGTTTGAATAGCTGTAAATTGAGATAGGGGAATATTTGATGACACCTGCGTGTCCCTGTCTACAGTCGCTGAAAGTAAGTGTGCAGGTCCAGCAGGCAGTAAAGAAGGTAAACTATATGTTGGTCTTCATAGCGAGAATACAGGAACAAGGATGTCTTGCTACAATTATTTAAGAGTGAGAGTGTTGTGCTGGAAAAGCACAGCAGGTCAGGCAGCATCAATACAGCAGGAGAATCGACATTTCCTGATGAAGAGCTAATGCCTGAAACATTGATTCTCCTGCTCCTCAGATGCCGCCTGACCTGCTGTGTTTTCCCAGCACCACTCTCTAGACTCTGATCTCCAGCATCTGCAGTCTTCACTTTGTCCTACAATTATATAGGGCATTGGTGAGGCCAAACTAAAATATTGTGTGCCGTTTTGGTCTCCTTATGTGAGGAAGGGTGTTATTGCTATAGACGGAGTGCAAGGAAGGTTTACCAAACTGATGCCTGGGATAACAAGCCTGACATATGAGGAGAGATTGAGTTGGTTAGGATTATATTCACTGGACTTTAGAAGAATGAGGGGGATCTTATGGAAACCTATACAATTATAACAGGATCAGAGAGATTAGATGCAGGAAAGGTGCTCCCGATTGCTGGGAAGTTCAGACCATGCATCATAGTTTAAGGATAAGGAGTAAACATTTTAGCACTGAGATGAGGAATAATTGCTTCGCTCAGAAGGTGGTGAGCCTGTGGAATTCACTGCCGTGGAAAGTGGTCGAGATCAAAACATTATGTATTTACAAGAAGGAGGTAGATAAAGCTCCTGTGGCTAAAGGGATTAGATTAGATTAGATTCCCTACAGTGTGGAAACAGGCCCTTTGGCTCAAGTGATCAGATGGCCTATTCCTATCTTCTATGTCTCTATTTATGAATGTAATTAATCGGTCCCTTTAAAACTCCAAGCAGAGACATGCTGATGCGGGTCCATTGTATCGAATGGACTGCTTTGTATTACAATTTTGTGGTTGTCTGGTTTGTCTGGAATACATCATGTGTTGTCAGTTCCAGGCACTGATCTGCATGGCTGGTTTCCTGTCTCAGTCTCATTCAGCCTGGTTTTATTCTTCATTCAAGGGGATGTGAGCTTTGCTAACTGGGCCATTCAATAGAATCATGAATCATCTTCAGCTGCAATTCCATTTTCCCAGCCACTTCCTTGATTCCCGAAGAAACCAAAGACCTGTGCCAGCTTTAAATATACTCAACGATGGAGTCTTCACAGAGTCATGGTATCATAGGTGTACAGGACAGAAACAGACCCTTCAGTCCTACTCATCTATACAGACCAGATATTCTATTTTAATCTAGTCCCATTTGCCATTGGCCCATATCCTTCTAAACTATTCCTATTCATGTACCCATCCAGGTGCCTTTTAAATGTTGTAAGTATACCAACCTCCACCACCTCCTCTGACAGCTCATTCCACACATGCACCGTCTTCTGTGTGAAGAGGATGCCCCTTAGGTCCCTTTCAAATGTTTCCCCTCTCACCTTAAACCTATGCCCTTTAGATTTGGACAATTTAAAAGATCCACAAGTTACTGAGTGAAGATCTCAGGTCTGACATGGAGCAGCACGGTGGCTCAGTGCCTCACAGCACCAGGGGCTTAAGTTAAATTCCAGCCTCAGGTGACTGTTTGTGTGAAGTTTGCATATTCTCCCTGTGTCTGCATGAGTTTCTTCCCACAATCCAAAGATGTGAAGGTCAGGTGAATTGGTTATGCTAAATTGCCCATAGTGTTAGGTTCATTAGGCAGAGGGAAATGGGTCTGGGTGGGTTACTCTTCGGAGGATCGGTGTGGACTTGTTGGGCCGAGGGGCTTGTTTACAGACTGTAGGTAATCCAGTCTAAATTATCAGTCCCATATTCTGAGGCTATGGCCTAATTTTCTAGATTGCAGGAGAACCTATTTCCCAAAGTCTACCCTGCCAAGCCTTTTCATTATACCAAAATTAATCTGCCACTTCTAATGTGGCCAGTGTATGACTGCTATGTGCACAAAAATGGCTCAACCAGTTGCTCAGTTGTAAAAGCAACTACCTCTGCTCAATTGGCAACCTGTCTAACACCACTAGCATTCACTTCCTCCACTGACACTCGCTTGTTGCAGCGTGTACTATCTGTAAGATTCACTGCAGAAATTCTCCAAGTCTTAGACAGCACTTGCCAAACCATGACTCCTTCCATTGTGAAGCAGGTACATGGGAACACCACCTGCTGCAAGTTCCCCTCAAAGGCACTCACCCTCTTGACTTGGAAATATATTGCCGTTCTTCACTGTTGCTGGGTCAAAGTCCTGGAATTTCCTCCCTCAGGGTATTGTGGGTCAACTCATAGCAAACAGAATGCAGTGGCTCAAGAAAGTAGCTTGGCACCACCTTCTCAAGGGTAACTAGGGATGGGCAACAACTGTTGGCCCAGCCAGTGATACCCACACCTCAGGAGTGATTAAAAAGAAACCTGATTCGGGTTGGACAGTTCACTTTGGTTTCTTGGTTATTGGTCTATCCACCTTCGGTTTGGCCAAATGACGAAATGGCCCCGTAATAGTTTAATGTCTTTGTAATAAACGTAACGGCTGAGGATAAAAATACCCCAAGCTGTTTGGGTTTGCCAATTTGCTGTTTCAAAACATTATTTTCAACCTCCTTCCCCATTGATAAGCTCCTAAAGCTCAATGGGATGTTAACAAGAGGTGTCTAGCTTTCCCTTCTTTCTATTGCACCATTGAAAATCTCAAAGCATGCTGGAGGCATTGCGATTCTGAGGCAACTTTGGGAACACAATTTTGGAATTGCACCCACACTAGGTCCTGACCATGCAATATTTAAAAATCTGACCCTATATGCCCCAGCAGATAGGAACTGTGCCAAGGACTGGGAAAGTTCCAAATTGTAGATTCAGTTAACTTCGGTATCTTTGGTCCACCAGAGACCAATTTATTTTCAATTGCATTTGTTTTTTCAGAAAACCTTGCTTCATGTTCAGTTCAAAGTCCAATAGACAAACATCAGTCACCATCCATAAGAATCTGCAGATCAAGTTCTGAGTAGGCCACAGGGTTGGATTTCTGTTTGATCAGATCAAGTGCGCACATGCTCCCAACTACCTAAGATCTTATCTCCTCCAGGCACAGATTCACAACAGTATACTGGAAGTTGCACAGTATACTGGAATCTAACCTAAACTTCATATTTAGCATGTTCATTCAGTTAGGGTCATTATTCAGAACATAGCATGACATTTCATGGTTTCTAGGGTATAGAACAAAGACTAATATAGCACAGGAACAGGCCCTTCAGCCCATCATGCCTGCACTGACATATTTACTCTTTCCATACTAAAACTGTCCTCATTTCCAAGATCCTTCTATTCCCTTCCTATTCAGGTATTTGTCCAACTGCTTCTCAAATGTTGCTATTGTGTCAGCTTCCAACATCGCCTCTGGAGCATATTCCAGGCACTTACTACCCTTTGTGAGAAAAACTTCCCTCACACCTCTTTTTTAAACTTGCCCCCCCCCCGTCGCATTTTGAACCTGTCTCCCCTCATAATTGACCCCTCCACCCTGGGAAAAAAGCCTCATCCTTTCCACCCTATCCGTTCCATTTACAATCTTATGAACTTCTATCAGGTCACCTCTCAATCCCCAGTGTTGCAGTGAAAACAAAGCCAGTCCATCTGTGCTGCCACCTTCTACGATCTGTGGATCTGCTCACCCAGATCCCTCTGCATATCAATACTCCAAAGGGTCTGCCATTCACTGTATAATTTCCATCTGTACTTGACCTTCCAAAGTGCATCACCTCACATTTGTCCAGATTAAACTCCATCTGCCATTTTTCTGCCCATGCCCCTAATGATGTATATCCTACTGTATCCTCTGAAAATCCTCCTCACTATCCACAATTCCACCAATTTTTGAATCATTTGCAACCTATTAATTAGACCATCCATGTTTTCCTCCACATCATTTATGTAGGTCATGAACAGCAGAGGTTCCAGCACTGATCCCTGTGAAACACCACTCATCCCAACCCTCCATTCAGAAAAGCATCCTTGCACAGTTACCCTTTGTCTCCTATCACTAAGCCAGTTCTGCATCCATTTTGCCAGCTCACCCCGGATACCATGTGACTTCACCTTTTGTCCCAGTCTGCCATGAGGGATATTATCAAAGGCTTTACTGAAGTCCATGTATTCAACATCAACCGCTTTTCCCTCTTTAATCATTTTTGTCACCTCCTCAAAAAACTCAATCAAGTTAGTGAGGCACGACCAACCCCACACAAAATCAATAAGTCAATTTGCTTCCAAATATGTATAGATCTTGTCCTTGAGAATCTTTTGCAAGAATTTCCCTCCCACTGATGTGAGGCTCACATCCCTGTAATTTCCAGGATTATCCCTGTTACCCTTTTTAAACAATAGGACAACATTGGCTATTCTCCAGTTCTCTGGGACCTCATCTGTGGCCACATAGGTTACAATGATTTCTGTCAGTGATCAAGCAATTTATTCTCTTCCTTCCTTCAATATTCTGGGATCAATCCCATCAGGACCAAAGACTTATCTATCTTAATACTTGCAAGCATTAATTGACAAGTCAACACTACAAATATAGGTCATCTAGCTATTTTGACATTGTTGTTTGGGAGAGTTTGTTGTATGTAAATTAGTTGCCACATTCCCTTCATTATTATAATGACCAATTCAAAAGTAATTCAATAGATCTGAAGTTCTTTGAGCATCTTATAGCTGTGAAATATAGATGCAAGTCTTCTTTTCTTTTTCAGAGATGAGAAAACCATTGGCAGCTGTGTAAGACCCATCAATAAGTCAAGTTGGCTGGTGAATCATTCACAGTTCCCTGAAGTATTGCAAACTTAGATGCTAATATATAGAATTAGAGACAGCTACAGACAGTTGATGTAATTACAATCTTCTCTTGTTGAAGATTGTGCTCAAGAAAAAGCATGATAAGTATCACTGCAGAGAACTGATTAAGAACAGGTTTAAGTTTACACTTTGATCCCAGTACTGGGTACTCCTGTGCCAGAACTTTATTATATAATGTAAATTGACAATCAGTGAAACAGCACTGGAGAACTGCAGTGTTAGAAGCAATTTCCTTCAGTTCATTAAAATCAGACCTTTCTGTTTTTCCTGTGATACAGGGCAGGTCACCTCTCACTCTTCAAACTTCTGGAGAATACAGATCCAGTTTCCTCAATTTCTCTTCATAAAGTACCTTGCCATCCCTGGGATTAATCTCGTGAACCTCTAGTGAACTTCACTTGTGGCAATATATCCATCCTTAGACTGCAGAGCTAAAACTGTACACTATATCACCAAAGTTCTAAACAAATATAACAAGACATCTTTCCCCATATGTTCAGATCCCAATGAAATGAATGCCAACTGACTCTTTTCCTTTCTAAGTACTTGCTACATTGGCTTACTAAGTTTTCGCAACCCATGGACATGGACACCTAGATTCCTTTGGAAATCTACACTTTCCCATGTCTGACCCTTTGAGAAAACTTACTGTTTTTTTATACAAAAGTGAATAACTTCACATTCTACCCCATTTGCCAAGTTCAAGTCCATTCATTTAGCCTGTTCAAGACCTCTAGACACCCCTGTATCCCCTCTTCAAAACGTATCCAGTTTGGTGTCATCAGCAAATTTGTAAATATAATATTTGTCCCTACATATAATTCATTTCTATTGTTGATCACTTGGTAGTACAGAAGACAGGAAGTCAAGTTGACAGGAAGTTGCACTCATTATGACAAGGACACAAGAAATGGACCTGAGAAAAAGGACAACTATTTATCCAGCAATATGAAGACAATCCAGACTAATTGGGTTATCCACATGGAGATGCAGCAGGTTGCCTCACAGCACCAGGGTCCCAGGTTCAATTCCAGCCTCGGGTGACTGTGTGGAGTTTGCACATTCTCCCCGTGTCTGCGTGGGTTTCCTCTGGGTGCTCTGGTTTCCTCCCACAGTCCAAAAGATGTGCAGGACAGGTGAATTGGCCATGCTAAATTGCCCATAATGTTAGAGGAGAAAGTGAGGTCTGCAGATGCTGGAGATCAGAGCTGAAAATGTGTTGCTGGAAAAGCGCAGCAGGTCAGGCAGCATCCAAGGAACAGGAGAATCGACGTTTCGGGCATAAGCCCTTCTTCAGGAATGAGGAATGACTTTCCTCATTCCTGAAGAAGGGCTTATGCCCGAAATGTTGATTCTCCTGTTCCCTGGATGCTGCCTGACCTGCTGCGCTTTTCCAGCAACACATTTTCAGCTGCCCATAATGTTAGGTGCATTAGTCAGAGGGAAATGGGTCTGGGTGGGTTACTCTTCGGAGGGTGGGTGTGGACTTGTTGGGTGAAAGGGCCTGTTTTCACACTGTAGGGAATCTAATCTAATCTAATCTAAAGAACAGTTAACTGCTAACCTGTTAATTCTCAGACCAGGCAGGTGGGCTCTGATGGGTCCAGGTGTTGCCATGAAAATGCGTCAGAGGTTGGCAGTCTCCACGACCTTCAGTTGTTTCATGAACAAATGTAAGGGATGTAGAATTTAAGCTTTTAGTCATTTGCTGTGATATCTACTTCCAATATGTGGTGTCTGACTTTATTGGTGAAATGCTTTGGGACATCAAAGATGCCAGATAAATGAAAGTTATTATTCTAGAACTAGATAACATGAGGCCTACAAAGAAAGGTGCCAGCATAGTAACTAATCTGGACAAAAAAGTAAAGATACTGTCACATTGGCATTTGGCATCCTGAATTCACCCTCCTCATCTAAACAGGGGTGTAAAAGTAGATCAATCAGCCCTGGAGCTTGCTCAACATCCAATTAAATATTTTATGTTTTATATCTCAACTCCATTTACCCACTATTGCTCCATCCTCCTGAATGCTCTTGTGTAACACAAATTGAATGATCTCAGTTTCTCAAGCTCTTCCAATTGCAGCATCCCCAGCCTTTCGGGTGACAAGATGTTACATTTCCATGACTTTCTTCCAAGTAAAAACAATTTCTGTTTCGTTCCTTAAATGGACTAGCTCTGATTTTAAGATGTGCCTCGTTTTGATTCGCCCTTAAGAACACACACATTGTTTGTATTTAGCAATGAACCCATTTGTACATCTTTAAACAATATTGTATCATTGGATACCGTCTAAGCTAATCAAGGAATCTAATCAATGCAAACAGTTTATGATGAAATATTGTGTTATGCTCACTAGTATTGTGTAAAAATTGAGATAAGTAGGAAAGGGTTATAAGTTCATCTGAATAAACTATATGGTTGAGCAAAAAGACAACCATATTCAATGCAATGAGTTTATAACAAGGATGTTACTGACAGAAAACGTTATGTTAATAAATTTGATATATAGGGAGTGAACTGCTGCTTAAATGAACACATGTATGAGGGATGTAACAGTTGTGTTCTGATGACAGATTGATGAAAAATAGCGAAGACAAGGGAATTGGAGTGTTGACTACTGCACTAATAAAATGTGTAATAACTATTGGGAATGACGGCCTAGTGAACAGCTACCAAGAAAAGGATGTCAATGTTAAAGGAAGACGAATGTTGTCTCATGGTAATATCACTGTCCTTAGCCCCAAATTAATACTGCACAGGACATGGCTTCAAATCCCACCAAGACAGCTGGGGGAATTTAACACTCAATTAATTAAAGATCATGAATTAGTAATGTTGACCACAAAACTATCATTTACTTTTATTAAAAAAGTTATCCAGGTCACTAATGTCCTTTAGAAAAGGCCACTTTCATCCCCATTTGGCCTACACATGATTCTAGATCCAAAGCAATGAGGTTGATTCTTGACTGCCCTCTGAACAGCTCAAACAAGCTACTCACCTCAAGGGTGAGGAGAAATGGGCAATTAGTGTTAGTGATAGTGGTCTCTACATCCCCTTAAAACAGGGGGAAAACTCATCCAAATGAGGAAAAAAAGACAAATATTTATATGGGTTTCAACACATTTAGATATCCAAAGTGCTTTCAAGTCAATTCTGTACTTGGTGAGGTATAATAACGTTTATAAGAAAAGAAACGCAACAAGCAATCTGCACACAGCAGAATCTGACAAACAGTAACATGGAAATGACTCATTAAACTGTTTTAGTCATTTGAGTGAGAATTTGGTATTGTCCAGGGTACCAGGTACAGCTCACCTGCACTCCAGAAAGCTTTAAAAACAGAAGGGTGTAGTTGAAACCACTATCACTAGATAAGAAAAGGTAGTAGTCAAAAAGTGTGGTGCTGAAAATGCACAACTGGTTAGGCAGCATCCGAGGAGCAGGAGAATGAAGCTTCCTGATGAAGAGCTCATGCTCCAAATGATGATTCTCCTGCTCCTTGGATGAAGCCTAACCAGCTGTGCTTTTCCACACCTTTTGATTCTAATCTCCAGTATTTGCAATCCCCACTTTCTCCCAAGAGTAGAGAGTAGAAGATAAGTATGTCCAGAAGATAAGGACAGTGAAGAACAAAGGGAAGCAACCTCCTGGTCGTGTGAATATATGTATAAATCAGCATGTGCGTATGTGCAGAAATAAATATAAATATAGACCTAGTTAGCTGCAACTGATCAGGAAATCAGGCAATGATCAAGACTGCAGAGCTGGCCTCCATTGAGAGTCACGCTGAGGCCAAACATGCCTGGGAATAGCCTCTGTGTGCAAAGTTTTAGCTGAGTCATTCTGATGAGGTGTGTAATGCAACCCTGAGCTCATCTCCAGTATTTGAGAATACTTGTACATGCTTCTAGTCTCATTTCTATTGCTGTAGAGGGAGCAAGAAATGTAGCATGAGGATAGATGGAATAGATGGGAAAGTGGTGGACGAAGATGATATGAAGGAAGGGAATATGTTGTTTTCTAATTCATTCCTGGGATATGGGCATTTATTACCAATCGCTAGATACTCTTGATAAGGAGTGGTGAACCGTTCCTTAGGTCCGTAGCATTCCATGTGCTGTAGGTAGACCCACAATGCCTTTAGGGAGGGAATTCCAAGATTTTGACCCAGTGACAGTGAAGGAATGGCAATATATTTCCGAGTCAAGAAATAACATTCTATGCATCTGGAAAGCATTGTTTGAACATGTGGTGGTGGCTGATTTAATTGTGGCTTTGTCAAGAAAATTGGACAGTTAGCTGATACAAAAGGTTGAGGGAGTAAGACTTACTGAAAAGCCCTCACAGAAATCCTCTCCAGATAGAATGGGCTGAATTCTGTTCTGTGCCCATTCTGTGATTGTGTGTTTTTTTGTAGACCCAACAAGGGTACATCAGGCAAACTTAAATGTAACAATCCACAGTGCCCTGTGAAGTCCATAGCTTTGAGTATAGCTTGATTATTGTACATAAGGGAAATATCCAAGGCTTAGATGTTGTGCAGAAAGAGCTTAAGAAATCTGCACTTTGGCATCAGAGCTTAAAAGTGTGACGAACACTCAGTAAAAGTTAGATTCATCAGCTTTAGCTTTGAACTGCAAATTCTGGTAAAGGGGAGACATGTCTAAACTGCAAAAAGGCTGATTCATGGCCAATGCTATGTTAATATTTCTTCGGACAGGAGGCATTAACATTTGGTACAACTTCAGAAACTGCTCTGATTTTTCAAGAATAACATGCTGTGATCAGGAGATTGTTAATTTCAGTGGAATTGATTAGTTGCATGGGCTGAATAGCCTTCCTCTTCAGCATGTACCTTTGCGATCCTTAAGTGAAATATTCCACAACATATATTTACATTTCATTTTATCACTGATACACTGAGGAAATTGGGTTTTGAACGTACTGTGCCATGAAGTGTTGTGATGCAGCATTCAGACAATATGTCCCTGAATATTGAGTGGCTGAATGTAATTCCAATGATGTTGTGTTGGTGGATACATGCATGGGTCTGCTGAGTGGTCTCCCTGCGGTTTCATGAATGGAGTAAAATAAAATTAGATGAAGGATTGAGCTTGTACCAATACCTCCCACCAGAATGTGGGCACTTTGACTTGAGGCTGACACAATCCCACCTCCCAGCCTTGTGTTTTGAAGGTTACAATGAGCTTTCTGACACATTGAGAGGAAAAATAAATGCTATAATGGACTGTTAGAAAACAAAAGTCCTGTCAAGGTTGAGTTTTAGAAATAAATTGGAATCCAAATACTGAGATGTTGTATCCTTCAAAGTGTGCCTTTGATAGATTTACCACTAAGAGCCTCAAAATGGAGCATTTAATGTAAATGTATGATATTTGTGTCATTCTGGAGTTATGGGCCAGATGTTCTGGTCTCCAGATGATTGATGACCGGATGTAGCCAGTGCAAAACTCTCGGACGTTCTGATGTACCAACTCTGTGGGAATGATCAGGAAGTTTCAACTATTGATTGGCAATTCCTCAGCTGCACAGGACGATGAGTGAGTCTCTGACTCCGAGTTAGATTGAGAGACTTAGGAGAAATCTGATTTACTGATCTGGATATTTACACAGGAAAGCTTAGATAGACCAACCATGTCTAACTCCTGTGTCATTATACAACAGAACCCCCAGCTCCCCATGGACCATCCCTTCTCCCCGCAATTGCTTGGTTCCACCCTATGTCTCCCATCCCTCTGCAGACTCCTGATATTCTGAAACTGGACCTCACCACCTTAACCAGCAGGAAATAATTCCCTACTCATCAGAGTTGATATTCCTCACACTGAATGCCATTTAAAAAAGAAACAAATTCAATTTTAATGAGTTTTGCTGCATGCAGTATGGCTACACAGTTTGTTATATCGCAAGCCACTGTACTTCATTGATTTTTACATGAAATCTGAAAGCGTGTCTGAGTTGCAGTAATATGCTCTAAGTGACTTTAAAATTCCCTTCAGTAGTCTGTACTAGATCGATGTCAGCTAATCCCACTCACCCACCTTTTCTCTTTTGGTAATAACCCACCCACTCTGAGGCCCACAATTGAGGTTATTGCCTTTCCATTCTCAGAAATGCATTTTAGACCCTAACCTAGCTAGACCAGCTAGACCTTCATCTCTGAAAAAGCACCAGTGAACCATTTGGGTGTATGATGACAAACTGGAAGCTGGCTATCATCAGATTATGGACTGTAAACAGTGTGGTAAATTGCAGACAGCAAGAAATGACCAGAATGTACCCAAATGCCCATCTAATGTGAAAGAAAAAATAGTTTGCAACGTAAAAGCAAAACCATTTCTGTCAGTTGAGTACAGATTAATATCAAAAGTTCACAGAAATGAAACAGAGTTTGTGAATAAGAGACCAAGTATTTTCACACAGGAAATTGGTGAATGGAGATCTCAGGCTGATTGGGAGAACTGCATGATTTAGACACCAAGAGCATGAATGCGTGCAGAATCCTGATGAAGGGCTTATGCCTGAAACATCGATTCGCCTGCTTCTTGGAGTGCTTTTCCAGCAACACACTCTCGACAATGTTGTGCTGTAGTCAGTTAACAAGTACAAAATTGAGCAAATCACACAGTATTGGTGATACCCTCTGGTCACAATAGCAGCTTGCATATATAAATTGCCTTTAACACAGTAAAATAAAAGTGATCCACATGTGCAAAAATTCAATTTCAAGCACTATTAGGATCGGTAACTGAGCTAAAGGGAAGGAGCATTTTAAAGCATGTAGAGATGGGAAGGCGATGGACTAGTGGCATTATTGCTAGACTATTAATCCAAAATCACAACAAATGTTCCAGTGACTTGGGTTTGAATCCCACCAAGGCAGGTAGTGGAATTTAAATCCAATTAAAAATCTAGAATTAAATCTACTGACAGCCAGGCAACCATTGCTGCTTATTGGGGGAGGAAACCATCTGGCTCACTAATGTCTGCCATCCTCACCTGGTCTGGTCTACATGTGACTCCAGATCCACAACGATGTGATTGACTCTCAGCAAGCCACTCAGTTATATCAATCAATACCAAGCCTCTACAAAGAAATTAAATTAGATGAAGCACTTAGAGTCATAGAGATGTAGAGCAAGGAAACAGACCCTTTGGTCCAACTCATCCATGCTAACCAGATAGCCTAAATTAATTTAGTCCCATTTGACAGCACTTGGCCCATATCCCTCTAAACCCATCCCATTCATATACCCATCCATATGCTTTTTAAATGCTGTAATTGGACCAGACTCCAACACTTCCTCTGCAAGCCAGGCAACATCAGGATGTGGAGAAGTTGATGTTTCAGGTGTAACCCTTCTTCAAGACTGAAGAACGGTTACATGTGAAATATCGAGTTCTCCACCTCCTGATGCTGCCTGCCTTGCTATGTTTTTCCAGCCTCCTGTCTGTCTATCTTGGATTCCAGCATCTATAGTTTTTTTTGTCTCCACCACTTCCTTTGGCAGCTCATTCCATGCACGTGCCACTTTCTGCAACAAAAAGTCCCTTCAAAATCTTTCCCCTCTCAACTTAAATCTATGCCCACAAGTTTTGGACTCCCCCACCCCAAGAATAAGACCTTGTCTATTTACCCTACACATGCCCCTCATGATTTTATAAACCTCTATAAGGTCACCCCTCAGCCTCTGACGCTCCAGGGAAAACAGTGCCAGCCTGTTCAGCTTTCCCTGTCGCTCAAACCTTCCAACTCTGCCAACATTGGTGTCAATCTTTTATGAACCCTTTCAAGTTTCACAACATCCTTCTGGTTTGAAGGAGACCAGAATTGCACACAATATTCCAAAAGTGGTCTCACCAATGTCTGGTACAGCTGTAACATGACCTCCCAACTCCTATACTCAATGCACTGACCAGTAAAGATAAGTGTGCCAAATGACTTCTTCACTGTCCTATCTACGTGCTGCTCCATTTCTTAGCATATTTGTCCACCACTTTGTCATCTACTCCATCTATCCTCATGTTACATTTCTTGCTCCCTCTACAGCAGTAAGAGTGAGGCTAGAAGCATGTACAAGTAATCTCAAATACTGGAGATGTCCTCAGGGTTACATTACACTCCTCTGCCCATTGGCCCATCTGATCAAGATCCCATTGTAATCTAAGGTAACCTTCTTCATTGTCCACTATACCTCCAATTTTGGTGTCGTCTGCAAACTTATTGCCCATAACTCCTATGTTCATATTCAAATCATTTACATAAATCACGAAAAGTAGTGGTCCCATCACCAACCCTTGTGGGAAACCACTGGTCACAGGCCTTAGTCTGAAAAACAACACTTCACCAGCACACTCTGACTTCTACTTTCTAGCTAGTTCTGTATTCAACTGGCTAGTTCTCCCTGTATTCCATGAGATCTAAACTTGCTAACCAGCTTACCATGATGAACCTTGTCGAACATCTTATTGAATTTCATATAGATCACGCCCACCACTTTGCCCTCATAAATCTTCTTTGTTACTTCTTCAAAGAACTTAATCAAGTTTGTGAGGCATGATTTACCATGCACAAAGCCATGTTGACTGTCCCAAACCCATCCTTGCCTTTCCAAACAGATGTCAATCCTATCCCTCAGGATTCCCTGCAACAAATTTGCCCACCAATGCTATCAGGCTCACTGGTCTACAGTTCCCTGCCACTTTCCTTAAATAGTGGCACCACTTAACCAACTTCCAGTCTTCCGGCACCTTTGCCATCGCTATCGATGATATAAATATCTCAACAGGGGCCCAGCAATCACTTCTCTAGCCTCCTACAGAGTTATAGAGTGGACCTGATCAGGTCCCAGGGATTTATCCACTTTTATGCATTTTAAGCTGTCCAACACCTCCTCTTCTGTAATTTGGACATTTTTCAAAATGTAGCTATTTATTTCCCCATGTTCACAACTTTGGCCCCAGAAATGACAATGACAGAAGTCTGGTGACCCGAAAATGTCCTCCTTACTTACACCTGAGACTGGTCAAACACCATAGCTGTACCTATGGAAGTGTTCCTTATGCACAACATCCCAGAAAAAAATTCTCACCATGCTTGGATATGTTCAGTCCCACCAGCTGGACAGACCCACAGAGGTGGCAGTACAATAGTACACAGTTGGGAGGAAATTGTCCTGGGTGACCTCAAGAATGACTCTGGGCCCCATGAGCTCTCATAGCTTCAAATTGAACATAGGGAAGAAAATCTCTTGTATATGTCCTGCTGATGAATCGGTACTCCACTGTGTTGAAGAACACTTGGAGGAAGCACTGAGATCATAAGGGTGAAAAATGTACTCTGGTTGGGGGATTTCAATGTCCATCAGCAAGAGTGGCTCAGCAACAGCATAACTGATCGAGCTGGTCAGGTCCTAAAGGACACAGCTGCTAGACTAGGTCTGGGCAGGTGGTAAGGGAATCAATAAGAGGGAAAACATTCTTGATCTCATCTTTACCAGTCAAACAGCCAAAGAGAGGTCTGTCCATGACAGGATCAGAAAGAGTGACGAGCGCAGTCTTTATAGAGATGAAGTCACACCTTCACACTGGGAATACACTCCACTGTGTCGTGTGGCACTATCACCATGCTAAATGGGACAGACTTTGAACAGATCTAGCAGCTCAAGACTAGACATCCATAGGGCACTGTGGGCCATCAACTGCAGAAGAATTGTACTCCAGCACAATATGTAACCTGTTGCCTGCCATATCCCCCACTCAACCTTTACCATCAAGTCAGGGGATCAACCCTGGTTCAATAGAGTTCAGGAGTGCATGCCAGAGCAGCACCAAGCATACCTGAAGATGAGCTGTCAATCTGGTGAAGCTACCTGACAGGACTCTTCAAATGTCAAACAACATAACCAACAAGTGAGAGTCAAAGCTAATTGATCCCACAACCAATGGATCAGGTTTAAGCTCTGCAGTCCTGCCACATTCAGTCATGAATGGTGCGGACAATTAAACAACTCAGTGGAGGAGGTGGCTCCACAAATATCCCCATCCTCAATGATGGAGGAGCCCAGCACATCAGTGCAAAAGATAAGGCTGAAGCATTCGCAGCAAACTTGAGTCAGAAGTCCTGAATGGATGATCTATCTCAGCCTTCCCCCAGCATCACAGATACCAGTCTTCAGCCAATTCACTTCACTCCATGTGATATCAAGAAATGGTTGGAGACACTGGAGACTGCAAAGGCGAAAGGGTCCTGACAACATTCCAGCAATAATACTGAAGACTTGTGCTCCAGAACTTGCCACTCCCCTAGCCAAGCTCTTCCAATACAATTACAACACTAGCATCTACCCAACAATGTGGAAATTCACCATTTCTGATGAAGGGCTTGTGCTCGAAACATTGATTCTCCTGCTCCTCGGATGTTGCCTGACTGGCTGTGCTTTCCAGCACCACACTCTTGGACTCTGATCTCCAGTATCTGCAGTCCTCACTTTCTTCAATGTGAAAATTTGCCCAGGTATGTCCTGTATACAAAAAGCAGCACAAATCCAACCCAGCAGTTACCGTCACATCAGTCTAGTTCTCGATCGTCAGTAAAGTGGTGGACAGTGTCATCAACAGTGCTGTCAAGTAATACCTGCTCAGCAATAACCTGCTCACTGACGCCCAGTTTGGGTTCCACTGGGGCTACTCAGCTCCGGATCTCATTACAGTGGAGAAAAAAGCTGAATTCCACAGGTGAGGCGAGAGTGACCGCCCTTGACATGAAGGTTGCATTTGACTGAGTATGACATAAAGGAGCCTTGGCAAAATTGGAATCAACAAGTATCAGAGGGCAAACTCCAATGGTTAGAGTCGTGCCTGACACATGAGAAGATGGCTATGGTTGTTGGAAGTCAGTCATCTCAGCTCCAGGACATCTCTGCAGGAGTTCCTCAGGGTAGTGTCCTCGGCCGAACCATTTTCAGCTCCTTTATGAAGACCTTCCATCCAACATAAGGTCAGAAGTGGGATGTTCATAATGATAACAGAATGTTCAACACCATTTGCAACCCCTCAGATACTAAAGCAGTCCATGTCCAAATACAATGAGAACTAGACAATATCCAGGCTTGAGCTGACAAGTGACAAGTAACATTCATGCCACATAAATGCCAGGCAATGACCATCACCAATAAGAGACAGTCTGACCACCACTCCTTGATATGGTGCTACTCTCATTGAATCCTCCCACTGTCAACATCCTGGGGTTTCATTGACCAGAAACTTAACTTGCTCACCACATAAACACAGTGGCTACAAGAGTAGGTCAGAGACTAAGAATATTGTGGCGAGTAGCATCCGAGGAGCAGGAAAATCGACGTTTCGGGCAGAAGCCCTTCATCATCTATTCCTGATGAAGGGCTTTTGCCCGAAAGGTCGATTTTCCTGCTCCTCGGATGCTGCCTGACCTGATGTGCTTTTCCAGCACCACACTAATCTAGACTCTGATTTCTAGCATCTGCAATCCTTGTTTTTATCTATCGTGGTGAGTAACTCATCTTCTTACTCCCCAAAGTCTGTCCATGATCTACAAGGCCCAAGTCAGAAGTGTGATGGAATGGGTTCAGCTCCAACGACACTCAAGAATCTAGACACCATCCAGGACAAAGCAGCCTGCTTGATTGGCACTACATCCATAAACACCTTGTCCCTCCACCACCGATACTCAGTAGCAGCAGTGACTACTGTCAACAAGACACACTGCAGAAATTCACCAAAGATCCTCAGGGACACCTTCCTAACCTACTTGCAAAGTCAGCTCCATCTAGAAGGATAAGGGCACCAGATGCCTGGGAGCACCACCACTTCAATCTCCCCTCTAAGCCACTCACCATCCTGACTTGGAAATACATCGCTGTTCCTTCACTGTTGCTGGGTCAAAATCCTAAAATTCCCTCCTTAATGGCACTATGGATTAAAAGTCAAACAGTTTAAATACAGTGGTAGGGACCTGCAGATAGTGTCATAAATGCTCAGAAGTGATTGTTTCTTTTTATTCATTTGTGATGAGGCCATCACTGTCTGGTCAACATTTCTTGCTCATCCCTAGTTGTCCCTGAGAAGGTTAAGTGGTGATCTGATCACAGTCTTCAAAGTATTAACAGGAAAAGGCAGCATAGCTGAAGATAAAAATATTTCGGATGGTTGGGGATTCCAACCTAAGGCAAGCAGCCTTACAAGTCTTTTAAAAATGTGTTCATTTTGTGGGATGTGGGTGTTGCTGGCTGGGCCAGCATTTATTGCCTGTTCCTAATTGCCCTTGAGAAGGTGCTGGTAAGATGTCTTCTTGAACTGCAGCAAGCAATAAAACATTCGAATTTAATCTGGGAAGATAGAAAAATTGGAGCCTTGCAACTTGCTCGTAAGTACGAGAAATTCAAAAGGTCATAGATTGTTACCAATCTGGTCTGGGATTTAGATGTTTGGAGATTATCCTCACAGAACATAACCATCCTTCCATCATCCTGCACCATTCTGCACCATTATTATGGTACTGCAGATGTAATGAAGATGTTTCCACTTGTAGGGGAAACCAAAATTCCAACAGGAACCCCTTTACCTAGAGTGTAGTTAAACCATGGAAGGAGAAGTTGAGGCAAGTTGTACTAACGCAAATAACACAGACACACAATGCAGAAGGATGACCTAAGTTCAGGAAAGCAGGATGTTGAAGCAGTGTGTGTCAAGATGAATAATGATAAAGGCAAGAAGTCACTTCTGAGAATGGTATTCAGGCCCATTACATTAAAATAAAGGTTGAAATAATGGAAGTTTGTCAGAAAGCGATAGTGATAACATAGAGGACTTTGAAATATATAAAATCTGGAAAAATTAGATTAACAAAGGCAACCTAGATTGTAGAATGTTCTCAGGATAGTTTCTTAGAACATTATAATTAGTAACTATCCAGAGACCAGACTATACTAGGCCTAGTATTGTGCAAATGAGACAGGATAAATGAATGTTCTCACAGTGAATGCACTCTGAGTAGCTGTGACTATAATATTACATTCCATTTGAAGGAGAGAAGAGTGAGTCTAAGACCAGTATATTAAACTTAAATAAGGGTGACTATGAGAGCATGGAAGCAGAGCATGCTAATATAAACTGGTAAATTAGGTTAAGAGTAGGTCAATAGAGAAGGGGTAGCAGATATTTACAGAGCTTTTTTTTCCCAAATACAAAGAACAGATACATTAGATTGAGAACAAAAAGTTCCAAGGGTGGCCCCACTACGCATGGTGAAGTAAGAAAATTAAAAACTGTATCAAACTTAAATAAAAAGCATACAATTATGCGAAGATGTATAACAGATCAGAAAATTGGATGGTATGTAAAAAGCAACAAGAGATAACTGAAAGGTTGTTTACGAGAGAAAAAGTAGAGTATAAGAGAAAGCTAGTTTAAAATATAACAGCAGATAGTAAAAGTGTTTAGCAATATTTAACAATGAAAAGAGTTCACAGATTGAGCATTAGTCCTACAGAAAGTGAATCTGTGGAATTTATAATGGAAAATAAGGAGACTACAGCTGAATTAAACAGGTATTTGAGACAAGGAAAGTTTGGTTTACTAATTAATTGAAGCTCTTTGTGTGCTGTGGATGAAAGGGAAATCGAACTGCACTTAGATTTCCAGAAGGCATTTGATAAGGTGCCATAATAAAAGTTATAACAGGAAGGAAAAGCTTCCGGTGTAGGGTAGCTAACATATTGGCAAAGATAGAGGTTTGCCTAACAGCAAACAGATTGTTACCATAAATGGGTCATTTTCTGGTTGGCAAGATGTAACAAGCATTGTGTACAGTGATCAGTGTTGGGACCTCACCTGTTTAAAATTTATATCAATTATTTCAATGGAGGCCTGAGAATAAGGTTGCTTTTTTGTTAATGACTAAAAAAGAAGTGAGAAAGAATGTTGCAGAAGGGTCAGTAGGAATCTACAAATGAATGTCTGACAAGTTTTGTCCAGCTCCAATATAACATCTCTCTTCTTCTAATGTATGCCATAGCTGATAAAGGTATGGAATACATTAGAAGATATGCCGTCTAAACTGCCTATGCACCTTTCCTGCTGCCTTTAGGGATCTGTGGGCAAGCAGCCTAATATTTCTGATATCCTTCCATCCTTTGCACAATATAAAATGTGAATTTATCACTTTTATTAGGAATATTAAAAAAAAGAAGTATATTATCGAAGTGATGAGAGATTACATATCTCTGAGATGCAAACAATCTGGATGTTCTAGTGCATGGATCATAGAAGTTTGAAATGCAGGTAAGACAAGGAATAGGGAAGCTAATAGAATGTCATTGCTTCTCATGAAGGAAATTGAGTACTAACGTGGGCAGAATGTAGGAACTAATAATTTACATTAATGTCATTTTCCTGAATTTT
This sequence comes from Chiloscyllium plagiosum, assembly GCF_037043375.1. Lineage (NCBI taxonomy): Eukaryota > Metazoa > Chordata > Chondrichthyes > Orectolobiformes > Hemiscylliidae > Chiloscyllium > Chiloscyllium plagiosum. The sequence continues at coordinate 145,247,101 of NW_028270139.1, forward strand.
CTCCATATGCTTTAGAGTTCTGAAATCTATTGATTTCTGTCTGGACCCTGTTTCAAACACACAACCACTGCCCTTTTGAAGGTCAAGGGCACAGATACATGGGAACACCACCACTACAAGTTCCCCCATCAAGTCACTCATTCTGACTTTGAAATATATTGCTATTCCTCCTCTATTGCTGGATCAAAATCCTGGAATTCCCTCCCTAAGGATATATGGGTCAATCCACACCAGGTGGACTGCAGTGGTTCAAAAGGCAGCTCACCAACACCTTCTCAAGGGCTACTGGGGATGGACATTAAGTGCTGGCCCAGCCAGCGATGTCCACCTCCCACAAATGAAAAAAAAGCCGTGCTTTAAATGCTAATTCTGGTTTATAGAATTATAAAGATTCAGCACTCTCTAAGTGAACAAATTCCTCCTCAGGTCAGTTTGAAAATTCCTACATCTTATCCTGAGATTCAATCTCCTGATTTTAGATTCAAATCAGGGAAAACAACTCATCCACATTGACCCTGTTGAGCCCTATAAGAATTTGTAAAATTCAATGAGATAGCACTCATTCTTTGAGACTCGAGGGAGTAGAGGGAGGATCTACTACAGTATTACAGGGAATTGGTTGATAGCATCTGGAGTACTGTGGCAGACTTGATCTTGTTATTTAAGGAAGGATGTAACTGCATTGGAAGCAGCTGACTGAAGGTTTACTGAACAAATACCTGGAATGGTTGTACAAAGAGGAAGGTTTAGACAGACTAGAATATTTATCTGTTGGAGTGAAGATAGTAAGAGGTGACTTATTTAAAACATATGAAATCATGAGAAGTATTGACAGTTGGATGTGGAAGGGATTTTTCCTATTGTGGGAGAATCTAGAACCAGGAATAACTGTTTTAAAATAAGGGGTTGCCTTTTAAAAATAGAAATGAAGAGAATTTCTTTCTTGCAGGGAGCTGTGAGGCTTTGCAATTCATTTCCTCAAAGGGAAGTTTGAGCAAACAGTTTTCATGAAAAGGTAGCGATAACCTTGATGAGTAGAGGGAATGAAAGGTTATCGGAATGAGTGGGTTTGTCGGGTAATCAGATGACCTGATTGAACGGCAGAGTGGGTTCAATGAGCAGAATGGTCTCCTTCTGCTCCTAATTTGCATTTTTGTAATCAAGAGATGTTAGATGAGGGATGAAAGGAATGAAAGGTTAGGCTGATGGAGTGCAATGAAAGGGGTGGGAAGGAAATAGAGCGTTCTGTAAAATACAGACTCGTTGGATCAAATGGCCTGTTTTGCATATTGTAAACTTGTTGCAATTACTTTAACATACATTTGTCCATCCTAAAATGCATGCCCAAAATGAAATACTGAATAAGTGTTTCCACTTAATAGTTAAATTCAATTTACAAAGTGACAATTCATGGAAATGTAATATTTATAAGGAAAAGTTTTGTGTTTAAACTCCAAATTCATTTACCAGTTTTTCAACCTGATTTAATTATGGGGAAATAGTAAGCAGAAAAGTTAGGAAGGACATTTGGTAGCTCGCTAATCATTTTTTTTCAGACTTGCTTATCATTTTATTTTGCTCTTTGGATTCAGAATCCATAGCCCCTCTATGATATTTCTTAAACTCCTGATAACGTTTGCAGCAGATGATGAATTTGTTCTGTTTATCAGCAGTGTCAATAGACTCAACACTACTTCAGAATGAAAACGTCAGGAGCCATTATTTATAGTGGCACGTCCTCTGCCTTTTATTTTGTGCGTGTGCTTTTATTATCCATCTCTTGCAAACTCACATTAATCAAAGTGTCATCCTCATGACCCATGGCCCATCTTATTTAGTAACTTTCAGTTACTTTGGCATCAGCTGCTGTTGCTCCAGAAACGTGTTTGATTTAACTTTGATCAGTGACAGTCAAATGGACATCATCTGACATTTATGTGCTGAAAGTTAAAAATTACTGAAAGTTGTCAACGGCATTCAAACTACACATTTATCCATGGAGTTATCGAGTCGTACAGCATGGAAGCAGATCGTTCAACCCAGTCAGTCCATGCTGACCATGTTCCCAAACTTGCCTGCATTTGGCCCATAGCCCCCGAAATATTTGCTATTCATGTATTTATCCAAATGCTTTTTAAATGTAGTAATTGCACCTGCATTCACCACTTCCTTTGGCAGTTTGTTAAACATACAAACCACTCTGTGTGTGAAAGTGTTTCCCGTCATGTCTTTTTAAAATCTTTCTCTTTTCGCCTTAAAAATATGCCCCTATTTTGAACTCCCCCACTCTGGGGAAAAGACCTTTGCTGTTCACCTAATCTATGTCCCTTATGTCCCTTTCAAAAAGATCACCCCTCAAACACCTATGCTCCAGTGAAAGAGGTCCCTAGCTTTATAACTCAAAACCCTCCATTCCTGGAAACATCCCGGTAAATCGTTTCTGAACCATCTCCAGTTTAATAATATCCATCCTACAGCTGGGCAACCAGAACTGCACACAATGCGACAGAAGAGGCCTCACCAATGTCCTGTACAACCCCAACATGACATCCCAACTCCGATATTCAAGAGTCTGAGCAATGAAGGCAAGTGTGCCAAGTGCCTTCTTAAATACCCTGTCAACATGTGTCATGAATTTCAAAGAATTATGTACCCATTGCCGAGGTCTCCTGAACCCCTGTTCTACAACACTACTAAGGGCCCTATCATTAATTGTATCAATCCTGCCCTTGTTTGTTTTACCAAAATACAGTACCCCACATAGAGTTTAATTTGAATCAACCTGCCACTCCTCAACCCATTGACCCAATTGATCAAGATCTCTCTGTAATCTTAGACTACCTTCTCCACTTGCTACTATACCACTGATTTTGGTATCATCTGTAAACTTACTAACCATAGCTCCTAAACTCTAATCCAAATTGTTTATAGAAATGACAAATAAAAGTGGGCCCAGCACTGTTCCCACCGTTCCTATTCTGAAAAACAACCCTCCATCACCACCCTGTATCTCTTACCGTAAAGCCAATTTTGTATTCAATTGGCAAACTCTCCTTGAATGCTATGTGATCTAACTTTACTAATTAGTCTATCATGCAGAACCATGTCGAAGGCTTTACTAATTAATCTATGTAAACAACGTGTACTGCTCTGCCCTCACCAATCTTTTCAGTTACTTTCTCAAAAACTTCAATCAAGTTTGTTAGGCATGATTTCCCTCACACAAAGCTGTGATGACTATTATAATTCAGTCCTTGCCTCTCTAAAAGCATGCCAATCTTATCCTTCAAAATAACCCCCAACAACTTCCCCCACCACTGTCGTCAGTCTCACTGGTCTTCAGTTCCCAGGCTTCTCCTTACAGCCTTTCTTAAATAAAGGCACAACATCATCCATCCTCCAGTCCTCCAGCACCTCACCTTTGTTAATAAATGAGACAAATATCGCTCCAGGATCTCTCCCAATTTCCTCTCTAACCTCACACAATGGGGTACACTTGATCAACTGGAGATTTATCCACCTTTTTGTTTTCTAAGACATCCAGCACTTCCTCTTCTGTAATGTAAACTATTTTAAAAACATAAATATTTCTTTCCCTGAGTTCTCTACCCTCCATTTATTACTCCACAATAAAAACTGACCGGAAATATTCATCACATATCTCTCCCATCTCCAAAGGTTGAACAGTCAGATGACCTCGTTGATCTTTAAGGGACCCTATTCTCTCCCTAGTTGCTCTTTTGCTCTTAATGTACCTGTAGAATCTCTTTGGATTATCCTTAACCTTATTTGCCAAGGCTATCTCATATCCCTTTTTGCATTCCTGATTTCCCTCTTAAGAATGTCCCTATACGAGTTTTGAGAAGATTTGTAGCTCAGGTTGAGGTTTTGGATGTAGGTTTGCTCACTGAGCTGCAAGGTCCATTTCCAGATGTTTCGTTACCTTACTAAGTAACATCTTCACCACAGGAAATGACATCACCAACCCAAAGAAACCTAAACATACAAATAGAAAGCAGGAATTTTCAGCATTGCTTCGCCTGAGGCCCACTGAAGATGTTACCTAGCAAACTTATATCCAATGTGCCTATACTCTTTACCCTCTTCAAGAGATTCATTTGATCCCAGTTCTCTATGTCTAATGTATAATTTTTTCTTATCCTTGAGCAGAGCCTCAGTATTTTTATTCATCCATTGTTTCCTAATCTTACCTGTCTTACCCTTCACTCGACCAGGAACATAATTCCTCTCAACTCACATTATCATACTTGTGAAAGCCTTCTGCTTGTGAGCTGTCCATTTACCTGTGAATAGTCTACTCCAATCAAATTTTGAAAATTACTGACTCATACCATTAAAATTTGCTTTACTCCAATTAAGAACATTAACTTTAATGAAAGGCTCATCCTTTACCATAACTATTTTAAAACTACTAGAATTCTGATCAGTAGTTCCAATGTGTTCCTTTGTTAACACTTGAGTCACTCCCCCTGCCTTATTTCTGAAGAGAAGGTCAAATTTTGCCCCTTCTCTAGTCCGCATATTTACATACTGATAAAGAAAATTACCTTGAGCACAGTTAACAAATTCCTCACCATCCGAGCCCTTAACACTAAGGCAGTTCCTGTCAATGTTTGGAAAATTAAAATCCCCTTCTATTACAAAACTATTATTCTTACAAATATCTGAGATCTGTCTACATACTTGTTCCTCAATTTTCCTCAACTATTGGAGGGTCTACAGTACCATTCCATCAAGGTGATCATCCCCTTCTTGTTTCTAAGTTCTACCCATGTAACTTCACTGGATGGTCCCTCAGAAATATCCTAAGTACAGCAGTAATGTTTTCCTCAATCAAAAATGTCACTCCTCCTCCTCTCTTGCCTCCCTTCCTATCCTTCTTATAGCATTAAAACCCGGAATATTGAGCTGCCAGTCCTGTCTCTCTCTCAGCCTTGTTACTGTAATAGCTAGGAGGTCCCAGTCCCATGTTCCCATGTGTGCCCTGCGTTCATCAGCAGATTATTGCACGTCATGTGCGGTCATCGTATATCAACAGTTTGTTTTGTTTTACACAGTCATCCTGACAGCATTCCTGAAGTAATTCTAACTGGGACTTGTCAGAGAAATGATACAATCTGAAGGGATCCAATTATGCCAGACACCAAATATGGATTAGAGGTTTGAGGGATTGTCTAATGTGAAGCAAAGCTGATATCCATCTCTTATTTGCCCAGCTCTATTAGAGAAGGAGGGGTTAGGTAACAACAGCGATTTACAAAACATGGATTTCCTGCACCATTAGCTTTTACAGAATCTGACATAAGATAAGGGGGGATGATATATCAAGCAACACAAGTGATGCTAGCCTCCATTGTGATACCAGGTAAAAACAATGACTGCAGATGCTGGAAACCAGATTCTGGATTAGTGGTGCTGGAAGAGCACAGCAGTTCAGGCAGCATCTGAAGAGCAGTAAAATCGACGTTTCGGGCAAAAGCCCTTCATTGTGATACCGACAAGCCCCATGAGGAGTTGAGCATCAAAGCTAGGATATGCTGAGATATTGGAATGATGGAGAAACAGGACTTTATGAGAGTAATGTTTTGGAAAGCAGAGTTTTGGATGATCTAGAGATTAGGGAGAGTGGTTTTGAAAGGCGTTGGCACAATAAAGTCTCGAGGTATGAAAATCATGGATGAAGATTCAACCTCAGATAAGATAAAGTGGGAGAATGTTATGGAGTGGAAGTAGGAAGCTCTTAAAAATTGACACAATATAGAACATAGACCATCACAATGCAGTGCAGGACCTTTGACCCTCCATGTTGTGCAAACCTGTGAAACCAATCCAAAGCTCATCTAACCTACATTATTCCATTTTCGTCCATAAGTCTATCCAATGACCAGTTAAATGCCCTTAAAGTTGGCGAGTCTACTATTGTTGCAGTGCTTTCCATGCCCCTACATCTGACACCTGTTCTATAACTATCACCCCTCAATTTAAAGCTATGTCCCCTTGTGCTAGCCATCACCATCTGAGGAAAAAGGCTCTCATTATCCACCTTATCTTAACCACTGATTATCTTGTATGTCTCAATTAATTCACCTCTCAACCTTCTTCTCTCCAATGAAAACAGCCATAAGTCCCTCAGCCTTTCCTCGTAAGACCTTCCTTCCATACTACAGATCAGAGCAGACAAAAAATTCAACTGTAGAATGTGTGGCATAAGAAGAGATTTTCTGCAGTTATCTTACGACAATAATTTGATCCTTATTTAGAATTATAAGCAAAGTAAACTTGAGAATTATACCTGCATAATAACCTTGAAGCTAAATGCATTAAAATTGTGCCCCACTAACCTTGTTGTCTTTGAGTATGTTCCTATCTAAGTATGCTTTGGAAAACCCTATGACGTTGTAGCCTGAAATCTGCTTTGAATTGCCACTCAGCTGGGATGCATTTGAGATGGTCTTAGAGCTGTTTCTGAGATTTTCACCTCAAATCTACCAGAAAAATTGACACCTGAGTTCTCTTTAGATTAGATTACTTACAGTGTGGAAACAGGCCCTTCGGCCCAACAAGTCCACACCGACCCACCGAAGCGCAACCCACCCAGACCCCTACATTTACCCCTTACCTAACACTACGGGCAATTTAGCATGGCCAATTCACCTGACCTGCACATCTTTGGACTGTGGGAGGAAACCGGAGCATCCGGAGGAAACCCACGCAGACACGGGGAGAACGTGCAAACTCCACACAGTCAGTCGCCTGAGGCGGGAATTGAACCCGGGTCTCCGGCGCTGTGAGGCAGCAGTGCTAACCACTGTGCCACCATGCCTTCTCCTTTCGAAATAAAAACTGAATTCCTTTCAAAACCTCCTACAAAATTATTCGGTGAAGGGAAAGCTTCCAGTGAGCCTTCTTCAGACCTCCAGTTAATTCTGCTTTCTTACCACAGATGCTGCCCGAAATGCTGAGCTTTTCCAGCAATTTCTCTTTTTCAATTTTTGGCATGGGCAGTTCCTTTGGTTTGTTGCAAAATTATTTGATTAGATTCCCTACAGTGCGGAAACAGGCCCTTCGGCCTGTTAAGACGGACCCGGAGGGTCCCGTCTTTGCGTGTTCTTTTGGAAGGAGAGACTCACACTGGCAACTATGATTAGACGCAGACAGCAGTTTATTCACAGAATCTTAACTGGTACAACGAATCTACAGGCATGCATTCGTTGGAGAAGGCGTTCTGCCTTCCCGTTCAAAGTTGACACAATTATACTTCGCGCTGCCTGGAGTCCCCGGTCAGTTCGCCTTCCCCATTGGTCCATTCATCTGCGCGCGCTGGGGATCCGTCCTCCTATTGGCCGCATCGAAGTGCCTGTCCAGCTCCTGCTGTGCTTGACAATGGCTCAGCCATCCCTGGGAGCGGTTCCGATCCCGTATTCAATAGTCCATTGTGTCAAGGAATTACTATGCGTCTGACAGGCTAGCCATTTTCAATAGTTTTAGTTTAACTAAATTGTCAATTACACTTATCAACTTTAGACTTAAATAGAGCCATTCACACTCACTAGTTACAGGTTCCGATAGAGCAATTCACACTTGTCTAACAGTTACAGATTCCGATCAGTTTCTTTATTAATCCCAAGTTTCGATGGGGCAATTGATACTGGCTGGTATTTACAGGCTCCAAGATTTAATTAACATTATGCATATCCCTTACAAGCTCCAGCAGTCATGCAATCGCCTGCAGCAGCTCGCTTGGCTGTTGTTAACCATTTCAGGGCTGGAAGTGTCACCCTCCCTAGCCCTACATTAAACACCGCAGTGAAATCTCCCCAACAGGCCCAACAAGTCCACACCGACCCTCCGAAGAGTAACCCACCCAGACCCATTTCCCTCTGACTAATGCACCTAACACTATGGGCAATTTAGCATGGCTAATTCACCTGACCTGCACATCTTTGGAGTGTGGGAGGAAACCAGAGCACCCAGAGGAAACCCACGCAGACACGGGGAGAATGTGCAAACTCCACACAGAAAGTTGCCCGAGGCTGGAATCGAACCTGGGACCCTGGTGCTGTGAGGTAATGTACCGCCACCATACTGCCCCTCCACCATGAAATTGGAAACAAGGAGGTGCAGTTGAATCCTCCAGACTCTTCACTCTCTTCCATTTCTGCCACAACTTGCACTTTAATTGCTGCTGTAAATTATATATTTCTGCAAAGGAATCCATATTGAATAGCCATTCTGCGTTCTGCCCCTGAAAATTTGTGTTTCTATGTTGATGGTGAGCTTTCTTGCGTGCTCAGGATTGAGGTCGGGATTTCTGCTGTCACTTATGTCAAATTCTGACCTGCTTCATACTTGAAACATGGCATTGTTGGTGGGAACTTATAACTTATATTTGATTTTTTGGAGAGGAGGTAGAAAAACCTCAAGGAATCCACAGAAAAGTATACTTAAATATCCCCACAGCAATGAATGTACAAGAGGAGAAGAGGAAGTATATGATAGCTGTTCCTGTAAGGATCTTACAACTGGTTTTCCCGAGTTGTCAACAATTGAAAGATAGACTCACAAAATAAAGTTACCCCAAATCTCCCCATTCATCGCATCCTCTCTCATCTCCAAACAGCTAGGTTCTTTAAATATTTCAAGCCCAGTAATAGGATTCGGCTACATCAAAGACCTCTGGACAGGAGCCAGAAAGTCTCAGAGTCAAAGACCATTGCTGTTGGCCTGCTAGTGTTCACATTTCTTACTCCAATCCATTAAAACTGGTGTAGATTCTCTCTACACAGTTTTATTTCTTATTTAAGTATTTATGTCATTAATAAACATTTTTAAAAATATACTTTGTTTGCGAACAACTTTTATTACTTTTAGATGTTTGTAGAGGAGTACATTTTAACTTGTCTGTTAGTGCTAACTGTACAACAATCTGTATAAACACGCTGTAACATAGTCACTCAACAAGTAGCACAGTGGCTCAGTGAATAGCACTGCTGCCTCACAACGCCAAGAACCCAAGTTCGATCCCAGCTTGGGTGACTGTGTGGAATTTGCACATTCTCCCTGTGTCTGCATGGGTTTGCTCCAGTTTCCTCCCATGGTTCAAAGTTGTGTGGGTTAGGTGAACTGGCCATGCTGAATTGTCCACAGTGTTCAGAGATGTTTAGGTTAGATGCATTAGTCAGGGGTAAATGTAGAGTAATGGGTCTGGGTGGGATAGACTTCAGAGTGGTGATGTGGACTTGTTGGGCTGAAGGGCCTGTTTCCACATTGTAGGAATTGTAATGCGATGACTCTGAATAGTGGTATAACTTTAAGGGACTGGAAGCACAATGTCAATTGTCACCAGAGGTGAAAACCATAGAATGAGTGCACATCCTCATGTGAATTTGAAGCAAGCCTCACTACTTTCAACATAATTGGATATCTCTATGACATTTAACTTCATTTTAAGGAATATACAAATCTATACACATACACATACAATAATCAAATTCCATAGTTTCCATAGGGACCTCAAGGTAACTGGTCATTTATGAGCAGATTTCAAAAGCTTGCTCGTTTTGAGACTAAACAAAAGGTTACTTCATCCTTCAGATGGATTCCAATATGAAATGTATTATTGAAAAGGTTGCTTGCATTATCTTCAAAATCTAAGTCCAGAGCATCAACCTTGACATTTTATAAACTCATTTATGTGACATGTGAGTCGCTATTTGCCATTGAGAAGGTGGTGGTGAGCTACTTTCTTGAACTGCTGCAGTCCATTTGCTGCAATGCCATTAGGGAGGGACTTCCTGGATTTTGAAAGAGTGACAGTGAAGGAATGGTGATATATTTCCAAGTCAGGATGATGAGTGTCTTGGAGGGGAACTTGCAGGTGGTGGAAATGGATTTATTTCTGTGATCCAAACAAAAGTATGGGTAATGACAGCATTGAGTTTTGTAATGTAAGGTCTGTCCCTCGTTTGGCAAAGGAATAAAGGAAGGGGACCAGTTCATTTCTTCTCATCTGGCTTGTTAATTGTTCGGGTTATCAAACTGGAACTGTAATGTGTTTTGGAATTCTGACTGAGATCTGACCTTAATATTTACAGCATCATTAACACTTTCAAATGTGGAAAATGGAAAAACTGAAAGAAATCGGATGCTGTAAATCAGAAATGAAAACAGAAATTGCTGGAAAAGCTCAGTAGGTCTGTGGAGAGAAATCAGAATTAACTTTTCAGATCGAGTGATCCTTCCAGACAGCAGGAAAATGGAAACTCACCTTTAATTATTCAGGGCAGAAAGCATAAGTTCAGCAGTCATGGAATATACAAAGGAGCTGCTAATTCAAGGAGCTCACTTTGGCAAATCAGATGAGATGGAATACAAAATGCAGAAGTGAACACAAAAGGAAAAGATTTCTCTCTCAAGAAGAAAAGTATCCAGTGATAACATTGATTAGATAGAAACATTCAAAAAATGTGAAGCTTAAACCTAACTGTAATATTTGCTACTGTTAACAATCCAAGAAACTGACTAATTAACCATGGTCTCAGGTTAAAACCTTTTATCTTAAGGACATCCCAGATGTTCTAAACATCCTTTGTATTGAACACTATTGTGAGGTACACAATATATGAGGATCCAAGTGACTCACAAAGTTTGCATACTTGACATCATGTCTTTATTATTTTTCTCAATGTAATAAATTTGTTCTTTCATTAACTCAAGAAAGCTTAGTCATTGGGTCCTTGTTGCTTACAGTGAAAAGTAGGCAACTTCAGTAAGGTAAAGCCTTATGCTCACTAGAACGTAAGCATTTGTTGTGCCTAACCAAGAAGGGAAAACTATTCTCAGCTGGTTGTAACAGGCCAATTATCTGGTCAAACACGAGCCGTAATTTCTCCTGTGAGTACTTGAAAATAGTCTAAAATGAATGTCGGCCCGAAAATTTTAATATTTTCAGCAAGTTTCCTTATTGTAGCTAGGGTTGTTCAATGCAGCATGCACTGTTTGATGTAGATGTGCTACATGATCAGTTTAGTCAGTAGATAAAAATCAGTCCGAACTTAAGAGGCAAGTCCTAAATCATTTAGGATTTATTGACTAATCCAATAGTACCTCAAGCAGAGCCTTTCAATCAGAGGTTGTGGGTCATGTGAGGCAGGAAACTTCAAATTATACGGTATAGTCTCCTGTAGCTTATCATTAGATCTAAATCACTATACAGCTCTTGTTACATGAACAGCTTGGTGGTTCTAAAACCTCGTAGTTTAATAACGATTGAAGTGAATTTGTAACAAGTGGGCACCTAGATGATTCAATGGTTGGCAGTACTGCCTTACAGCAGCAAGGACCCAGGTTCTGTTCCACTCTTAGATAACTGTCTGTTTGGACTCTACATGTTCTCCCCATGTCTGTGTGGATTTCCTCTGGGTGCTCTGATTTCTTCTCAACAGTCCAAAGATGTGAAGGTTAGGTGGATTAGCTGTGTTAAATTGACCATACTGACCAGAGATTTGCAGGTTAGTTGGGTTAGCCATGGATATGCAGGGATAGGGTGGAGTACTCTTTTCAGGGTCAGTGTGAATGTGATGGGCTGAATGGCCTGCTTCCACATTGTAGGGATTCTATAGTTCCATTTAATGGCACTGATAACCTCAGCTAATATAGATCTTAATCGGGATCAACAATTGAAAAAGATGTTTGGGAACGCATCTGGTGCGGTATAGATGTGAGATGTAGCTGATATTTATGAATCAATTCCAATCAGCTTCACAAGGTCAGGATTGATTTTGCACTGCAAGCAATTTGAAGGGTGAAGAGTCAATGGGGTAACATGACACGCGACTGTCCAGCAGACCCATAAAATTAAAGTTAATAGGGTCGAGATAACAAATATTTCTGGAAGCCAGTACAATCTTTCAAGAATAATTAAAAGGGAGCTCAGGGGCACCTTTTTCATGTAGAGGGTGGTGCGTATATGGAATGAGCTGCCACAGGAAGTGGTGGATGCTGGTATAATTGACACATTTAGAAGGCATCTGGATAAGAAGAGTTTAGAGGGATATGGGCCAAATGCTGGCAAATGGGATTAGATTTATTTAGGATATCTGGTCTGCATGGACGAATTGGACTGAAGAGTCTGATTCCACGTTGTATATCTCTATGATTCTACAACTATTTTTACTTTAAATATGTTAACTATGGCAATGGAGCATCACAGTCTGAAGTTGGAATGGGGAGGTGGGAACTTTCAGTCCCACAAATGGGAAGTTTACATCAACTCAGATATTGAAATGTTAAACTTTGACCTGTGTGGTCAGAGGGAAGGAGACTTCGCTGGAGTGAAACAAAGACAGAGTAAGTAACTGGAAATTTTGGAATTTGAGCCAAAGAGACAATTTAGTGCTGGGGGAAAACAGGTCCTTTAATTAATTTTTGCCACATGATACAAAGTTTCTAGAGCAAGAGATAAGTGGAAGTGGAGATGAGATGGGGACAGAGAGGTCTACCTGCACTGAGACCAATGACAACATGATGTCATCGAGTCATAGAGATGTACAGCATGGAAACAGACCCTTCAGTCCAACCCGTCCATGCTGACCAGATATCCCAACCCAATCTAGTCCCACTTGCCAGCACCCAGTCCATATCCCTCCAAACCCTTCCTATTCATATACCCATCCAAATGCCTTTTAAATGTTGCAACTGTACCAGCCTCCACCACTTCATCTGGCAGCTCATTCCATATACGTACCACCCTCTGTGTGAAAATGATGCCCCTTAGGTCACTTTTGTATCTTTCCCCTCTCACCCTAAACCTATGCCCTCTAGTTCTGGATTCCCTGACCCCAGGGAAAAGACTTTGTCTATTTATCCTATCCATGCCCCTCATAATTTTGTAAAACTCTATAAGGTCACCCCTCAGCCTCCGACGCTCCAGGGAAAACAGCCCCAGCCTGTTCAGCCTCTCCCGATAGCTCAAATCCTCCAACCCTGGCAACATCCTTGTAAATCTTTTCTGAACCCTTTCAAGTTTCACAACATCTTTCTGAAAGGAAGGAGACCAGAATTGCACACAATATTCTAACAGTGGCCTAACCAATGTCCTGTACAGCCGCAACATGACCTCCCAACTCCTGTACTCAATACTCTGATCAATAAAAAAAAACAAAAGCCTTCTTCACTATCCTATCTACCTGCGACTCCACTTTCAAGGAGCTATGAACCTGCACTCCAAGGTCTCTTTGTGATCAGTACAGGGAAAGCAGCTGATTGGTGAAGAGGTTTAATCAGTATTTCTAACCTTTAAAGTGAAAGTTGGGTATTTAGCTTATATTAAAGCATCTAGCCCTTTTCTTTCTCTCTTTCTGAGAAATAGCTTGTTAGGTTTCATTGGCAGCTTAACACTTATTCTAAGGATGACAAATATTTTTCAGAGTGTGGGATGGCAGGTCAGCTGGGCTAAATGAAGTGTAAGTCCCCTGGACATACAATGTGTCCCAGACAAACATGTCACAAGCAGGAAGTATCTACAGCTGTACAAGCTTTAGCTCCGGGGTTCAGAACTTGAGCAGTGACAGGTGTCATTGCTGAGCATCTGGAAAGCAGGGGATCCGTTGATAGCAAATCTAGGAAGATGCTCACACCGCAGGTTATAAGCATAAAGGCAGAGAGGGAATGGGGGACCAACAGAGTGTCTAAGAAAACCAGGCAGGTAGATGCAGGATTCCCTGAGTCTATCGTGCTTGCTCACTGGTGCTCCACTTTTGAAACTGGTGGAAGTGATTGTTCCTCATGGCATTGCAGCCAGAGCTGAGCCCACTGCAACAGTGTTGTCCAGGGGAATGGGAATGTGAGGGATAACCCAGATTGGAATGAATAGAGTTGTTCATAGGAAGGTAAAAAGACAGTAGAAGACATTGGAAACAAATCTGAGCATTGAGTACGCTTAAAAAACAGAATGATGTGAAAAGACAAAATTAAGTTCACTCTAATTTGCATGCATGTAATATTCACACAAGGTAGACAAATAGATACACAAATAGAGATATATGGATATGATCTAATTATTACATGATTGAATAAAAATCAATACTTGGAACTGAATATTCAAGGATATTTGATGTTTAGGAAGGACTGACAGAAAGGAAAATAAAGTGGAGTTGAACTGATAATCAGGAATAGAGTCAAAGAGTCATAGAGATATACAACACAGAAACATACCCATCCAGATGTCTTTTAAATGTTGTGATTATATCAGCCTCCACCACTTCCTCTGGCAGCTCATTCCATACACGTACCACCCTCTGCATGAAAGAGTTGTCCCTTTGGTCCCTTTTATATCTTTCCTGTCTCACCCTAGACCTATGCCCTCTACTTCTGGACTCCCCCACCCCAGGGAAGAGAGTTTGTCTATTTACCCTATCCATGCCCCTCATGATTTTATAAACTTCTATAAGGTCACCCCTCAGCTTCCGACACTCAGGGAAAACAGCCCCAGCTGTTCAACCTCTCCCTATAGCTAAAATCCTCCAACCCTGGCAACATCTTTGTAAATCTTTTCTGAACTTTTTCAAGTTTCACAACATCTTTCCAATAGGAAGGTGACCAGGAAAGGAATGGGATCAGTCGATCTTGTTTTAAAGAATCCTTACAGTGTGGAAGCAGACCATTCAGCCCATCAAGTCAACACCAACCCTCTGAAAAGTATCCCACCCCATCCCTGTAACCCTGCATTTCCCGTGTCCAATCCACCTAACCTGCACTGTGGAATGAAACTGGAGCACCCAGAGGAAAACCATGCAGACATGGGGACAATGTGCAAACTCCAAGGTACCTGAGGCTGAATCGAACCCAGGTCCCTGGTGCTAACCACTGGGCCATTGTGCCCCCTCCCCGAATGGAGGAAATATTATTCGGAAATTAGGAAGAGAGGATCTCTGATCAGAAGAACAATGTGAGGCACCTCTTTGGTTGGAGCAATAAAACAGAAAGAGCCAAAAGATATCAGTTGGAGTCATTTATAGGTCATTAAATAGTGGGGGGGGGGGGGGGGGGGGTAATGTGGAAATGAAGGAAGCTCATAGCATGGGCAACATAATCATCATGGGCGAGTTCAAGCTGCAAAAAGTCTGGGTAAACCACTAAAGATCTGGAAAACTTGTTCCAGGATTGTGTTAGGGATGAATTTCTAGAGCAGCATGTTGAGGAACCAACTAGAGGACATGTATTTTTTAGATCTAGAATTATGCAATAACATAGAGCTAATTGAATTTCCTGATGTCAAAGTACCTTTGAGTGACCATAATATGATAGAATTTACATTACTTTGAAATTGAGGTAGTTCATGCTGAAGCAAGGATGTTACATTTGAAGACAGGGAAATTTTGAAGGTATGAGGAACAAATTAGCTTAGGTAGAGTGGAAAAATGCATAAAAGAGCTTTGCAGTACAGAGAAAGGAAATAGTCTTTAAATAAATATTACATGATTTACAACAACTACATGCTTCTGTGAGATCAAGTGTGGCTAACAAAGGAAGTTCATGACTGTATAGGATTAAAAGAAAAGCTCTACAAAGTAGTCAGTAATTCTGAAGAATAGGAGGTGTTCTAAATACAACAAACCGGAAACAAGGAACTGATATGGAATATGAGAGTAGAATATGAACACAGTCTCAGGAAAAAAAAATAAAAACGAACAGTAAAAATGTATTAGGATGCACAAAAGGAGACAGTTAGCTAAAAAGAATGTAGGTCCATTACAGGCAGAATGGGGAACTAAGAAATAGGAGAGAAGCTAAATGATTACTTTCTGTCTGTTTTCACTTTGGCAGACACATGAATAATCCAGAATTAAAAATCTAAGTGACTAGGGAGAATGAGAAGTTGAAAGAAATCAGTATTAGTGAGAAAATTGTAGTGGAAAAATTAATAGGTCTGCAAGTTAATATATACCCAGAACCTGGTGTTCTACATCCCTGAGTGTTGAAGGAGATAGCTATAGAGATAGACATGATTTGGAGATGCCAGTGTTGGACTGGGGTAATTCACCTGATGAAGGAGCGTTGCTCCAAAAGCTAGTGTGCTTCCAATTAAACCTGTTGGACTATAACCTGGTGTTGTGTGATTTTTAACTTTATAGAGATAGAATTAGTGATGATCTTCCAGAATTCTATTCATACTGCAATGATTCCCATGGATTGGAAAGAAACAAATACCACCACACCATTTAAGAAAGGAGCGAGAAAGAAAACATGGAACAATAGCTTTGTTAGCCTTATATCAGTAGCAGGGACAACATTCGAGCCCATTATCAAGGTGGGGTTAGATAGATGCTTGGTTGATAATAATATGAAATAAAAAACAAAGAGCTGCGGATGTTGCAAATCAGAACCAGAAATAGTAACTGCTGGAAAAACTCAGTAAGGCTGGCAGAATCTGTGGAAGGAATCATAGTCAGCATGTATTTACAAATGAGAAGCATTGTTTAACAAATTTTTTGGAGATCTTTAAAGATGTTTCTTGCAAAACTGATAAAAGAGAGCTCATGGACGTCAGGTACTTAGATTTTCAGAAGGCTTTTCACAGAGTTATGCCCTGGAAGTTGGTTAGAAAGATTAAAGAACTTGGGATGGGAGGTGATGTACTGGCATGGATTAATAATTGGCTAAGAGACAGAAAACAGACAGTGGGAATAAGTTGACAGGCTGTGACTAGTGGGGTGCTGTAAAGGTCAGCACTTGAGCGCTAGCTGTTCACAATATATATCAATGATTTAATGCCATGGACCAAATGTAATATAAGTGAGAGTGAATGTTATGAAGATGCTGCTTCAGAAGGATTCAGACAAGCTTACTGAATGGACCAGAACGTAGCAGATATAATATAATGTGGAAAAATAAGAGGTTATCGGCTAAGTAGGTGAAACAGATGCATAAAGTATTTCTTCAATTTCAAGTGGCTGGAAAGCTTAGATATACAGAAGGACCAGGATGTTGATAAGTCACTGAAGTCACCAACATGCAAGTGCAGCAAGATATTTGGAAGGCTAATTGAATGGTACTCTTTGGAACAAGAGGTTTTGAGTACAGGAGTAGTAAAATCTTGCTTCAATTGTACAGGAGCTTGTTTAGCCCATACCCAGAGCACTGTGTGCAGTTTTGGACTCCTTATCTCAGAACAAATATTGTTGCCATAGAAGGAGTGCAACAAAGATTACATAGAGCTCCCAGGATGACAGACTCTCCTGCGAAGTGAGATTGGACAAACTGGGTCTATATCCTCCAGTGGCTCAAAGGATCTCATTGAAAAACTTTCTAAATACTTAAAGGGATCTGGAACCAGGGTATGCTTTAAAAATAAGGGGAGACCACTGAGGACCAAGATGAGGGGATTTTTTTTATGTCAGTGTGTTGACAACCTTTGGAATTCTGTATTACAGATAGCTAAGAAGGCTCAGTGTTTGGGTATGTTCCAGATAGAGATGTCTTTTCCACCATGACTGGATTAATCTGTAATAGATTATATCAGTTAAAAGGGAGTGACGTGAAACCAGCAAATCTAGACGATAAATTCCTATCCCATGTTGCAGGAGAAACAAAAGGACCCTTACCCGAACATCCAAACTTACCCTGAAAACCACTTCCTTATTCAGCCGGGAAGACCACTCACAGTCGATTTTTGAACCCACCCTAAACCTCAAAATCCATAGAACACAATCTCTGACAACACCAAACTTTCCAATCCTCATTTCCAACTCTCATTACACAGTCAACAGGAGGACTTAGGTAGGTATGTATTAAATGATATTTTGCATCTGTTTTTACTGTGGAGAAAGAAATGGAGACTAGAGAACTCAGGGACATAAATATTGATGTTTTGAAAACAATTCATATTACAGAAGAGGAAGTTCTGAAGATCTTAGAAAGTATAACGGTGGATAAATCTCTGGGTCCTGATCAAGTGTACCCCAGGATGTAATGGGAGGTTAGGGAAGAAATTAAGAGGCCCCTAGCAGAGATATTTATCTCAACTATAACCATAGGTGAGGTGTCGGGGAACTAGAGGATGACTAATGTTGTGCCTTTACTTTAGAAAGGCTGTAAGGGGAAGTCTAGGAACTACAGACTGTGAGTCTGACATCCATGATGGGTGAGTTGTTGGAGGTGAGTTTGAAAGGTGGGATATGCATACATTTGGAGAGATAAGGACTAATTGAGGGTTTTGTGTGAGGTATCACAAACTTGATTGGGTTTTTTGAAGAAGTAACTAAAAAGATTGATGAAGGCAGGACAGTAGCCGATGTTTACAGATTTTAGTAAAGCCTTGGACAAGGTAGACTAATTAGTAAAGTTAGATCAATTGGAATTCAGGATGAGCTTGCCAATTGGATACAAAATTAGCTTGATGATAGGAGACTGGAGGTTGTTTTGTAACCAGGGGTGTTCCACATGGATTGGTTTTGGATATACAGAGGAACTTTGACTATCGGTATTTGATTGTCTGAAATCGGATCGCAAGATTGCAACGTCCCAATGCTTGGCTAAACTATGCTATCCGGCATTCAATTATCTGGAATTCGATTAACTGAATGAAATATTCCCACCCATGTCCTTCAGATAATCAAGTTCCTCTGTACTTACCAGGATGTTGCTGAGAATGGAAGGTTTGAGTTATAAACGTAGTTTGGATAGGCTGGGACCTTTTTCATTGGAGCGTAGGAGGTTGAACCTTATAGAGATTTATAAAGTCATGAGAGGTATAGATAAGATGAATAACAAGGATTTTGTTTTTGCCATAGGACAGGGGAGTTAAAACTAGGGAGCATATTTTTAAAGTGAGATGAAAAAATATCAATAAGGATATGGGGCATTTTTACACAGAGCGTATGTCCTATGTAGAATAAATGGCCAGAGGAAATGGTGGATGCAGGTACAGTAAGGAAAGATTTAGAGGCAGGCAAGTGGGACTACTTTTGGTTGGGAACCCAGTCAGCATGGACTAGCTGGGCCAAGGATCTGTTTCCATGCTCTATGACTCCATGATTCTGTGTTAGTTTGTGCTTATTCAAATTACCTTCACCTTAAACTGGCTAAACACCATTCTGTCTGATACACTGTCCTGTTCCTGTCCCATGTTTTTCCAATCTTTATCTTACATCAGACCAATAAATATAGAAAATCATCAAAATTTATACACCCATGATCACTTAGGTATACATTGTTTACATTTCATTCTTGTACAATAATCAAAAATATTCATTTCTAGGTATTTCTCCCAACCTGTCAATTGGTTGTTCTCAAAATTGATAAAGGCCTTAGATGTAAAATGTTCCTATTCAATCATTTCTACTGATGTGGACCTGTAGTGTGATCATCATTCATGCATGCTAAAATGTGCTTGACAGTGCCACTCATCCTATTCCTGTTGGCACCTCTTTTTATAACATCATGCCCACTGCACCCACTGCCCATCCCACCCCTTACATCTCAATCGTTATGATCCCTACATTCTCTGTGTTTCCCAACTGAGCCTCGATCTCTCCTTGGTCGAACCAATGATTTCCTGACCTGATCAATCTTTTCCTTGTCTCAATGATCATCCTGAATTTTAGGAACATAGGAACAGTAGAAGGCTCTTCAGCCCATCAAGCTTATTCTGACCGAACCTCGCCACAGCCAGCCTTTAATCTCCATGCTTCACTCTCACTAATCGCCCCCCTACCTACCCGAAAATCACTTTGCCTCTTAAACTGGATTCTGGGAAAGGTCAAACAAACCAACTACCAGCTTCCCAATAAATATCAGGGCCAAAATTCTGCCATGTATCAATTAAAATGATTTGTAATTAAAAATCACAGTCACAACTCCTCTCCTGGGTCTTACCTTCTTGATAATATTAAATTAGCTGCTTCATTATTTCCATATTCAGTTCCAGAATAGACTGAGCCAATGCAATTAATAGCAGCTGAAGAAAATAATTGTTCAAACATCTGCAAAAACTTTCAATGTTTTCCTTTTCTGTCACTTTAAATTGGAGTTTCAAACTTGTAATGCTCAGTAGAATTTCTGCCATTCATCAGAGAAGGTAGGTTAGGATGCCACAGTTCCAACTATCAAAGCAAATCTTATTCATCCAGCTTGAGGAAGGCCCTCCAACAAGAGGAGGAGAATGGAAGTGGTTCAAAGATTCACCAAAGGCTTCCATCAAGAAATGCAACATAGATGTTAACATATAGGAAGCCCTGGTTCAGGAGAAACCAACTTGGAAGAAGTTAATAAAGTGTGGTGCTGGAAAAGGTATCGCAGGTCATGCAGCATCTGAGGAGCAAGAGAGCCGACATTTCTTTTGGGCAGGACCCCTCTTCCAGACTGGGGAGGAGGAAGGGGCTGAGAGATAAATGGGGAGGGAAGGGAGTGGAGCTCGGGGAAAGGTGGACAAAGGTAAGAAGTGACAGTCATACGTCAATGGCGAGGGTGGAGTGGATAGGTGGGAAGGAAGAAGGACAGGTAGGTCAGGTCAAGAGGGCGGATCCGAGTCGGAGGGTTGGATCTGGGAGGTTTGGAAACTGGTGAATTCCATGCTGAGGTCGTGTGGTTGTAGGCTCCTGAGGCGTAAGATGAGGTGTTCCTCCTGCAGTTTGAGGGTGGCCTTTTGTTGGCAGTGGAGGAAGCCCAGAATAGATATGTCCTCAGTGGAGTGGGAGGGGGACTTGAAATGGATGGCCATGGGAAGGTGCGGTTGATTGATGCATACGACAAGAGATGTTCCCTGAACTATTCCGCAAGTTTGCGCTTGGTCTCCCCGATGTAGAGACCACATCAAGAGCATTGTATGCAGTAAATGAGGTTGGAGGATGTACAAGTAAATCTCTGCCTGATTTAGAATGAACCTTTTGGGGTTTGGATGAAGGTGAGGGGGAGAGGTGTGGGGGCAGGTTTTCCACCTGTTACGGTGGCAGGGGAAGGCACCAGGAGTGGAGAAGGGGTTGGTGGGCAATGTGGAAGTAATGAGGGAGTCAGGGGGGAAATGGTCCCTACAGAATGCAGTTAGGGGTGGGGAGGGGAATATATTTTTGGTGGTGGACTCTGACTGTAGGTGGCGAAAATGTAGAGGATGATGCGATGGATTTGGAGATTGATGAAGTGGAATGTGAGGACAAGGGGGATTTTATCTTTGTTGGAGTTGGGGGAGGTGGGGTTCAAGATCAAAAGTGCAGGAAATGGGGGTGATACAATTGAGGTTTTCCATTGATCACTGAGGGGGGAAAATTGTGGTCCTTGATGTAGGAGGACATCTGAGATGTTCTGGAGTGGAATCATTCATCCTGGGAGCAAATACAACGGAGGTAGAGGAATTGGGAGTAAGGGATCATGCTTATAAAGGAGTGATGGTGGAAGGAGGTGTAGTCAAGGTAACTTTGGAGTTGGTAGGTTTGTAGTAGACGTTGGTGTGTCACCAGTCACGGGAGATAGAGGTGGAGAGGTCCAGGAAGGGGAGGGAGGTGTCAGACATGAAACGATGACCCTCTTGTTCCTCAGATGCTGCCTAACCTGCTGTGCCTTTTCCAGCGCCACTCTTTAGCAACTCTGATTCTCCTGAGTCTGCAGTCCTCACTGTCTCCAACTTGGAAGAAGTTCCTATATAAAGGGACACAATTCTTTGAGATGACCCATTAGCAAATGGAAGCATGGAAAAGGAACTGGAGAAAGGAAAGCCAATGATCTCATGGCCAAGGGCAACTCCCAGAAACACCTGCCAAATGTGTGGTGTGAGATATGGCTACTATACCAGCCTCCCCACAAGGCTCTTTCTTGAAGGATGCCGCCATCTCCCCTATGATAGATGTCAAGCTAACGGGCCTACACTATTCTATTTTCGCCCTTCCTTCCTCTCTTCTTGAGATATCACAATCAATCTGATTCTCACTCTTTGCTGTAGAGAATGTTGTGTTATGGACCAGGCCAGATCCTCTCAAAACACTTCAGAAAAGTAGCCCAGACCCTAACTGTGCTGGTTGTTTTAAGCAGGTGTAACATGGATATTCCAGGAGGGATGCAGCTGGTCAAACAACTTAGTTCTAAACAGAACAGAATTTATTTACAAGATTACCCAAAGAAACACAAACAAAAGAGACCAGATTACAGAATAACTTAACCTCTCTGAAATCCCAACAGATTATCCAAACTTAATGATGCTGTTCCAAATACTTACAACAATCCCCCAAAACACCCCTTGGCACAAAAAAGATAAAATCAAACACAGGGTCTTACAGGAGACAAGTCAGAGAGAGAGGGTCAGCATGGACCTGCTTCGTTATGTCCAGCAATTTCACAACACTGCTTGACTGCTTTTAATGAACAGCCAGATTGTCAAAGCCAAAACAAACCAGAGGAAGGCTGAGCTCAGAGAACTGACCACTCCTTTTGCATTGTATAAGGGATTTAAAAATAAACTCTTCAATTTAAAACCCCTTAATCCTAAATTGTTAGTACACTACAGCACTCATATATGTTGCATTGACAATAATCATGCAAACATGCACAGTTACATTCTGTTTCAATCTGTTTTACTCCTGCCACCGAATGCCTCCATTTCTCATTCAAGCCTTGACGATGCATTGGTAATCATGTTTTCTCATCCTGCCACATGCACAATTTCCAAATTGAATGTTGTAACAACAAGCTTCATCTAAACGGTGTGGCATTTTTGTCCTTAAATTTCTCCACAAACATCATTGGATTATGATGAGTGTACATGATTGTTTTGGATACATTACTGGAAACGTACATTGAAATGTTGTAATGCCAACACCAAGCTCAAAGTCTCCTTCTCAACTGTCGAACATTTCTGCTGATGAATGCTCAATTTCCTGAAGAAATACCTGATCGGTTTTTCTATCTTCTCATCATTATCCTGTAAGAGCACAGCACCAACACCCACATCACTCACATCGATAGCCACCTAGTATGGCTTCGCGTAATTAGGTGTGGCTAATACTGGGGCAGTGGTTACCGCAGCTTTCAGGCTGTCAAATACCTTCACTCTTTCTGACAAAGGTACCTACCAGTATCCTCTAAGCAAGTTGAACTTAGAAATATAAGTTACTTGTCCCACCTTTTCAACATAGACTTCCAAATGTCGAATCGGATATGCATCAGTCTTTGTAACTGCATTGATTTTGTGATAGTCCACACGTAACCATTGGGTACCACCTGGTTCTGGAACCATTACTATGGGTGAGCTCCAATCACTGTAACTCACTTTGATTATGTTGTCTTGGAGCATGCATTCAATCTCCTTTTGAACCTGTGCCATCGTTAGAGGGTTATGCCTATAAGGATGTTGTTTAATTGGAACAGCATCTCCTATACCGACATGATGCATAATTAGGTTAGTAATTCCCAGCTTATTTCCACATATCTCCCCATTCGATAATAATAACTCTTTTAAGTCATTTCAATTTTTCCTATGGAAGGTAACTTAATAATTTTAACAACTTCTTCATTGTCCAATTTAATTTGATGACCAATTCAGAATCCTCTGAACTTGCTTCTTCCATCTATGTTGTAATCAGTAACACAGTCTCCTTTTGTTTTCCTTCCTTGTCAAAATATCTTTTGAGCATATTCACATGAAACACTCTGAGATTTATTTCTGTCTGGAGACCTTATTAACTCAATTTCTTTTCAATATGAAAAAGGTCCACTAACCTTGCTTTTAAAGGTTCACCTATCATGAGAAGTAACATTAACACTTTACCTCCGATTGCAAAATTGAAAGTTTTTGATTTCTTGTCTGCTTCCTTTTTCATTGTATGCTGTGACATTTTTAAATGGTGTCTAGCCAACTCCCCCACTCTACTTAATCATTCTCAAAAATTTGACACATAGTCCAATTATGTGGTCTCTGAATTCTGACTTAGCAATTTCTCCTTACTCAATTTTAGCGGTCCGCTCACTTCATGCCCAAAAACAAATTGAAATGGACTGAATTCGGTTGATTCATTTGGTGCATCCCTTATCACAAAAAGCATAAACAGAATTCCCTTATCGCTATCATCGGGATAGTTGTGACTAGAAGCCCTCAACATGATCTTTAATGTCTGATGCCACCTTTTTTTCACTCCCTGCGATTCTGGATGGTATGCAGTAGGTTTGAATTGTTGTATTCCTAAGCTGTCCATAACTTCCTTGAATAATTTTGATGTGAAGTTTTACCCTTGATTTGATTATATCTCTGTGGATAGTCCGTATCTATTGAAAACTTTGTCAAATTCCCCTACAATCCTTATAGCTGTGATATTGCATAATGGAACAGCCCCTGCAAATGTAGTAGACACATCCATTATTGTCAACAAATACTGATTTCCACTTTTTGTTTTTGGTAGGGGTCCTTTGAAATCAATGAAGACTCTTGGAAAAAGGTTCCTGAAATGTAGG
Organism: Chiloscyllium plagiosum; assembly: GCF_037043375.1. Taxonomy (NCBI): domain Eukaryota; kingdom Metazoa; phylum Chordata; class Chondrichthyes; order Orectolobiformes; family Hemiscylliidae; genus Chiloscyllium; species Chiloscyllium plagiosum. The sequence continues at coordinate 145,271,554 of NW_028270139.1, forward strand.
AATAGGTATTAAAGGTGCGGGTTTTATTACTACCCGTGGTTTTCCAATTACCTCACATGTACGGCATGTCTGGCAAAATCCAACTACATCCTTGTGCAGTCTAGGCCAGTAAAAATGTTTTTGTATTTTAGCTTGAGTTTTTTGCATTCCTAAATGACCCCCTAGTGGTAGTTCAAACACCACTCGCAACACTACCTTTCTATAACAAACTGGCAACATGAATTGATGAACTTCTGCCCATTTCTCACCTGCCTGAAAATGTGATGGTCTCCATTTCCTCAATGAGACATCATTTTTGAGATAATAATATTCAGGGTTACATTTGGATTTTTTTTCTGTGTATGCTTTTTGATACAGTTGCTTTAAATTTTCATCTTTCTGCTGTAACTCAGTTAATTTATCTGAGCGAAAGATGTCTCTTTTGTCATCTATCTGCTCCTCCTTTGCATCAACCATCTGATCAAACAGGGTCTCTGCTAATTCCACTTCAACATTCTTATCTGTACTCTTCGATCTCCCTTGTTTCAACTCGTGACTTTGTGACCTTTTTACCACACAGTCAGAAAAGATCCCAGGATATGTGTCCCACAATAGTTCAGTTGCCTGAGTTTCCACTGACTTTTCAACCACAGTAGGCAGCACACCTATCCATGAACCAATCATTAGCAAGATCAAATTGTATTCCTGGAGCTAAGAGTTTGTCCAGTACTCCTACCATGACTTCTCCAGTCTTCACTGGACACTCGAGCCCCACTTTACATAATTGAGCGCTTCTTGTCTCACTGTGAATTCCTGTTACTAGTAATTTTTCTGGCCATAGTTCTTCAGAGGTACGTATTTCCTCATCTTTCAACATCACAGATTGAGAGGATCCTGTATCTCTTAACATTATAACGTCTTTACCGGTTGCTCCTGGCCTATGTGAATAAACTTTACCTTCCCAGGTTTATGGTTTAAAAGGTCTGGCACTTCACCTTATCCAACCTCCGTCCAGGTTGTACACTCTAATGCAGCTTTCTAGCTGTTCCTTCTGTTACCACTCCAACAAAATTCACTGGCTTATCGTGTTTTCCTATAGCTGGCTTCACAGTGCTTCTCCTATCCCACCAATACTGTGATTTCATGTGGCCTACTTTATTGCAGTGAAAACACCAGAGCTTTTTAACTTCTTTTTCCCCTCAAGGTTGCCTTTTTATCCTGTGGTAAGTTATCTTTCGATCTTCACTGAGATCTACCTTTCCCTTTCCATGTGAGGATCTCTCTTTTCCCCAATTTCTATTCCTCATGGATTGAAATTGATTTTGAAAGTCAAACTTTGATTTATCGACCAATTCATAATCATCAGCCATTTTAGCTGCTAATCTTGCCAGTCTAAACTCTCTGCTCTTCCACATGACCTCTCACTACTTCAGAAAGTGGATTTTTGAACTCCTGTCTAAGTGCTAATTGCTGAAGTTCAAACTTCCTCTCTTTCTCCTTTTCTCTCTCTTCTGTTTCTATTCATAATTTGAACTGTTTCATTTCTCTTGCTCTTTCCATGTCTTTCGCCTCTAACTCAAGCTGCTTCATTTTCAATTGAATTTTAGCCATCTCCAAAGAGTCTGATTGTGTTACCAGCAAATTTATATGTTGAGCTATTGCTCTAATTATCTCCGCTTTCCTCACAGACAGAGGCAGCTCCAACTCCGGCTTGTTTGCTAATTCCAGCAGCTTGGCCTTAATTACCTTTTGCAAAACAAGCAAAGTCAGTTCTTCCACCCCAGAAAACTCTGAGTGACTGAAAGAGCCATTACCACAGGAAACACTGTTTAAACCAACTGAATTCGACACCCATAACAAAAGTCACTAACACCTACCACTCCCTGCCTTCGGTTCCAACAACCCTAATCTCAATTAGAACTATGGAACTAAACCCGCAAAGAGCCCCCAGTCTGTTATGGATCAGGGCAGGCCCCTTCAAAACATTTCAAGAGAGTAGCCCAGTACCTAACTTGGCGACTTGTTTTCAGCAGGTCTAACGTGGATATTCCAGGAGTGATACAGTTGGTCAAACCATTTGATTCTAAGGAAAACAGAATTTATTTACAAGCTTACTGAATGAATCACAAATAAAAAAAATAAAATGCAGGATTACTTAACCTCTCCGAAAATCCCACAGACTATCCGAACTTAAAGATGCAATTCCAAATACTTGCAACAATCCCCATAAACACCCTTTGGCACAAAAGTTAAAATCAATCACAGGGTCTTACAGGAGACAAGTCAGAGACAGAGAGGGTCAGCATGGACCAGCTTCTTTGGGTCCAGCAGTTTCACAACACTGCCTGACTGCTTTCAGTGAATAGCCAAATCAAACCAGAGGAAAGCTGAGCTCAGAGAACTGGCCACTCCCTTGCATTGTACAAGGGTTCTTTTTAAACGTGAAAGCTTTTTTCCTGAGGCAGTATCTGTTAGCTGTAATCAAATTGGCCCTAAAATTCATTCAACTCAGATTTTTTGGAACCGGAATCTTTACGACCTCCTGAAAAAGAAATGAGGGACAACATAGCCTTGTGAAAGGAGCAGAATCATCACAGTTGTCAACTCCTCTCATTAAAATGTCACCTTACTAATGCTATACAACTTGATGCTCCTCTGAATTGATTCTTGAACATCAATGCCATGGTCAGTTTGCTTATCCACCCTTTGACACCTGATCTCAACCAAACAGGCTGAGAGAACCTCAGACCTATTGGACAATTGTACAGGCTGACAATCCTACCCTCTGGGTCCCCTTGCCTATCTGACTCCAGTCACACTTTCTTGTACCTGACCACCAATTAAATCAGATGACTCTATCTGAAGTGTTATAACTGCCTTATGGCAAAAAGAACCTAAGGAACTAAAGCCTGACGCTTTTCAGGACTTCAGCCTCCAACTCATAGACACTGAACTGAAATTACTCGAACTTCAAATACTTACTGAAGACAGGCCTTTTCCCTAGAGTAGGGGACTTCACAAGTAGAGGGCATGTTTTTAAGGTGAGAGGAAGAAGATTTAAAATAGACATGGGGGCAATTTTTTTCCCATAGAGGGTATTCGTATGTGAAATGTACTGCCAGATGAAGTGGTAGATGCAGGTAAAGTTACAACATTTAAAAGACATTTGGACACGCGCGTGAATAGGAAATGTTTAGAGGAATATGGGCCAAATGCAGGCAAATGGGACTAATTTAATTTGGGAAACTTGGTTGGTGTGGACGAGTTGGACTGAAGGGCCTGTTTTCATGCTGTATGACTCTATAAACCTACGACATGCTTGACTTGGATCACAGTGGTATCCAGGAGCTCCCACATGCTGCAGTCTTGACACATCACATGACCTGCATCATTAATGAGTTTTACTTAAGTAGTTGCATTATTAATTATGTTACCTTTTATATATGTTATTAACTTTAGCACCAAATTGTGAGCCAAGTTAAAATTTAAAAATAGAAAAGACCATAACCACTTACCAAAGAATCACCAATCAGCTTGCTCCTTCTCGTTAATAGAACTAGAACCAATTCTTGGAAAAGCTTTAGGAAAATGTGTCTTGTTTCAGCAATACTCAGGCCTGTAGTAGTAAGTGACTATATTTGACAGCTTCACAAAACCATCATGCCCTATGCCCAACAGATTGTGTTCTCCATATTTGATGTTAAAATTTGCAGGTCTGGTTCATCTATTCCAAAGGCCAAACTGGCTGATGGTATCGTGATGTCATTCCAGGACTGCATATTTGAAGTATTGCATTAAGGGCAAATGGTACAACAGAAGCATAAAAAAACAAGTTTCAACATGTTCATTCTTTTGCCAAAGGATTAATGTTAGCATTTGTCCTCTGTACTTGTTACCTTGTTAATGTGTATAACAAAATCACCTGCACTCAATCATTAAAATTGTTGTTGCTGCTGTGCTGATTGTTCCCTTGAACTGATCCGCAAGAAATGGGGATCACACATTATTATCTCAAAGGTGTTGACAGGCATCACAAGTGAATTTACACGTGTGAATGCTCACTTTCTTGAGAAACTGACATCAATTTCCATATCTGCTGTTGCTCTCAATTTTGCAAGTTACACATGTTTGGAATTAATTTGTGCTAGACCTAGCTGATTCCCACATGTGAGAATATCATTATCAGCTCCATTTAAACTGAAGCCCAACTATCACAGTTCTATCCCTTTATACTCTAAGTACTTCTGGTATGTCAACACATTGGAAATATCACCAAACAGAACATTATTAGTCATATGAAAGTTGTTCCTTTTCTCATTTATGATACAAAAGTTGCCTGATTTGCTGAATGTCTCCAAACATTTTGTTTTGTTTCCAAATTCCAGTATTCACACCACTCCTGCTTTTAATTTGTTCTTGGTACATAGATGACAGAGGCAAACTCAGCCTATACTACCATCTTGTTTTATCTGAACAATTTACCCTCTTGGGTTGCTGCAGTGCGTACTTTATAGAAACACTCTCAGTGCTGTTCGGAAGGAGGTCCCCAGGTTTTGTTTCAGTGTTAGTAAAGGAATTGAGAGCTCAGATCAGCTTGTGACTTGGAGGGGAATATGTAGTAGTGCGGTTACCACATGTAAACTGCCCATTTCTTCAGTGGAAGACTCTCTCAGAGGAGTGCTGTTCAGTTGTTGCAGTGTATCTTGCATATGGTCCACACTGCTGACTGTGGATGCTAATCCTGGGGGGAGTGCATGTTGATAGTCATGGATGGTATACCAATTAAGTGGGCTGCTTTTCCCTGGATGGTGCGAAGCCTTTCAGTGTGATTGGAGGCACACTTCATCCAGGAGAATATTCCATCATGCTCTTGTGCCTTGTAAGATGGTGGGTAGGCTTTGTGGAGTCAGAAATTGAGTCACTTGCCTCAGAATTTCTCGCCTCTAAGTTACTTTTGTAGCCATAGAATTTAGTCCAGTTCAGTGTCTGGAGAATGGCCATCTCCAGGATCTAGATAGTGGAGAGATGTAGCCATGGTAATGTCATTGAATGTTAAGGAGAGATGATCAGATTCTCTTCAGATGGAGATGGTTGTTTCCTGGTTCTTTTGCATCATAAATGCCACTTACCACTTATCAAGTCCAAATTCGAATGTTGAACAGATGTTTATTTTTTAAACTTATTAATTAATAGGGTGTGGGCAGCACTGACTGGGCCAACACTTATTGCTCATCTCTAATTGGAGAAGCTGGTAGGCCTTCTTGAACTGCTGCAATCCTTGAGGTACAGGTACATCCCATTAAAGTTAGGCAGAGAGTTCCAGGGTGAAGGAATGGTGATATAATTCCAAGTCAGGATGCTGGACACTTGCAGATGGTGGTGTCCTTTTGTGTCCACTGCTTTTTTCCTTCTCGATTGTGAGTTGGCTGTTGGAGGAGTTTTGGTGTATTGCTGAAATTCATCTTGAAGGAAGTGACAGTTTAGGCGATAAATGGTATTGAGCTTTTTGAATTATTTTTATTCAATCGCAGGATGTGTATATCAATAGCAGGGCCAGTATTTATTGCCTAGCCTGACTGTCTAAGTTGCCCGCTTGAGCATTACTGCAAATATTCTTGCCCACGCAGTCTAATGTTTACGACCTTTGGTTTTGCTTTCCCCACCTCTCCAAGCAGAAACATTTTTCGATGTCACTCTGGGCTTTATTTTTCCAATGCTTCTGTCTGTCTCCCAGCATTAACACACTATAAGCTTCTGGTCATCCAAAACCCTACAGCCCATGTTCTAATTCGCATCAAGTTCTGGTTTCTCCTCATCCCTGTCCTTACCGAGCTATATTATCTCCTGGTTATGCAATGCCTCAATTTTAAAATTCCCATCCTTGCTTTCACGTCCCTCTCTAATTTCACCCCCACCTGGTTTAGTGACCTCCTTCAGCTCCACAAATATCTGCATTTCTCGAATTCTACCTTTTGAGCATTCACAATTTTAATCTTTCCACAATTACTGGCTCTATGGGTGGCACAGAGGTTCACTACTGCCTTACAGTGCCAGGGACCTGGGTTTGATTCCAGGCTTGGTGACGTGTCTGTGTGGAATTTGCACACTCTCCTTGTGTCTGTGTGAGTTTCCTCTGGATGCTCTGGTTTCCTCCTACAATCCAAAGATGTGCAGGTTAGGTGAATTAGCCATGCTAAATTACCCATAGTGTTCAGGGATGTATAGGTTAGTCAGGGGTAAATATAGGGTAGGGGAATGGATGTGGGTGGGTTACTCTTCAGTGGTTCGGTGTGAACTTGTTGGGCTGAAGGGCCAGTTACTACACTGTAGTGATTCTCATTCTACCTTCTGTTACCTCTCTGCTTTTCTCCTTTAAAATGTATTCCTCTATCAATGTACTTAACATTACCTCATGTACCCCAATATATAATTTTGTTTGACTATGCCCCTGTGAAGCATTTTGGGTGGTTTTATTATTTTTACAGCATTATATTTTGGTTAATCCAAGATGGAACACAGAAAAAGTTGTGACTGTAAGAGTTGCTCCTTTTATGAGGTATTTTCAGTGTTGGAGGTGATTTCCTCAAACTCCAGGAGCAGTATTTATTGTTTTGGAATTTTAGTGAAAAAAGATCAAAACAACGACACTTTAAAAAGGAGGAAGAGAGACAAAGACAGAGACCTCCTGGGAAGTGATTCAAATGGAGAAAGGAACCTGCATTGCTGTCTGACCCAGCAGTGAATATGCACAGCCTTTGCTGTCTGAGTTCAAATATCTCTGGACCTCGGAGTGCATCTAACAACATTTTACAAACAGTGAAATTCACAACTGGCCTTGGAGAAACCTATGTGGAACAGAACACAGTAGGGGAGCAGCTAAGTGAATATCTTGAAATATTCTTAAATGTGGAGGGGCGGCATGGTGGCTCAGTGTTTAGCACTACTACCTCACAGCACCAGGGTCCCAGCTTCAATTCCAGCCTCGGGCGACCTTCTGTGTGGAGTTTGCACATTCTCCCCGTGTCTGCCCAAGTCTCCTCCCACAGTTCAAAGATGTGCAGGTCTGGTGAATTGGCCATGCTAAATTGCCCATAATGTTCGGTGCGTTAGTCAGAGGGAAATGGGCCTGGGTGGGTTACTCTTCAGAGGGTCATGTGGACTTGTTGAGCCGAAGGGCCTGTTTCTGCACTGTAGGGAATCTAATCTAATAATTTGGGGCGGCATGGTGGCTCAGTGTTTAGCACTGCTACCTCACAGCAGCAGGGTCCCAGGTTCAATTCCAGCCTCGGGCGACTGTCTGTGTGGAGTTTGCACATTCTGCCCGTGTCTGCGTGGGTTTCCTCCGGGTGCTCCGGTTTCCTCCCACAGTCCAACGATGTGCAGGTCAGGTGAATTGGCCATGCTAAATTGCCCATAGTGTTAGGTACATTAGTCAGAGGGAAATGAGTGTTGGTGAGTTACTCTTCAGAGGGTTGGTGTGGATTGGTTGGGCCGAAGGGCCTGTTTCCGCACTGTAGGGAATCTAATCTAATAACCTTACTTTTTATTTGTAAATCTACAATAGTGAGTAGAGTGGCTTCTTTTTTGATTGTATATTTGTTGAGATCTGTCTCTTTCTTGAAAATATTCAATGTTTTGATCTCACCTGCTTTCCGTGGCAGGGAATTCCGCAATCTCAGCTCTCTCTGGGTGAAGAAATTTTGCCTCATTTCAGTCCTAAATGGCCTACCTTGTACCCTTAAAATGCGGCCCCTGGTCCTGGGCTTCCTAGTCATTGGAAACACCCTTGCTGTGTTTACTCTGTCTAGACCTGCCGGAATTTTACAGGTCTCTGCGAGATGTCCTTTTGTTCTTCTAAACGCTAGTGAATGTAGTCCTGGCTGATTCAGTATATCCTCATATGTCATTCCTGCCATCTCATGAATCATTCTGGTAAAGCTTTATTACACTCCCTCCATAGGCAGACCATCCTTCCACAGGTAAGGAGAGCAAATCTGCACACAGTACTCCAGGTGTAGTCTCACCAAGACCCTGTATAATTGCAGAAAGACATCCCTGCTCCTGTACTCGAATCGTCATGCTATAAAGACCATTTGCCTTCCTCACCACTGCTGCATCTGCATGCTTACTCTCAGTGACTGGTATACAAGAAGAATTTCCCAATCTATCACCATTCAGATAATTTGCCTTCATGTTTTTGCTACCAAAGTGGCTTTCCATCCATATTATAGATCATCTGCCACGTATTCGCCCACTCTCTCATTTTGTTGCAATTGCCCTGAAGCATCTTTGTTCCCTCCTCACAGTTTACTCTCCCAATCAGCTTCTTGTTGTCTGTAGGAATTCAGACCTCGTGGAAGTTGGAGATTAACGTGCAGTTTGACGGAATCTGCGAAATTGTTGAGCAAGAATAGTAAACTTCAGAACGTTTCCAAGAAAACATGCAGCCAAGTCTAGGTGAGCCATCATAGAAACTGTAAGGTTACCTGGAAGAGTATTGCACAACATGATGAGGAATAGATGTTCAGTTCTGAGTTAAAACTTCCATTAGCGCATGCCCAACTGAACTAGTTACCTATTCTATCCAGGAGAAAGAGAGGACATGCAGATGCTGGAGATCAGAGTCCAAAAGTGTGGTGCTAGAAAAGCACAGCAGGTCAGGCAGCATCTGAGGAGCAGGAGAGTCAATGTTTCGGGCATAAGCCCTTCACAAGCCATTCCTGAATTCTTCAATGTATAATTTCAGTTACATCACACTGCAAATTTTTGCTATAAATTCTGTGTTACGATCGAGTCCTCCACAATCACCTGATGAAGGAGCGTCGCTCCGAAAGCTAGTGTACTTCCAATTAAACCTGTTGGACTATAACCTGGTGTTGTGTGATTTTTAACTTTATCTTGTGTAAGTAAGATTTGCATAACTGATCAGGCAGCTGCTGTTCAGGCAATGTTTTCCCTGTGGTGCAACTGTTTCAACAATCTGCTGAAAGTTTAGGCTCTCAGTCAAGCTTTGTCTTGCATTCATGATTGACAACACATTATTTTCGATTCTTTTTGCTGATTATCTACAATGTTTTGAGTACTTGTCAACCCAATTTATCCTTATTTACTTTATCAAAGCTGTATATAATTTTAGACTTACCAATTAAAGTTTCCCTAATCTTCTCTTCCCTCGAGAAAACAATAGACAATAGACAATAGGTGCAGGAGTAGGCCATTCTGCCCTTTGAGCCTGCACCACCATTCAATATAATCATGGCTGATCATCCTTAATCAGTATCCTGTTCCTGCCTTATCTCTATAACCCTTGATTCCACTATCCTTGAGAGCTCTATCCAACTTTTTCTTAAATGAATCCAGAGAGTGGGCCTCCACTGCCCTCTGGAGCAGAGCATTCCACACAGCCACCACTCTCTGGGTGAAGAAGTTCTCCTCATCTCTGTCCTAAATGATCTACCCCGTATTTTTAAGCTGTGTCCTCCGGTTCGGCACTCACCCATCAGCGGAAACATGTTTCCTGCCTCCAGTGTATCCAATCCTTTAATAATCTTGTATGTCTCAATCAGATCCCCTCTCAGTCTTCTAAACGCAAGGGTATACAAGCCCAGTCGCTCCAGTCTTTAAGTGAAAGGTAGTCCCGCCATTCCAGGAATTGACCTCATGAACCTACGCTGCACTCCCTCAATAGCCAGAATGTCTTTCCTCAAATTTGGAGACCAGAACTGCACACAGTACTCCAGGTGTGGTCTCATCAGGGCCCTGTACAGCTGCAGAAGAACCTCTTTGCCTCTATACTCAATCCCTCTTGTTATGAAGGCCAGCATGTTATTAGCCTTATTCACTACCTGCTGTATGTTTACCTTCATTGACTGGTGTACAAGAACACCCAGATCTCTTTGTACTGCCCCTTTACCTAAATTGATTCCACTTAGGTAGTATTCTGCCTTCCTGTTCTTGCCACCAAAGTGGATAACCATACATTTAACCACATTAAACTGCATCTGCCATGCATCTGACCACTCACCTAACCTGTCCAGGTTTCCCTGTAATCTCCTAATATCCTCCTCACATTTCACCCTGCTACCCAGCTTAGTATCATCAGCAAATTTGCTAATATTATTACTAATACCACCTTCTTGCATTGACTTAGTTTTTATTGATTTTGTTGAAAGTGAAGAGAGGTAAAGAAGCTTGAGTCAATATTCCAGAGCTTAGGATCTGTGCAAATGATGGCATAAGTGTGAATGGCACAAGCTGGTGACCAGCATTACTGGAATACTAATATTAGAGAGTTGTGAGACAATAGGAAAGGGAAGATTGAGGACTTGGAGGTTTGAAAACAAGGTTGAAAAGCTAAAAATGAGGCATTGATAATTGGGAAAGTCAATGAATATAGGGCAGACATTTTGTGAGAAAGGTTCTGTGCAGAGTTTTGGATGACTTCAAGTTCGTAGAGAGTCTCATGCTGGTCAGACAAATCATGAGGTAACAGATCATGGAAGAGAGTTGCAGCATTAGTTCAGCTGAGGCAAGTGTGGGGTCAGGTGATGTTGTAGAGATGGAAATAGACAATCTTAGGGAGAGCATGGAAATGTGGTCAGAAACTCAACTCAGTGTCAACTATGATTGATATTATCTCAGACTGTTGCAAGGAAGAGGGATAGAATTGGCAGGTGGGGAATGGGCTTTTGGAATAGGGACAAAAGACTGTTTTCAGATATTCCCGTATTTAACTGGAGGACATTTCTGTTCATCCATCCACTGCAGGTCTGATCAACAGTCTGATAATTAACTACAGCTGAGGGAGTGGTGAGGGAGAGCTGGGTGTTCTCAGCTCACATGTTAAAACTGGTGCTCTGATTCCTGGATGAGAATGGAACCAGGTGCTGCATTCCTGATGATGTTGGAGAGGTGTTGAGAAAGATGGCATGGTTACTGGTGCCAAAGCTTGCAGGCATGTGAGATAGATGAGTTTGGATAGTTTATCTTTGTCACATAGGATTGCAAACTTCCAAACCACATTCGATACAGTGGCAAAATCATAGATCCAAATATAAACCTGCTCCTTTTTAGCATAATGAATGTGCTGATAAAATAATTTCAGTTTCCCGATTTTCCATTAAATGAAAAGATTGTTGCAACACAAATGGATTGTGATGGTTCAAGAAGGCAAATCCTCACCACCATCTTGAGGGCAATTATGGTTGGCCCACCAGTGCATCCTCTATCCCCTGAATTAATTACAAAAAGACAAATTCTCTTATAAAACAAGCATTTTTATTCATCCTTCTTGATCATCTGGAGCTTTCACTGTGAACACAGCTACCTGTCTGTGATTGTGATAGGATGTATGCTGCATTGTTACTTTCACAACCTATGGTAATATCCCTTAGATTTATGTTAACAGGCTGAATGAAGTAGCAAGTAATCATATTTGTTAATGCTGCAGACTTTTTTTTAAATTGAAAGATCAGGAGATATAAATAACTTGACAGATGATTGTTGTTAATCTTATTTTGCAGTCCCACATCCCTCAGGTATATCTTAATTCTTCCAATACTCAAGCATTCCTGATTTGAATCAGTCCCAGATCAGATGATGGCACCCACTGCCCAGGAACACCTCCCTTTTGCCTCTCTGTTTTTCTATATTTCCTTTCTTCTTCAAGATGCTTCTTAAAACCTCTCTCTTTGACCAAGATTTTAATCATCTGGACTTATTTTTCTTTTCTTGGCTGAGCATCATGCTTTGTTTTGGAACACACATTCATATGAATTGGGACATTTTATTGTTTTAAGAGTACTGCATAAATAAAAATTGTTGTTGTCAATCTAAAAGCTTCACCTGAAAAGATGTTGGAATAACAATTGAGTTATAAATTTTCAGAAGGAAATTGAATATGTACTTGAAGATAAAACAGAAATGTACAACGAGAAGAAAGCAACAGTTCCATGAGGTTAATTGAATAGCTCTTTCATCCTGCCAACGTGGGCATGATGAGTGGAACAGCCTCTGTGCTGTATCAGTCTTGAATCTATTATTCAGTTGAATAACGTTTAAGTCCTGGGGATACCACTTCATTTTGTGCAGAAATCAAATGAAGAGTTGCAATTGTAGAAAAACAATAACAAAAAGCAGCTGAGCACAAAAAGTCATAAGTTAATAGCCTCTGACAGCATGAGATTGAATTGCAAAATGAGAAATAAGACAACAATGGAAACATAAGAGTATGTTTACTTGCTATGACAATATCACAAAAAGGTAACAGAACATCTTTTTAAAAAATGATCAGACTATATTCAAAGATTAATAACTTTTTGGCTGTTATTATTATGTATTCAACATGTTATCAATGGGTGGAAGACAGAATAATTAAAAAAAAACATCAGCAGTCAGACTTCATCTATTTATCAACTGAAGTTATTGACATTGGGACCCTGTGTGGTGATTACTCCAACAATTCCAATGGTAACAGACTTAGCACTTTTACTGGACAGATAACATTTCTGTATTCTATACATAAACTGTGTCTCGCTGTGAGAATATACTCCCAATTTTCAATATAACAGTGAAGATTTGTTCTTAGATTTAACTTGTATTGCTGAATAAACCAGAAATTTACTGTTACATCAGCCTTTTCACTTAATAAAAAAAATCAGTAAACTTCGACTTTTCAAAGAAATTCCATTGTCAACACAATTGTCATGCTAAAAAGAAATAAGATTTACATTTAGATCTAAGATTTTATTGTGTTGCTGAATCTGGCCCTAAATCTTTCACTTCTATCTGACCATTGACAAAGATAAACCATGCAATATCATTCTCCTTGACCTCTCTGCAACCTTTAACTTTGTTGACCATGGCCACCTTCTTTGAACATATCTCTGACATCATCAAGCCGGATAGGACTACACTGCCTTATTAGGGAGGGAGTTCCAGGCTTTTGGCTTAGTGACAATGAAGGGATGGTGACGTATTTCCAAATCAGGATCGTGAGTGGCTTACAAGTGAACTTGCTTTTGGCAGTGCTCCTGTGAATTTGCTGCCCTTGTTCTTCTGCAAAATGGTGGTCATGGATTTGGAAGATGCTGTCCAAGGAGCCCTTGGTGCAATTCAGCAGTGCATAATGCCGATGGTACATGCTGCCGTAGTATCAATATTGGAAGGAGTGGATGCTTATGGATGTGGCATCAGACAAGCGGACTGCTTTGTACCAGATGGTGTCAAGGTTCTTAAGTGTCATTGGAGTCGCACCAATCAACTGGGGAGTAATGAGTCCCACTCCGGACTTATATCTGGTCGATGATGGAATCAGGAGTGGAGTTACCTGATGTAGGAGTCCCTCAGCCCTGATCTGATCTTACCATCACTGCATTTACATGGCTAGTCCAGTACAATTTCTGGTCAATGGTAACTCCAGAATTTTGAAGAAGAATGAGGCTGGGATTGGGGATGGGGGAAAAATGTTTTCTTGAAATATAAAATATTCTGTGAGGAGTTGACCGGGTAGATGTTGAGAGTTTGTTTCTACTCATGTGGAAATATTGAACTAGGCAAATGGATATAGCATAGGGGGAAACTTGCTTAACACTGAGATGTGAAGGAGTTCCTTCTCTCAGATGATAGTGTTTGTCTGGAATTCTATACCACAGAGAGTCATGGAGGCAAGATCACTGAAAATATTTAAAAAGGTAGATTTTTGAAATATTAGGGCATTGAGTGCTATAATGTGCTGGCATAAAAGAGGAATTGAGATTTGGAACAGATTAGTCATGAATGTGCTGAATGATGGGTCAGTTTTGAGGGGCCAAACAGCCTACTCCTGCTGCTTTTTCCTGTGTTTTTATGTTGTTAGTGGGGGATTCAATGATAGTAATGCCACTGATTGTCAAAAGATGATGGTTTGGAAATGGTCAATGTCTGGCACTTGTGTGGCAGGAACATTACTTGGCAATTGTTAGATACGCCTGGATATTGCCCAGATCTTGCTGTATTTGGTCACTGACTGCTTCAGTATCTGAAGAGTCATGAATGGTTCTGAACATTGTACAATCATTGGCTTCTGACCTTAGATGGAGGGAAAGGCATTGATGAAGCAGCTAAAGATGGTTGGGCAGGCACATTACCCTAAGGAACTCCTGCAGAGATGTGCTGGGACTGAGATGGCTGACCTCCAACCACCAGTTTAACGAAGTTACATGTAGTGTACTTGATAAAAATTCAATGAGTCCTTTTTAAAATAGTAAATTCATCAATAGACACTTGTAGCTTTATTTGTTACTTCTGGTTTCTGCTCAGGGTGTATATTAGGTTAGTATGCATAGAGGATATAGTGGTATAAGAAGACGATTGGCATCAGGATTGTCTTGAGTTATCACATAGCAGCTAAAACGATAAAGGAGCACAGGTTGACATGGAGAGTATGGAGCTCTGCTGGTGGCTGTGGCATGAGGTGACTTCTTGGACACAGGAAGTAGGTTTGGGTGAATAGCTAAGGTCCTTTTCCCAGGGTAGGTGAGTCCAAAACTAAAGGTAATTGGTTTAAGGTGAGAGAAGAAAGATAGAAAAGGGCACCTTTTTCATGCAGAGGGTGGCGCATGTATGGAATAGGCTGCCAGAGGAAGTGATGGAAGGCTGGTACAATTATAGTAATGTAAAAGGCATCTGGATGGGTACATGAATAGTAAGAGTTCGAGGGATATGGGCCAAGTGCTGGCAAATGGGGTTAGATCAGTTTAGGATATCTCATGGACAAGTTGGACTGAAGGGTCTGTTTCTGTGCTGTACAGCTCTATGACTCTATAATCGGAAGTTTTTGCAACTTTGCCGTCTTGACTTAGCAATGAATACTCAGACTTAAGATACTGCACTAGTTTTCCCTGGCACAATGACTGTCTCCAACTTGTATCTGTTTGATAAGCAAATCTCCTGGAATGAGTGTTAACAGGAAACAAAGTCTCAAGGCCTTAAGACAGATGAAGAAAACAAAGATTAGAAAAAATCAACAGGTTGCTTGGAGCATCTGTATATTAAAGTAATAAATCTCACATTTTTTATTAAGCTGGAGATGTCTTTGAACTTCTCTTCTAGATTTCATACTTTTATCAGAAACCTCCATTTAGATTTTATCAATTGTGCAGTCTGATTCCCCGGGTATGGTGTAGCTGAATTTATTATAGTTTTCACTCTATCTACATACATGAGCTCCCAGATCAGACATGAGGCCTTCAAGATTGAGGGCAGAAAGTGAACAAATAATTTATTTTATGTGAAAAGACTTTGGAGTGGAAATAACTCTCTCAAAAGAAGTCTGCCTGATGCTCATTTTTCTCTATTGGAATTAG
This sequence comes from Chiloscyllium plagiosum, assembly GCF_037043375.1. Taxonomy (NCBI): domain Eukaryota; kingdom Metazoa; phylum Chordata; class Chondrichthyes; order Orectolobiformes; family Hemiscylliidae; genus Chiloscyllium; species Chiloscyllium plagiosum. Next base: position 145,286,877 of record NW_028270139.1, read on the forward strand.
ATGACCTTTTTACTTTTGATGATTGGATTGTTCAGGGGTTTTGTCATAAATCTGAGCTGTCATTCCAAAGCAGCCAGATGTTAGTAATTGGGAACCTGTTAAGTACATGCCGTGCACCAGTGCAATAAAGTAATTGTTCACATCTTGTCAGCCAGCGATGTTCACTCATCTTCGATTGCTATTCTGGCAGAAATTTTAAAAAGCTGGAAAAGTTGTTGAATAATTTACATGTCAGCGATGCTGCCTGGCACTACTTCAGCATCTGCTCTCCACAAACCTGAACAAAGTAAAGGTTTGGAGCCTATCAAAACCATTTTCCATTCATTCCCTCTCCACTAAAATGATCAACAAAGCAAAAATCTTCAATGCCAGTGTAAAAAAAAGCAATCACTCGTGAATTGAAACTTCCTTAATTACCTGCTTTTGAATTGGCAGTCAATGGAAACTCGAGGTGAGTTTGTGCCCACATCCACATTCACATCTTGGAAAGCAAATTATTCCTGTGAGCAAAAGGAAAACAAAACCCCAGAATTTTGTTGAATGCGTTGCTGCTGTTTTGATTGTGATTGAATGACCGACACAGGTTATTAAGCAGATTGTTCTGCAAATGCCTACTTGTAATGTGCATTTTGCACCCCAATCCAAACCCAGGCCTGATTCAAGTGTACAACTTCTTGGCAAACCGGTTATGGTGCTTTGGAGGATTCAGCTGCAATAGTCTTTTACCATTTTAGGTATTCTACGGCTCGAAGATACATTTCTAATCCAGTTGCTTCATCCCCCTGTGGATACAGCTATTTGGAACACACTGTCAATTGGAGAAATACCTTTTATTGAAGAATAACCAATGGGATGTTTTGTTATTGAGTGGTGTTATCAGTTAGTCAGCTCGCTTACTGGTTCAGAGAGTTCAGTACCAACTCGAGTGAGACTGAGCCAGTCCAGATTGGGATGTTGCCAATTCACAAGTTGGTTGGCCGATCTCAACTGGATCTCCATTTCAGGTGCTACAACTAGTTTCAATGTTCCCGGGCTGTGGAGGAATAGAATACCACAAAGCTTCCCTCCTCTCTATTGCTGAGTTGCTTTCTCTATAGAAAGTCTGTTGGTAAATGAAGTTGTGTTATTGTTCTTGGCATTTTCTTGTTCATAGATACCAAGCACTGGTTTATTGTTGAATTGTGCAGAGCATTGTCTTATTACAGTCAAGGCTGAAGGTGTGCACTATCACTCTGATCTCACTACTCCAGCGGCCACAATGTAAAAATAAGAAATAATTTTCTCAGCGACCAAGCTGGTCAGTTTAATAACTTATCTACAACCTATTTGAAATGAAAAAGATCCATCAACTGGATTCGTTTGATAAATATAATGATTAGCTTGCTATCAAACAAAACTTATTCCAGGAATGCAATGACTGGTTAACATCCACAGTCAGTGATATGAAAGTATGAATGTTTATCCCTCTAAATAACCTCAAAACACATCCACACATGGTCAGATTAAGGATAAGAAAATGGAGATTGGCATTCCAAGAAAAAACAATACTTTCATTGGTGAGTTGTTCTTGAAGCATAAAGGACAAGGTGCAGAATATTTTAAAGTCCTCCTTTCTGCTGTTCTCAGTTGGTGTGATTAAACTACTAATTGCACACAGTTGCCTCTGGAGTCTTGGCAGATTCAACTAGCTCAGGAAATACAATACTGAGAAATTCCTGCAACCACTCTTTCAGAAGAATTAATTGTTTTTGAGCTGAACTCAGAAAGGGAGAATTATTTAGAAAATAGGAAAGTCGGATAGATCTTCTTCAGAAGCTTCTTGCTCTCCAACTAATTCCAGATCCCACAGCACCCTCCATTCAGCTGCTTTTCAAACAGCACCAGTAGGGGTCTCCAAAAGAATGAGTAGTTATCACTAGTCATAAGATGTCTAAGAGCATCATTGAAAAGAAAAACTACATTGTACAAAGTGACATTTCATGTCATTTTTCAAACAGATCACTCCAACTCTTCCTACAAAATTTGAAATAAATCAAGTTTTTTCAATCTTTCAAAACTTAAATCCTTCAAGAAATATCAATATTTTTGAAAGTGTGGGATTAATAACATGAAGTGTACCTGTTCACTTGTATCTGGTCTCTCATACTATGGTAAATGGAGAAGGCTTTTGCATTGTTGCTGCCTAAAGGTTGCTGGAGATCTTTAAGTGGTCAATACAAGGCTGCATTGGGCCTCATTCTGAGTTCCCTCCTAAGTTACATGTAACACAGCAAGGCAGGTAGAACGTATGCAGCATAAAAGCTTTTACTCTGGCCTGCTGTCATCCAGGAATGGGGTACCTCTTTTGAGGACACTCATGTCCAGAGACTCTAAATCCTTTCCCCTCTCCCAAAGATCATGCTCCTGCTCTTTAGCCTGGCTCATGACCTCTCAATTCCTGTCACTGCTTCACCTCATCCACAAATGCTTCAGCCCTATTGACTCAGAAGGAAAAACAGTAAAACGGATGAAAAATTGTTTGCATACCGCAGAACAGTGCTCCAGTATGATTCTATTCATTTCAGTATTACTCTTTCTGTACTTTATTTTTTTAGTCGGGTGAGGCATGTCAGTTAGGCAGCTGTGAACCTGGACCTATCATTAAGACTGTTCTCTATTAGGCTTCTTCTTAGGGAATGCCTGTAGTTACAAGAGTGACCATTACATAGCTGCCAGCCAATCAGATTGGCTGATAGTTCTGTTTGAGGGACCCTCCTCCTACATGAGATATAATCTCTGATATAATGTCTGATATGATAAAGCTACTCTCAATCTAATATTGCTGTGGGCCATCCATGAATTGGATAGAATGGGGCTACAACTGACTTATTGGTCTCAGGGGCTAGGAATACATGCCTGGTAAATTCCAACACTAGGGTCTTCAAAAAGATGACGAGTGAGATGGTGGATGGGTAAGTCAATTTTTCAAATTTCCCTCAATCTCAAGGCAGTCATTGTTTGGTTAAAGGGAAATCATGTGTAGCCAATTTATTGGAGATCTTTGAAGAAGTAACATGTGTTGTGAGCATAGAGGAGCCTGCAGTCATATTGCATTTGGCTTCTCAGAAGGTATATGATCGGGGCCACATCAAAAGATCATTGCAAATGATATTTCACCTGATGAAGGGGCAGTGCTCCGAAAGTTTGTGATTTCAAATAAACCTGTTGGACTGTAACCTAGTGCCATCTGACTTCTAACCTTGCAGAAAATAAAATCTCATGGTATTGTGGGTAACATACCAGAATCGTCAGATCATTAGCTGGTTGCTAGGAAACAGAATATGCATAAATGTGTCTTTGTCTGATTGGCAGAATATGATGAATGCAATCTCACAGCGGTCGATGCTAAGGCCTCAACCTTTTATAATTTACATCAGTGACCTTTGCTTCATGCTCCTCACCTAATGTGATTCTAGCAATCTTAGTCTCAAACGTTCTAGTTCTTCCAGAATTCACAAAGTTCTTGTGAAAGTGTGTTCCAAATTATAACTGTATATCGCCCATTCCCGATTTCTGCCTGGTGATGGTACATTTCTACCACAACAAAAAAAATTAGTTGAACTGGGTGCTTTGAAAATTTCAATGTCAAGATTGTTACTTTTCTTTTAGGACAAGATTGTTAAAGGATCTGGAACCAAGGCAGGGGTGGATAAAGGGACAAGACACTCAGACCTGATGTGATTCAAACATGTTCAAGAGCTGAATAGCTTACTCCAATTCTTGTAAATGTTCCAATTCTCATTTGAAGAAAAAAATCTATTGTTCTCCAAGGTAATTTTTTTTGTGGTTTATACATGGAAACACCACCACCTGCAAGTTCTCCTCTAAGCCACTCATCATTCTGACTTGGAAATATAGCACTGTTTCTTCATTGTCACTGGGTCAACATCCTGGAATTCCCACCCTAAGGGCATTATGGGCCAACCTACAGCAGGTGAACTGCAGTGGGTCTAGAAGTCAGCTCACCATCATTGTCGCAAGGGAAACTAGGGATGGGCAATAAATGCTGGCCAGTTAGTGATGCACATCCCACGAGTGAATAAAAAAAATAAATTTTTGAATAAATCACCCCTCCGACCATCTAGATGTTCAGATGCCATTGGTGCAGGTCACTCAGAAACTGGCACTTTCATGGGCTTTGGGTTATTTTGCTGAACGATTTGCTCCAAACCATAGAATTTTAGGTGGAAGTTGATTAGCTGATTGTACCTCTGTTGGGTCCAGGAATTTTCCAATAAACGTCATCGTCTTCTCTTTCCCCATAGCTCTGCAATTTTCTCTAATCAAGTAACTGTCTAATTATACATGGGAAGTTGGCTTTGAACCTGCTCCTCCCATTCCTTCACACTATTCATTCGAGATCGCGTGTTCAGGAAAAAGGAGGTTTCTCCCAGCCCAGTGGCGAGGTGGTCTCAGACCAACATGGTGGGCTTCTTCAGCAGAGGCAATTGGACAGAGTGGTGGTCTTGTCCCAGCTTTGCCTTCAGGATATTTGATCATTCCTTAATCAGCTTTCACCGAGTCCAGGAGTCATTAAAGCTGAACTGTGATGAACTTTGTCTTAATTTTACATTTTTTATTATGTATGAGTTCTGTCATTACTATAGGCCCCATGGTGTGGTGACCTATAATGTTTTTCACTGTATTTGCTACGCAATAGTACATGTGAAAATAAATTTCTTTTCGTCTCTATTCTATCCCATACCATTCTATTCTGTTCTATTCTTAGTTATATATGCTGAATAAACTCCACAGACATCATCTCACAAACTCCATTGAGTTTTTTAGAGAAAGTGAACAAGCATGTGGATGAGGGTAGGGCAGTTGATGTGGTATACTTGGACTTCAGTAAAGCCTTTGATAAGGTTTCACAGGTTAGGCTTTTGAAGAAAATGCAGATGCATGTTTTGAGGGTGATTTAGAAGTTTGTAAACTGGCTTTCTTTAAGAAGGCAGCGAGTGTTGGTTGATGGAAAATATTCAGCTTGGAGTCCGGTAACTAGTGGTGTAGACTCGATGGGCCGAATGGCCTTGCTTCCACTCCTATGTCTATGTCTTATGGTGTGCCACAAGAATCTGTTTTCGGACCACTGCTGTTTGTCATTTTTATAAATGACTTAGACGCAGGCATAGGTGGATGGGTGAGTAAGTTTGCAGATGATACTAAAGTCGATGGAGTGGTGGACAGTGTGGAAGAATGTTACAGGTTGCAGGAGGACTTGGATAAACTACAAAATTGGGCTGAGAGGTGGCAAATGGAGTTCAATGCAGCTAAATGTATGGTGATTCACTTTGGGAAGAATAACAGGATGGCAGAATGCTGGGTCAATGGAAAGATTCATGATAGTGTAGATGTGCAGAGGGATCTTGGTGTCCATGTACATAGATCCCTGAAAGTTGCCACTGAGGTTGATTGTGCTGTTATGAAGGCATACGGTGTGTTAGGTTTTACTGGTAGAGGGATTGCGTTCCATAGTCGTGATGTCATGCTGCAAATGCAAAAATGCTAGTGCGACCTCACTTGGAATATTGTGTACAGTTCCATCACAGGAAGGGTGTGGAAGCATTGGAAAAGGTGCAGAGGAGATTTACCAGGACGTTGCCTGGTCTCAAAGGAAGGTCCTATGAGGAAAGTTTGAGGGACTTGGGTCTGTTCTCATTGGAGAGAAGGAGGCTAAGAGAGTATTTAACAGAGACTTACAAGATGATCAGAGGATTAGATAGAGTGGACAGTGAGAGTCCTTTTCCTAGGATGATGACGTCGGCTTGTTTGAAGGGGCATAGTTGCAAATTGAGGGGTAATAGATTTAAGACAGATGTCAGAGGCAGGTTCTTAACTCAGAGAGTGGTAAGGGTGTGGAATGCCTGCCTTCAATGCAGTTAACTCAGCCACATTAGGGAGATTTAAACAATCCTTGGATAAGTACATGGATGATGATGGGATAGTGTAGGGGGATGGGCTTAGATTAGTTCACAGGTCAGTGCAACATCAAGGGCTGAAGGGCCTGTTCTGCGTTGTATTGTTCTATGTTCTAAACCTCTTCTCATCTTCCTCTGGTTCTATGAATAATTATCTCATGTCTGAGTCCTCTCCTTACCACTAAAGCCATGTTGACTGCTGTTTATTTAGATTAGATTAGATTACTTACAGATTACTTACAGTGTGGAAACAGTCCAACAAGTCCACACCGACCCGCCGAAGCGTATACCACCCAGACCCACACTCCTACATTTACCCCTTCACCTAACACTACGGGCAATTTAGCATGGCCAATTCACCTAAACTGCACATTTTTGGATTGTGGGAGGAAACCGGAGCACCCGGAGGAAACCCACGCAGACACGGGGAGAATGTGCAAACTCCACACAGAGAGTCGCCTGAGGTGGGAGTTGAACCCGGGTCTCTGGCACTGTGAGGCAGCAGTGCTAACCACTGTGCCACCGTGCCACCCACTGTGAATGTGACCATAAACCTACATAGCAGGCCTGAGAATTGATTCTGTTATCTTAGGTGGAATGGAAGTGAGACTAATGGTCAATGGTTGCTTGCATCTGTTTTGTTCACATTAGTCTGTTTTCAATCTGTTGGGAGCTTGCCAGAGTTCAGTGAACTCCATAATAATCACAATAAATTGCTCTTTGACATCTTGTTGTTCAGTGAAATAAATATTGCCCATTCCTGAAGGCTCATTTTCTTCCAGCCCTTTCCGACTGTCTATAATTTCCATTCCAGTTTCAGCAGCTTCATCGATTCTGCTTTGATTACTGTTACTTGTTGTTCGTGGCTTCCCTGTGAATACATTGAAGAAGCAATAAATCAGAATATTAACTGTCTTCTGGTTCATCATTTGTTTTTTCCTGTTTGCATCTCTGTGGTTCTCATCTCCTCTCTTTCTGTCCCCACACCGTTAAAGTTCTGATCTAACCAACGTTTGATAATAACAAGTATTAGTAATTAGAATGAAGATTGATCATAGTTGCAGATTGCAGTTGAGTGGAACACCTGATTTGACTTCTTTTTAGTGAGTATTTGTACTCATTAAACTGGCAGATGTTAGCTTTGAAAAATGGAATGTTTTCCCATCTCACTCAGTTAACATTAAGCATTCCCAAGTCAGGTATAGTTTTACTCTACCCCAGTAATGTGCTGTGATCCTTTTTATGTGCAAAGCCAGTAGACATTTCCATTAACTATATCGTTAACATTAACCACGCTGAGAGCACATTCCAAGTGTTCCTCACAATAGACAATTAAATTTAACTGTGCATGATTAATCTCCACCAATTAAGGACAAAATCTATTTAAAAATCTTTAGTGCTATACAAATCTCCTTTTTATTTGCATTTTTTGCAGCCCATGACTCATAATCGTCTAAAAGCATTTCACGTATTTTAAAGTAAATGTGGCTTTTGTAGACCTTCATGCAGTCAATTGGCTTTAGTAAGATCCCATGAAGTGTAAGTGCATTTGCTTTAGATTGAGGGAGAGCCATGCCTCGGCCAGGATTTTGGGAGAATTTGTGACTTTTTGTCGGAAGTGCCTTGGAGTTTTTAATGTCCAGCTTAAACATTAAATCAGCTTAGAATTGTTTAATGACATAATGGAAAAATAAGGGTTAGGCTCAAACAAATAAGGATTAAAGTAATGCTTAGTCCAGTTTATCGCACAGATGTGCTATTTATATTTGACTTTATAGCTTCAAATGGAATAGTCAACTGGAAATGGTCAGCTGGTTAGTGCATTAGAGATTTTGTGCTGGATAAAGACCCGCTTTTTTTCCCTGTATGTTCAATTCTCCTCTCAACTGGATGTTCGATGATGCATGTGAGGTTTTGATATATGTGCCTCTTGGTGCTTTACAAGCACGGAGAGCATTCTAATCCAGCCTGCTCAAGCCTTTACCAAGGAACATTGTTCAGTCTAAGCTACCTCAGGGAACCTAGACCCGTAAAATGAAAGAATTTTTACAGTGCAGTACAAGGTTATTCTGTCCATCATGTCTGCACTAACCCAACAAATGAACACCTCACCTAGTAGCATTCTTCTGTCTTCTCCCCATTACCCTGAACATCATTCCCAATGCAATTGCAACCAGCAGCCCTCACTACCACTGTCATCATATTCACCCACTTCAATAAGATGCTGTCAGATTAATGCTACTACGTTGCTGGTCTAAATTAAGCAGGAGGGTTTACCTTACGATGTAACAGTCGAGGGGCATGTCAGGGATCTGAACCCAGGACCTGTCTCACCGCAAGCAAGAATCATACCCCTAGACTGTTACATCATGGGGTAAACTGCACCCCACCACCACTTAATTTAAACCAGCAATAAAGAAAAGATTTATCCCATGCAGTAATCTGAAACTTTGAGAGGCCAAGAACTATTTAAAGTACAAATTAACAACTTTATTTCTTAAAGTATAATAGAGAATAATTATCTAACAACTATTTAACAACTCCCTCCTCTAACCTGTCTTTTACTTTCCCTTCTGTAATACTCATCCGATAAAACCCCCCAATTAAGATTTACTGAAAAATTCAAATTTCAAAACCAGCCAGCTGTCAAATCTTCTCCTTATATCTTCCTCTGTAGATTTGCTTTCTAGGTCGGTGTTGATGTTTCTTCTCTGTGCAAACTCCTTCTGTGGACAAACACCTCTCAGAGAGTTCTGACTAGCAGCCTAGATCTGTTGATCTTCTGGCAGTTAAATTACTTACAGTGTGGAAACAGGCCCTTCAGCCCAACAAGTCCACACCGACCTGCCGAAGCGTAACCCACCCAGACCCATTCCCCCAAATTTACCCCTTACCTAACACTATGGGCAATTTCCCATGGCCAATTCACCCTGACCTGCACATTTTTGGACTGTGGGAGGAAACTGGAGCACCCGGAGGAAACCTACGCAGACACGGGGAGAATGTGCAAACTCCACACAGAGAGTTTGCACAGAGAGTTCTCCCTCAACTGTTCAATTTTTCCTGGTCTTTTGCCCCCAAAGCTTTGGATTGTGTCATTGGCTTTTAACATTTTCAATATACTCAATTCAAACTTGATCTGAGTTTTTTTTTGGTACAATTTAAACTGATTGGCCTAGTTCAAATTTGTTTTTGTCTCTAGGCAACCAGCTACATTAGCTGCTGGACCAAAATATTACATTATACCTTATTCAGAACACTTGGTGCTGTCAGGTAGTGCTTTAACTTTCTTAAAGTTACAGTACACTCACATCTTCATAACAAACCTGGAAAAGATTATAAGAGATAGGATTTATAATCATCTGGAAAGGAATCATTTGATTTGGGATAATCAACACAGTTTCGTGAAGGGTAAGTCATGCCTCATTAACCTTATTGAGTTCTTTGAGATGGGGACCAAACAGATGGATGAGGGTAAAGTGGTTGATGTGGTGTATGTGGACTTCAGTAAGGCATTTGATAAGATTCCACATGGTAGGTTATTGCACAAAATAAGGAGTTTTGGGATTGAAGTTGATTTAGCGGTTTGGATCAGAAATTGGTGTGCTGAAAGAAGACAGAGGGTGGTAATTGATGGAAAATGTTCATCCTGGAGCTCAGTTACTAGTGGTGTGTTGTAAGGATCTGTTTTGGGGGCCTCTGCTGTTTGTCATTTTTATAAATGATTTGGAGGTGGGTGTTGAAGGTTGGGTTAGTAAATTTGCAGATGTCACTAAGGTAGACAGAGTTGTGGATAGTGCTGAAGGATGTTGTGGGTTTCAGATGGACACAGATAAGATGTAGAGCTGGTCTGAGAAGTGGCAAATAGAGTTTAATGCAGAAACGTGTGAGGTAGTTCACTTTGAATGAAGTAACAGGAATGCAGGTACTGGGCTAATGGTAAAATTCTTGACAGTGTAGATGAACAGAGAGATCTCATGTCCAGGTGTATAAAACCATGAAAGTTGCCATCCAGATTGATAGGGTTGTTAAGAAGGCATACGGTGTGTTGGTGTTTATTGGTAGGGGGATTGAGTTTCGGAGCCATGAGGTCATGCTTCAGCTGTACAAGATACTGGTAAGGCCGCACCTGGAGTATTGCTTGTAGTTCTGGTCACCGTGTTATATGAAGGATGTGGACACTTTAGAAAGGGGCCAGCTGAGATTTACCAGGATGTTGCCTGGTATGGAAGGAAGGTCTTACAAGGATAGGCTGAGGGAACTGAGGCTGTTTTCATTGGACAGAAGAAGGTTGAGAGGTGACTTATTTGAGACATATAAGATAATCAGAGGGTTAGATAGGGTGCACAGTGAGAGCTTTTTTCCTTGGATGAAAGAAGGCTAACATGAGGGGACATAGCTTTAAATTGAGGGGTCATAGATTTAGGACAGATATCAGGGTAGTTTCTTCACTCAGAGAGTAGTAAGGGTGTGGAATGGCCTGCCTGCAACTGTAGTAGACTTGCTGATGTTAAGGGCATTTAAATGGGCATTGGACATGCATATGGATAATAATGGACCGGTGTAGGTTAGGTGGGCATCAGATTAATTTTGCAGGTCGGCGCAACATCGAGGGCCAAAGGGCCTGTACTGCGCTGTAACATTCTATAACAAGGGGTTATTAGATAATGATTTAAATGGTAACACTGTGTAGGGTTATAGGGTAAAGTGCACTAAGTTTAGTACACAGTTCTGGTCCTAATTGTTAATTACCACAAACAGAGCTTTCCTTGAAGTGTCAAAACATACACTTATAACACCAGTACCAGACTGGTGATCAGACACAATCCTTGTGGATCATCCTCACGATTAGTGGGAAGCCAAAGGATTGGGAAGCTTTTAAAAATCAGCAGAGGGTAACAAAAAAGCAATAGGGTGGCAGAAGATAAACTATGAGTTAGCTTGATAGTAAAGCGAAAGAAGATTTTCGATAAATAGCATGTGAGAAAGAGACAAGAATGGACGTCGGATGGCTGGAAAATGAGGCTGAAGAAGCAATAACGCAGGAAGAAAGAAACAGCGGAGGAACTGAATAGATACTTTACTTCAGTTTTCACAATGAAAGACATCAGCAACACACCAAAACATCATGAGAATCAGGGGCCAGGTGTGAGTGTATTGACCATCACTAAGGAAAAGGTGCTGAGGAAACTGAAAGGTCTGAAGGTGGATAAACCACCTGGACCAGATGGACTGTACCCCAGGGTTCTGAAGGAAATAGCTGAGGAGATTGTGAAGGTATCGGTGGTGATCTTTCAGGAATCGTCGGAGTCGGAGAGGGTGACAGAAGACTGGCAAATGACACATGAAACACCCCTGTTTAAGAAGGGACGGAGGCAGAAGACAGGAAGCTATAGGCCTGACCTTGATCGTTGGTCAGAGTTTTGAGTCCATCATAAGAATAAGATTGTGGAGCACTTGGATGCTGTGACAGCACAGCTTCATTAAAGGGAGGTCATGCCCGACAAATCTGTTAAAATTCTTTAAGGAGCTAATAAATAAATTAGACAAAGGAGAGCCAGTGAATGGGATCTATTTGGATTTCCAGAAGGTCTTTGACTAGATGCTTTATAAGAGGTTACTAAAAGGAAGAGGGGCAGGTCATGTTGAGGAAGGCAAGCTGCAGAAAGACTTTGACAGGTGAGGAGAGTGGGCAAAGAAGTGGCAGATAGAACAGGGAATAGCATTGATAGCAGTGTGGGTAGTGGTGGGAAAGTGTGAGGTTCTGCACTTTGCTAGGAAGAATAGAGGCGAGACTATTTTCAAAATGGGGAAAGCTTTGGAAATCTGAAGTAAAAAGGTACTTGAGAGTCTTAGTTCAGGATTCTCTTAAACTTAACATGCAGGTTCAGTTGGCAGTCAGGACGACAAATGCAGTGTGAGCATTCATTTCAGGAGGGTTAGAGTACAACAGCAGAGATGTACTGCTGAGGCTTTGGTCAGACCGTGAAATAGTGGGGACCAAGCAATCACTTTTCTCCTGGTGAATGAAGTAAGGTGTGCAATAAAATGGATTAGAGTGGTGCTGGAAAATTGACGTTTCGGGCAAAAGCCCATCAGCAGGAATACAGGCAGAGAGCCTGAAGGGTGGAGAGATAAATGAGAGGAGGGTGGGGGTGGGAGAAAATAGCAAAGAAAACAATGGGTGAATGGGGGTGGGGATGAAGGTGATAGGTCAGCGAGGAGGGTGGGGGAAGGGAGCAAAGAGTACAATGGGTGAATGGGGGTGGGGATGAAGGTGATAGGTCAGCAAGGAGGGTGGGGGAAGGGAGCAAAGAGTACAATGGGTAAATGGGGGTGGGATTAAGGTGATAGGGAAGTTCAGGACATGGTTGAAGAGCTTCAGGATAGAGGAAATGACCTGGGAGTTGCAGTGGGAGAGGACTCCCTGAGATTCTTGTAGAGAGAGGAGGAAAACTTCTTCAAGGCAGGCATCCTAGCAAGAGGATTCACAGTAGGGTTAAAATCAACGAGGTAAAAACAATGATTGCAGATGCTGGAAACCAGATTCTGGATTAGAGCTACTTTCTCCCCACTCCCATCCTCCTCTCATTTATCTCTCCAACCTTTAGGCACTCTGCCTCTATTCCTGATGAAATGTCGATTTTCCTGCTTCTCGGATGCTGTCTGAACTGCTGTGCTTTTCCAGCACCACTCTAAACCAGAATCTGGTTTCCAGCATCTGCAATCATTGTTTTTACCTCGTTGATTTTAACCCTACCGCAAATCCTCTTGCCTGCCTTGAAGAAGTTTTCCTCCTCTCTCTACAAGAATCTCAGGGAGTCCTCTCCCACTGCAACTCCCAGGTCATTTCCTCTGCCCTGAAGCTCTTCAACCATGTCCTGAATTTACCTATCACCTTCCCTATCACCTTGCTACCTTCCCCTACCCTACTCCCTGACCTATCACCTTCATCCCCACCCCTACTCACCTATTGTACTCTATGCTTCTTTCTCCCCACCCCCACCCTCCTCTCATTTATCTCTCCAACCTTCAGACACTCTGCCTCTATTCCTGCTGAAGGGCTTTTGCCCAAAATGTCAATTTTCCTGCTCCTCAGGTGCAATAAAATGGAATTCAAAGTTTGTGAGAAGATTTGTAGCTCGGGTGCTCGTTGTTGTGGTTCTGTTCGCCGAGCTGGGAATTTGTGTTGCAGACATTTCGTCCCCTGTCTGGGTGACATCCTCAGTGCTTGGGACCCTCCTGTGAAGCGCTTCTGTGACGTTTCCTCCAGCATTTATAGTGGTTTGTCTCTGCCGCTTCCGGTTGTCAGTTCCAGCTGTCCGCTGCAGTGGCCGGTATATTGGGTCCAGGTCGATGTGTTTGTTGATCCAATATACTGGCCACTGCAGCGGACAGCTGGAACTGACAACCGGAAGCGGCAGACACAAACCACTATAAATGCCGGAGGAAACATCACAGAAGCGCTTCACAGGAGGCTCCCAAGCACTGAGGATGTCACCCAGACAGGGGACGAAACGTCTGCAACACAAATTCCCAGCTCGGCGAACACAACCACAAAATAAAATGGAACAGCATAGCATGTACTCTTTTTCAGGGAAGGTTCATAGAGTAATTCCAAAATTAATGTTGGTTAGAATATTGGTTAAGTCTTGACAAAGTGATGCTGTGCAAAAGTCTTCTTCAAACACTAAGAATAATTGAACAATAAAGCATCACTCAGAATTTTCAGCAATCAATGGTTTACCAAGCAATCATCAATGTACAGTTGTTACTTATGTTATAAAACTGTATAATGTATTCTTATCATTTTGGGGATTTACGTTTAGAATAGTAGAAGGTAGATTTTGAATGCTAGCCATAGGTGCAACAGGTAATCAGGAGGGCTAAGGGAGTGTTAGTCCTTACTTTAACCGAGTTGGAGTACAAGTATAGGAAAGTCTTACTGCAACTGTACAAAGTACTGGTGAGACCATGTCTGGAGTATTGTGGGCAGAACTTTTGCTCCCCTTATTTAGGGAAAGATATCATTTCAATGGAGGCAGATCAGAAAAGGTTGACTCAGATGATCCCTGTTATGGAGGAATTGTCTTATGAGCAAAGTCGAAACCGGTTGGGGCTCATTGGAGTTTAAAACATATAGGATTCTTAAAGGGCTTAACTGGGTAAATTCTGAAATGTTTCCCTTCATGGAGAGTTCAGGACCAGAGGGAATAATCTCAGAATAATGGGGCACCAATTTAAGACTGAGAAGAGAAGGAATTTCATCTCTTAGAAGGTTGTGAGTCTTTGTAATTCCTTGTCATAGAGAGCAGTCAGAGTGAGGTTTGAGAAGATTTGTAGCCCAGATTGAGGTTCTGGGTGTAGGTTTGCTCACTGAGTACAAGCACGAGATATGCATTAGAATTCCTAGAAGCATGGCATTCCAACCAGAACTCTATCAAAAAACACATTGACTTGTACCCGATTTACCACCATCTGAGAAATAGAACAGGAAATTACATCACCATAGGAAATGAAATCACCACAGGAAATGACATCACTAACCCAAAGAAACCCAAACATATAAATAGAAAGCAGGAATCATCAGCAATGCTTCATCCAGACGCTCAACGAAGATGTTGTCTGCAGGTGTTATTAATAAGTCCCTGGTTACAGAGAAGACCGTGGCCGTATAAACTGCCCGGCAGTGGCGCCAGAGACCTCTGCTCTTCCATCCCCTGAGCCAAGATGTTCCAGCTTCCCAACATTGGCACCTACCCAACAATTGACTACCACTATCGGCAGAAAGTTTTACTGACCATGCTGCAAAGTACATTTGCTCACCATTTCTCAATTTGGATTCTGACAGTTCCTGGCTTCAGACATAGTTACAGCCTTGGAAATGTTGTAATGATGGAAATATTGAGGCCAATTCATGCACAGTGGACTCCCCAAAACAGCACTGTCATCACAAGGAGATGAACAGTCTTTGTGATGCTAATTGAGGGCTAAGTATTGTCCAGGATGCAAGATCATTCCCCCTGTTCTTGTTTGACGTTATGCCATGGGTACCTTGATATCTACCTGAGAGGACAGGTAGAGCTTTGTTTTAGCATCTCATTTGAAAGATAGCTCGAACATGGAAGATCTGTGGATTATTCTGTTCAACACAACTAGCTGATGAAGGAACAATGCTCCGAATGCTAGTGCGTCCAAATATACTTGTTGGACTATAACCTGCAAGGATGTGATTTTTAAATTTCTAAATTGATACTTGAATTTTCTTGCTTCTGAGACAGAGCCAAAAGTCTGGGGTGATATGTTAGCACTGCTCCATCCCAGCACTAGGGACCTGGGTTCATTTCCAGCCTTGGACAAATGTCTGTGTGGAATTTGCACATACTCCCTGTGTCTGCACAGGTTTCCTCCAGGTGCTCTGGTTTCCTCCCACAGTTCAGATGTGCAGATTAGATGGATTAGCCATGGGAAATTCAGAGTTAATTAGTGAATCTGGGTGGGATGCTCTTTGGACCGTTGGGGCGATGGCCTGTTCCCACACTGTAAGGATTCTATGATCCTGAATTCACCAATACTATAAGTTAAGATATGTTTTGCATAATATTGCCCTGATTTCCAAGTCTCCATATTTCTTCCCCAGAACTGTGTGCTGCAAATTCACAGCCATAACTCTGATGATATTCTGTTTGTATGGACTGAGATGTGGAGGGTAATTTCATAACTCCCAGCATTTAAGGCTCCACATCAGGATTATGAATTTTAAAACCTTCATTGATTTATTGACTTTCAAGCAAATAATGTGGCCATAGAGTCATAGAGATGTATAGCACAGAAACAGACCCTTTGTTCCAACTCGTCCATACCCAACAGATATCCTAATCTAATCTCGTCCCATTTGCTAGCATTTGGCCCATATCCCTCTAAACTCTTCCTATTCATGTACTCATCCAGATGCTTTTTAAATGTTGTAATATTAATTGTAGATTAATTGTAGCCATTAATTGTAGATTATGTTGGTTGTCAACAGAGTTACCAACTCTTGATATTTTCTTCCTGAGAATTTCGTCAAATGACATCTCACGGAATCATAGAATAGAATCATACAATCCCTACAGTGTTGGAGCAGGCCATGTGAGTCCACACCGACTCTCTGGAGAGCACCCCACCCAGACTCACCCCACCTATCCTATCCCTGTAACCCTGCATTTCCCATGGCCAATCCACTTAACGTGCGCATTTTTGGACTGTGGGGGGAAATCGGAACAGCCAGAGGAAACTCACATAGGCACAGGAAGAATACACAAACTCCACACAGACAGTCACTTGAGGCTTGAATCGAACTTAGGGTTCCTGGCGTTGTGAGGTAGCAGGGCTAACCACTGATCAACTGTGCAAAAAAATCTCATCTCTAACCATCCCAGTCAGTTTTTTTTTAAAACATTCATTCACAGAATGAAGGCATCACTGGCTAGGCCAGCATTTATTGCCCATTCCTAATTGCCCAGTCAGCAGTTAAGAGTCAATCACATTGTTGTGGGTCTGGAGTCACTTGTAGGCCAGACCAGGTTAGAATGGCAGTTCCTCTCCCTAGAGGACAGTAGTGACCAAGATGCGTTTTGATAATTGACAGTGGATTCATGGTCATCCTTAGACTCTTAATTCTCCCTCTCTACTCCCTTCTTTCCCTCATCTCACCCTTGGACACCATGCCCTGGCCTCCAAAGTGGAGTTGGCGTTCAGTCGAGATGCCAGTGGTGGGACTGGGAATGCCAGTGGCTGGAGCAGGGAAGTCGGTGACCATTAGCCCAAAGCAGGGACACAAGTGTCCAGTGGCCCAGTGCAGTGTGCGGTGGCAGATAGCAGTCAGACCACATGGACACCCCCTGCACTGGTCTGCTGTGGGCAGCCTTTGGAGACAGACTGTGATTTTTGTCTTTTTAACTTTGCTTCTTTTTTTTCTGACCTATGGTTATAATGTACAAAGCTGTAATGTATTTTTTTTAAAAATACATATCTCTATTCTGTAGCTAAGAATTGTACTTAGGTACTCTGTACCCAAGATGGTGCTGTAAGTGGCCATTTATAAACTTTTCACTGCACTCGCAGAGTAGATGTGACATGAAGTTAATTCAATTCAATTCAATTCCAGATTCTTTTTTATTGAATTCAAATTCCACCATTTGCCAAGGTGGTATTCGAATCAGGGTCCCCAGGACATGTCCTGGGTATCTGGATTTTCTCCCCGTCCCCAACATTTTTGCAACTGATAAATGACAGAGTTCAAAAGAAAGTGAAATTAAACTGTTTGAGATTTTCTGATAACTTGAAATTGTGTTCATTTCTAATTTGATATGGGCTTCTTGTGGTAGCAAAACATCACTGAAAACAATGTAATGATTTTTCCTGATTTGTGAACTGACCAGACTCATGGTCCGTGTGCAACAAGTCAGTTGATAATGGGGTTATGTGAGCTGTAGAACTGTTAAAACAACCTTAAGCACTTGTCCCAAAAATGATAAGTATCGAACTGCTGCCAAATACAGCACAAGGATGATTTTTTTTTTAAAATAAAAGTGCAGCAACTGCATTACTGAATCCGCATATAAATTACATTGTAGTCTTCTTACAAAAATCTCCCTCACACCAATGACACTTGCAAAAGACAGGGAACATCAGAAAGATGACTAAATTCGTCAGCATGAACTGGAAGGCCACAGATGTCCTATCCAAATTTGAACTTTTAAGCAAAGCCTTTTCAGTTTAAAGTTTTGTAGAACTGGATAAGCAAGTGTTTAAAGTAAAGTAACTTTTGGAAATGAGAGATTTCATAGCTTTCTATAATCATCCTCAATCTTACTGATTTATTGTCACTCCCATCAAAGTGGCACTTCTCCCACTTTAACTACAATGCCTTGAGCTGACACTTGAGCTCTAAACCCTGGCACTAAAGCTGATCGAACCAGTGGTACTTCCTGCAGATGTGGTCATCCAGAATGCGAGGAGCATCTTGGATTTCCCTCCTACAGCAGGGCATGTAATATGTAGGACTGAACACCCCTGCCTTATCTTTAGTTCAAAAAGCCCAACCATAAATTTAAGCTAAGGAGAAAATGTTTGCAAACATTTGCTACAAAAAAGAAGTTGGAACTTAAGGCAGCTTTAAAATGGATAAAAAAAAACTTATCGTCTGTCTGCTATTCAGCTTTTTGCGGAATAATGCATGTCAGCCTTTTTGACAGGGTTCCTGTTGGGGTTAATCTGTTGCTCCAATCACTTCTTAGGTTTTAGCGAGTTTTGAGAAGATTTGTAGCTCAGGTTGAGGTTTTGATTAGGAATCTCTGTGACCCTGTTCACCCTCAGGTTCACTTCTGCTACTCTGCCACTCCAACTGATTCCTCATTGAATCAGTGTAGGATATAGACCACAAAATTCCCATTTTTATTAATGTCCCAAGTCCCGCTCATATCCCAGTCCTCTTTAAATAATACCGATTTGCTGCACATTGCCCCCAGGATCATGAAAAGTGCACAAATTTTACATAATATTTCAGGTCTTTATAAAGACAAATATTATTCCAATTACTCAATTATTCCAATGTAGATTATGTGTTGCTTGATTCAGTGTTGAAGGACAACAGGACTCTTTGTGCTGGGTGTAAAATTCCAGGCTGTGAACTTTGCCTCTTTGTTTATGCCTGTTCTGTATATGTTATCTTTTGGCAGAGATGGGAAGGATGGTAACTCACTATCAGCTGTGTACACTATTCCACAAAGTCTGCAATCAACTCCACTAGTTGTCATGAAATTGTGATTTATTTTCTGGCCATTAGTTCTGGCAAAATAACAACTGAGTTGAACAAATAGCAGTATTTACAGCTTCGCTGGAAAAGCAAATTAATGGTGACAGAGGCAGCCAAAGTAAATCATGTCCAGTTATATTGCTTGACCATAAACTTACTTTTGTTCATTAAACACCAGGTGACCTCATCCTGTCAGAAAAGCTGCAGCTCCTGACACCCATTCCACCTGTGATACTCCTGAAGTTCCTGCACTCCAACAATTCCACCTTCTTGAACATTCCCAAACATACTTCCAACATCTGTTATAACTCCAGGTCCTTCTGTTCCTTTAACATTGCAGCCTTTATTTTATATTTCATTTCTTTGTTCTTACTACAAAAATGTATCACCTCACACTTCTCTACATTAAATTTACTTACCACATGTCTGCCCATCCCACCCAGCTGTTTGTCCCTTTTGAGCAGATCACTAACCATGTAATGCAAAATAGTTCTAAGCTATATGTTTGAAATAGGCTGCTGCTCACCCAAATCTAGGCCATTAATTTAGAATGAGAAAAGCAGTGATCTTCATAACCATAGAGGAACCCCACTTTGTGTTTTCTTCCAATCTGGAAAGCAACCATTCAGTGTTAGTCTGGATTTCTGTTACTCAGCCAACTTAATATTCATGCAACCATACTTGCATTTATTCCATGTGCTTCAATCTGGATGCCACACTCAGTGGCCTTTAATCAAATGCCTTTTGGGAGTCTCTAATCATCTTCATCAACCCTCTCTGTTAGTTCATTGAGAAACTCAGTCAAGTTAGTTAAACTCAAATGACTTGAAAAAATTCATTCTGGCTTTCACTAATTGGTCCAAGTGTCTGTTTTATTATATCCCTTTGGACAATTTCTTTGAATAGTCATGTATAAAAACAAATTATTGTTATTCTTGTTGTTGTTTTGAATGTGATAAGACTGAATTTGCTGGACTGTTCCCTGTATAGTACCATGTTTGGATTTATATCATTTGTCAAGGAACCCTAATGTGCTGAGCATGCTGCAGTTATTCTACATAATTTCCACACACAAAGTGAGAACATAAGTACATTAATTCCATTTATCTGCTTCACTTGGTGCTTTAAAAGGAATACCAGAGTGAAGAATCATAAATATTACTGACTATTTGGATACAAAGCATGTTGCTCTGCCAGATTTTCCTATGAAAACCTGACAAAATTGATCAATTTTCAGCACCTCAGCTGACTACAGTCTCTAGGCAAAAGTGAGGACTGCAGATGCTGGAAACCAGAGTTTAGATCAGAGTGGTGCTGGAAAAGCACAGCAGGTCAGGCAGCATCAGAGGAGCAGGAAAAATCGACGTTCCGGGCAAAAGCCCTTCATCAGGCATAGAGGCAGGAAGCCGCCAGGGTGGAGAGATAAATTGGGGGGTGGGGGGCTGGGGAGAAGGTAGCAAAGAGTACAATAGGTGAATGGGGGTGGGGATGGAGGTGATAGGTCAGAGAGGAGGGTGGAGTGGATAGGTGGGAAGGGAGATTGGCAGGTAGGACAGGTCATGAGGACAGTGCTGAGCTGGAAGGTTGGAACTGGGGTAAGGAGGGGGGAGGGGAAATGAGGAAACTGGCGAAGTCCACATTGATGCCCTTGGGCTGAAATGTTCAGGCGGAAGATGAAGCATTCTTCCTCCAGGTGTCGGATGGTGAGGGGGCAGCAGTGGTGGAGGCCCAGGACCTGCATGTCCTCAGCAGAGTGGGAGGGGGAGTTGAAATAACTCGCAGAGTGCTTCAGGGAACATCTCCAGGACACCCGCACCAATCAACCCCACCGCCCCGTGGCCCAACATTTCAACTCCCACTCCCACTCCGCGGAGGACATGCAGGTCCTGGGCCTCCTCCACCATAGCTCCCTCACCACCCGATGCCATTTCCCCTTCCCCCCACCTTACCCCCGTTCCAACCTTCCAGCTCAGCACCATCCTCATGACCTGTCCTATCTGTCCATCTTCCTTCCCATCTATCCACTCCACTCTCCCCTCTGACCTATCACCTCCATTCACCTATTATACTCTTCGCTACCTTCTCCCCAGCTCCCCACCCCCATTTATCTCTCCACCAGCAGGCTCCCTGCCTCTGTTCCTGATGAAGAGCCTTTGCCCGAAACGTCGATTTTTCTGCTCCTCGGATGCTGCCTGAACTGCTGTGCTTTTCCAGCACCACTCTGATCTAAGCTGAAAATGTGTTGCTGGAAAAGCGCAGCAGGTCAGGCATCATCCAGGGAACAGGAGAATCGACGTTTCGGGCATAAGCCCTTCTTCAGGTACCTCTCACCCTCGGAACGCGCAGCCCTCCACTCCCTCCGTTCCAACCCCAACCTCACTATCGAACCAGCAGACAAGGGAGGCGCGGTAGTAGTTTGGCGCACTAACCTTTACACCGCTGAGGCCAAACGCCAGCTCGCAGATACCTCCTCCTCCTGCCCCCTTGACCATGACCCCACCCCCCACCACCAAACCAAAAAAAAAGCATTCCTGAAGAGGGGCTTATGCCTGAAACGTCGATTCTCCTGTTCCCTGGATGCTGCCTGACCTGCTGCGCTTTTCCAGCAACACATTTTCAGCTCTGATCTCCAGCATCTGCAGACCTCACTTTCTCCTCAAAGAATCCACTCTGATCTAAACCCTGACTACAGTCTCTGTTAAGTCATAACCAAACTGTCCGTAAATTCTGTCAGCTTTTCTGATATAGGCCGAACCTATAACGTCCAAAAACAGGTAAGGCGGAAACGGGACAGCTGCTTGGTTGGCAAGTGTTAGTTTACTGCTTCGTGTTCGCTTCATTTGTGTTTGACCTCCTTTATTGGCCTTCCTTTACGCTTACTAATGTGCTTTTAACTGAACAAACACAGGTAGGTGCTAATAGCATCTTCTGCAGACAGACCAATCATTCAGTCATTTCCTCTTTACGGGGTTGGGGGGAGGGGGGTATGAGATGCAGAGAAACACAAGACAAAAGGTTTTTAACTTTAGGTTTTTCCTCAGAACTGAAGACTCTCCACTGACAAAGCTGCATCAATGGGCAGCATTGAAACATACAGCCTTATGATTATTACTTTATAAACTGCAACAGATTGTCACAATAGAAAAGATACCAGAGGGAATATACAGTCATAGCATCATAGAGTCAAATAGCGTGGAAACAGAACTTTCAGCCCAACTCATCCATGCTGACCAGGTATACTAAAATGGACTATTTGTCATTTGCCTGCATTTGGCCCATATCTCTCTATACCTTTCCTATTTATATTACCTATCCCAATGTCTTTTAAAATTTGTAATTATACTCATTTCTACCACTTCCTCTGGCAGCTCATTCCATACTCGCACCACACTGTGTGAAAAAGTTGCCCCTTAGGTCTTTTTAAAATCTTTCCCCTTTCACCTTAAAGCTATGCCATCTAGTTTTGGACTCGCCTTCCCTTGGAAAGAGACCTTGGCAGTTCACCTTATCTAAGCCCATTATTATTTTATAAATCTCTATAAGGTTATCCCTCAGCATCCAACATTCCAGAGAAATATGTCCCAGCCTATCCAGCCTCTCTTTATAACTCAAACCCTCCAATCTCAGCAACATTCCTGACATTTTTTTTTCTGTATCCTTTCTAGTTCAACGGCATCCGTCCTATCGAAGGGAGACCAGAATTGTATGCAATATTATAAAAGTAGCATAACTAATGTCCTGCTCAGCCTCAACATGACATCCTCACTCATATACTCCATGCTCTGACCAATGAAGGCAAACATGCCCAAACACCTTCTTAACCAGTTTTGAGAAGATTTGTAGCTCAGGTTGAGGTTCTGGATGTAAGTTTGCAGAGAGTGAACTTACATCCAGAGCCTTCTTAACCACCCTGCCTACCTGCAACTCCACTTTCAAAGAATTACGTACCTGAACCCCTAGGTCTCTCTGTTTTACAACACTACCCATGGCCTTACCATTAATTCTATAAGTCCTACCCTTGTTTGATTAATCAAATCTTTAATTTGTCCAAATTAAACTCGATCTGTTTTTTGTTTTATTTTCCTAATTTTGACACATCAGGTGGGAAAACAGTTCTTATTTGTTCCTGGAATTTATAAAGGCAAGGCGACAGCCTAATGGTCTTATCTCAAGACTATTAATCCAAGTAATATTCCAGGGACCTGAGTTTGAATCATGTGGGAATCATTGGTGGGACTTGAAATCAATAAAAATCTGAAACAAAGAGTCATGATGCTCATGAAACTATTCCTGACTGGTGGAAAAACCTATCTGGTTCACTAATGTCCTTTAGGGAAGGAAACTGCCATCCTAACCTGGTCTGCCTACAGATGCCTGGCTTGCTGTGTTCTTCTAGACTCTTGCCTGTCTACTTTGGATTCCAGCATCTGCAGTGTTTTTGTCTCTGTCCTGATCTGGTCTGCCTACACATGACTGCAGACTCTTAACTGCCCTCTGGGCAAGTAGGGATGGGAAATAAATGCTGGTCTCGCTAGCAATTCCCACAATCCCATGAATGAATATACAAAACAAAGAAAAGCTTGGATAATAAAAACAAGGAATTTTTGAAGTCTTGGTTTACAGCATAAGAAACCTTTAACTGAAGAACAACAGCATGGAGACAATAGGCAGAATAGCCTCCCTCGATGATATAAATAGCTTTGATTGAGTCTAACACCTAAGTGTTTACACAGAAATGCATAGAACATTCTCATTATGCAAGTTAGCTGCAGCTTCATGTTTATAAATGTGCAGTTGAAAATCTGTGATCATTCACTTTTCATTGTTGATAACAACATAAAAAAGCATGCCCGAGACAGACAAAACACGCATGTAAATAAAAGTCCATCTCATTGTAACGATAGCACGATTCACACACTTTTAAGGCAATGAAAGATTCCAAGGTATTTAACTTTTGAATAATTCACAAATAAAAAGATACCAAAACCCAGTTACATACATATGAACAGACCATTCAGCCCCTTGAGACATCTCTGTTATTCCATAAATTCATGACTGATCTGATTCTGGCCTTAAATCCCCTTCCTGCTAAAACAAGATAATCTTTCACTCCTCTGCTTTACAAGAATCTATCCACAATAACCTTTCCTTTTGATCGATGACCCTCTAGCCAGTTGAGAGTTGGTCGTCATTAACTCCTGTTCCTTGGTGCTACACTTGGTCAAATGCAGCTTTGAACATACTTAATGTGGAGAGGCCAGTATTGGACTGAGTTGGACAAAGTCAAAAATTACACAACACCAGGTTATAGTATAACAAGAATGTCCTTCCTCAGACTACTGACTACTGAATGGACTCACAGAATACTGAATGGACTCACAGAATACTGAATGGATTCACAAACTCTTACCATTTGCCTGTACCTGTGTTTTTGTTTTTGCCGCTGTTTACCTATTATTTACTTATCTATGCTACTTAACTCTGTGATCTGCCTGTATTGCTCACAAGATAAAGTTTTTCACTGTGCCTCAGTACATGTGACAATAAATTCAATTCAATTCAATTGAAAATACTAATTTTTGGAACACTGATGAAGGAGCAGTGCTCTGAAAGCTGGTGCTTCCAAATAAATCTGTTGGATTATAACCTGATGTTGAATGTTTTTTAACTTTGTATACAGATGTTGATGTAAAGAATTCCACAGATACATCATCCTCTGGGAGAAAATATTCCTCCTCATTTCTGTTCCAAATAGGTAACTCTGAGATTATTGTGCCTGAACCTGGAATGTTACACAAGGAGACACAACTTCTCTGCATTAACTCTTTCAAGTACCTTAAGAATCTTAAATGTTTCGATAAAGGTCAACTCTCATTTTTCTAAACTCTAACGATAACAAACTTAACCAACTCACCCTCTCATGAGAACATCCTTCTATACCTTTGATCAATGGAGTGAACTTTCTCTGAACTGTCTCCAATTCCAGTATAAAAGAAGGAAAAGTGTTTACAGTATTCTCGGTGTAGTCTAACACATACATTACATAGTTTGAAGAAGACTTCCCTACTTTTATACTCCATTCTCTTTGAAGTAAAGGCCAAAGTTCCATTTTCCTTCCCTATTAGCCACTGAATTTATATGCTGGATTTATGCAACTTATCACAAAGACTCCCAAATCCTCCTATGTTGCTGCTTTCTGCAGTGATTCTCCATTTAAATTATATTCAGGTCCTCTATTCTTCCTGTCAAAGTGCATAACCTCACATTAGATTCCATTTGCCAAACTCTTGCTAATTCGTTTAGCATATCTATTTCCCTCTTTTGTGTTATCCACGTCACTTGTCTTCACAATAATTTTTCACTATTCATTCTAGATTTTCCAGCTGTTCTCTCAAATCTGCATTTCTGGTCTCCTGCTCAAGTTCCTCTCAGTACACTATTCTCTTCTTTGTGCCTTCTTTTTTCTCAGCCCTCAAAAAACTCCAAAGAACGGCAGATGAAGGAAATCAGAAACACATATAGAAATTGTTGGGAAAACTCTGCAGGTCTGGCAGCATCTGAAGAGAGAGAAAACAGACTTAATGCTTCAGGTCTAGTTCTGAAGAAAAGTCATTGGATCTGAAAAATTAACTCTGCTTTCTCTCCACAGATACTGCCTGATCTGCTGAGTTTCTCCAGCAATTTCTGTTTTTGTTTTTTTCTCACTCCTGTCCATTTGATAACCATTTTCTTCTTCCCTTTATGTCATCTGCAACATCATTTCATAAACAATTACCAAACATTAAAGTACCATTTGCTAAAAGGAACCCACTGAATGACTTGGACATGGGTGACAGATCATTTTAAATTTTGAAATTTATAAATAAGCATAAATAGAAACATAGAAACATCGAAAATAGATGCAGGAGTAGGCCACTTGGCCCTTCCAGCCTGCATCACCATTCAATACGACCATGGCTGATCATACAATCTCAGTATCCCATTCCCGCTTTCTCTCCATACCCCTTGATCCCTTGAGCCGCAAGGGCCACTTCCAGCTCCCTTTTGAATATATCCAATGAACAGGCTCCAACAGCTTCCTGAGGGAGAGAATTCCACAGGTTCACAACTCTGAGTGAAGAAATTCTTCCTGATCTCAGCCCTGAATGGCTTTCCCTTTATTCTTAGACTGTGAGCCCTAGTTCTGGACTTCCCCAACATCAGGAACATTCTTCTTGCATTTAACCTATCCAGTCCCATCACGATTTTATACGTATCTATGAGATTCCCCCTCATTCTTCTAAATTCCAGTGAGTGCAAGCTCAGTAGATCCAATCTTTCCTCATATGTCAGCCCTGCCATCCCGGGAATCAGTCTGGTGAACTTTCGCAGGACTCCCTCAAGAACAAGAATGCCCTTCCTCAGACCAGGAGACCAAAACTGCACACAATACTCAAGGTGTGATCTCATCAAGGCCCTGTACAACTGCAGCAAGAAATGTTAAATCTTAAATCTCATTTCTGACCAAGTAACCAACCAGTTCTTATTGACAGAGTTCAACTTTTATTCAGAATATATTGATATAAATTTGCTTTGCTTGGCAAAATAAACATCAAAACATTTAC
The DNA here is from genome assembly GCF_037043375.1 of Chiloscyllium plagiosum. Taxonomy (NCBI): domain Eukaryota; kingdom Metazoa; phylum Chordata; class Chondrichthyes; order Orectolobiformes; family Hemiscylliidae; genus Chiloscyllium; species Chiloscyllium plagiosum. Next base: position 145,313,237 of record NW_028270139.1, read on the forward strand.
TAGGCTCCCAATTTAAAAGAACACATCAAAGTTTCAAGAACAAATTTGTTAAATAGAACACAGTCATCACAGTCATGGCACCAAACCATGTCAGCAGGTTAACATGCCTACACATTGGCAGAATAGTGTTAACACAAATCCAAAACTTACTGTGGGAATAGGGGTTTATACAGATTAGTTATTCCTGACTTTCTTGGACTTCTTTTGAGATTCTGCCACATTCCTCACCGTAGCCCATGTCATCAGGTCCCTATTAAATTCCACCCAGCAGTTTGGACTATTCTGTAGTGCTTCCTGGATCATTACTCAGGAAATGTTAGGCAGAATAAGATCTCATGGGGAATTCCAGAATTTAACTCCCAGATATCCATATTGTCCTTCTAACTACTTCAGCCAAAGCCTTGACTAGCCTACTAGTCGTATCTGCTACCTCTAATCACTCTCTGAAAATTCCCCTGATACTCCTGACCTATGCAAATAGTTAAATATCTAGTAATGTTCTTTGTGGCACTGCACATTGACTCTGCTAATTAGTTTGCTCATTAGCCAATTCTCTATCCTTGGTAAGATATTAACACCATGAATTAATCTTGGCCGGTAACCTATTTTGTGGCACCTAATCAAATGCCTTTTGGAAATCCAAATGCACTACAACTACTGGCTGCAACTCTACTTGACAACTGATAACACTCATTACATTGATGATTGTTGATGGTTAGAAATGTAGAAATGAAGTAAGACATTTGGCCTCTTTAGCCTGGTTTACCTTCATTCATTAAAATATTGAGTAAATTGTATCACAACTCTATTTCTCCCCATAGGTTCCTTGATGATATTACCTGACAGAGATCTAATGGTCTAGAAATCAGTCTTCTGGTGACCTCTTGAGATCTTGTAGTACAAGCTTGATATCTTGACCTGCTTATATCCTGTCCCCTGGTGTACTATTTTATACTGGAACATATTTTGTAACACAATCTAAAATATTAATGTTCAGAAAGAAATCTTGTTAAAATAGTGAAAAGTCTGAAGTAAAAAAGCTATGTCTTGTTTTACTCACTTGTAGGATATGGGATACTGGCTGGCCAGCATTTAGTACCCATCCTTGTTACCTTTGAGAAGGTCATGAAAAGCTGCCTTCTTGAACTGCTGCAGTCCACGTGCTGCATGTAGACCTACAAAATGCCCTTAGGGAAGGAATTCCAAGATATTGACCCAATGATAGTGGAGGAACGACACATTTCCAAGTCAGTGTGGTGAGTGGCTTGGAGGGGAACTTGAAGTGGTGGTGTTCCCATATATCTGCTGTCCACTACACCTCCAATTTTGGTGTCATCTGCAAAATTATACCTATTGTGTTCACATCCAAATCATTTATATAAATGATGAAAAGTAGTGGATCGAGCATCGATCCTTGAGGCACCCCATTGGTCACAGGCCTCCAGACTGAAAGACAACCCTCCACCACCACCCTCTGTCTTTTACCTTCGAGCCAGTTCTGTATCCAAATGGCTGGTTCTTCCTGAATTTCATGAGATCTTACCTTGCTAACCAATTTTCCATGGGGAACCTTGTTGAACGCCTTACTGAAGTTCACATAGGTTATGTCCACCACTCTGCCTTGATCAATCCTCTGCATTAAGGCTTCAAAAAACTCAATCAGGTTCATGAGACATGGTTTCTCATGCACAAAGCCAAGTTGACTATCTCTCATCAGTCTTTGCCTTTCTAAATACATGCACATCCTGACCCTCAGAGTTTTATCCAACAACTTGCCCACCACAAATGTTAGGCTCACTGGTCTATAGTTCCCTGACTTTTCCTTACCACCTTTCTTAAATAATGGCATCGCTTAGCCAACCTCCAGCCTTCTGGCATCTCACCTGTGACTTTCAATGATACAAATAGAATCATAGAGTCCTACAACACGGAGACAGTGCCTTCAGTCCAAACTGGTCCATGCTGACCAAAATGTCCATCAATGCTAGTGCTATTTCCCTGCATTTGGCCTATATTTTTCTTAATGTTTTCTACCCATGTACTTGTCCAAATGCCTTTTAAATGTTGTTAATGTGCTCACCTCAAACACTTCTGCTGGCGGCTATTGTGTGTACCACCCTTTGTGTAAAAACACTGTCCCTCAGGTTCCCCTTTATTCTTTCCCCTGTAACTTCAAACTGATGCCCTCTAGTCCTCGACTCCCCAACCCTGGGAGAAAGACTGAGTGCATTCACCCTATCCATGTCTCTCACGATCTTATATGCTTCGAGAAGATCCCCCATCCCCCCCTTCAGTCTCCTTTGCTCTAAAGAGAAAAGTCCTAGCTTGTCCAACCACTGCTCGCAGAGTGTTGTTTTTTAAACTGGAGACCTGTGACCAGTGGTGCAAGTTTGATGCTGGGTCCACTGCTTTTTGTCTTTATATAAATTATTTGGATGTGAACATAGGAGGTATAGTTTGTAAGTTTACAGATGACATCAAAATTGGAGGTGTATTGGACAGCGAAGAATGTTTCCACAGAGTACAGTGGGACCTTGATCAGATGGGCCAACGGAGTGGCAGATGAACTTTAATTTAGACAAATGTGAGGTGCTGTATTTGGAAAGGTAAATCAGAGCAGGACTTATACACTTAATGGTAAGATCTTGAGGAGTGTTGCTGAACAAAGAGACCTTGGAGTGCAGGGTCGTTGTTCCTTGAACAGTGGAGTTGCAGTTAGATAGGATAGTGAAGAAGGTGTTTGATATACTCTCCTTTATTGGTCAGAGTGTTAAGTACAGGAGTTGGGAGGTCATGTTGCGGCTGTACAGTACATTGGTTAGGTCACTGTTGGAATATTGTGTGCAATTCTAGTCTCTTTCCTATCGGAGAGATGTTGCGAAACTTGAAATGTTTCACTGAAGATTTACAAGGATGTTGTCAGGTTTGAGCCACAGGGAGAGGCTGAATAGGCTGGAACTGTCTTCCCTGGAGTGTTGGAGCCTGAGAGGTGACCTTATAGAGGTTTATAAAATCATAATAGGCATGGATGGAATAAATAGACAAGCTCTTTTCCCTGGGGTGGGGGAGTCCAGAACTAGAGAGCACAGGTTTCGGGTGAGAGGGGAAAAATTTAAAAAGGGCCTATGGGACAACTTTTTCACGCAGAGGGCAGGGCATGTATAGAATGAGCTGTCAGAGGACATGGTGGAGGCTGGTACAATTACAACATTTAAAAGGCATCTGGATGGGTATATGAATAGGAAAAGTTTAGAGGGATATGGGTCAAGTGCTGGCAAACAGGACTAGACTAGGTTAGGATATCTGGTCGGCACAGATTATTTGGACCGAAGGGTCTTTCTGTGCTGTACATCTCTATTACTCTCTGACAATTTGCTGCAGACCCAGTCGAGCAGCTATGCCCTATTGGACCTGATCAGCTTGTGCTGTGGGGACACACCAATGATCTAGCAAAACATTCTTCCACATGATTAAGACTAAATCACAGTTTATGGAACACTTCAGAGTGCTGAGCACATTTTGTGGACCTATCAATTCTTCATTGAACAGCTGGTATGAAATCCTTTAATAATCACTCTGCAGTGTCTCAATTACATGTTGGGCCTTTTTGCTCTAAAGTTTAATATATTCATTTGTCAGGTTTATTAGTTTCATGTGTGAAACAGCACTTTGAGATGTTAATATGAAGATTAAGCATCATCTCCATGGTTCTGCACAAATTTCAGTTTGCACAGCAGGGATTCATGAATAATGCAGCCTCAAGATTGTTCTATTTTCTTAGAAATGCATAACTTCAACTGTTAGCACGTTCTCCTTCCATAGGTGAATGTACATAACTAGCCCCACATATTGTGAAACATTAAACTGATAGAATAATGACCTAACTGGAAAGATAGATTGAAAAGTGTCCGACATTTCAATTCTGATAGATTTCTTAAAAGAGTCTGTCTATTGCTTTCTGATACTTCTTCAAATTTCTTCTCTAAATTCTAAGCCCTATGTCTTCCTGAAAGACTGTCTTTAAACTGACCGTGTTGCACTCAACTTAATATATCTTATATGCCCTGATGTCAAAAGTTGTCTCCTAATTACTCCTGAAAAATGCTTTGGAATATGTAAGATGTTTAATGGAAGTTGTCAAACTGGTAATATTTAACTAGGTCTATTCAGAAATGGATTTTTTTTTCAATGTTATCCACATGCCAAGTATCTATTTCCATTCCTTCCTGATTTGTTTCTCTGGTTTCTGGTTTCTCTCTTACCTTACAAATATTTCCCTTTCTCCCTTTGTCCTTGACTTCAGCGAACTTCCATGATTAGGATTATGGCCACCATTCTACAGTTTCCACTCCCACCTCCCTCAGCATCCTGAGGTGCATCTAATCTGGTACAGATAGCCTTTCTAATTTCCTCTTCTTTATCCATTTTTAGCCAATCAAACATAACTGCTCATTTACTATGATCCCATCCTTCCTTGGCATAGACAGATGCAAGGTAAGTATTTTGGAACAGAAACATGTCCTCCATCTCCACAGATCAATTCACATTTTGATCCCTAATCACTCCATGCCTCCTCTTCCTGCTCGTTTACTCGATATAGGCCAATAGAACACATTATCGGTTCCTTTGAAGTTGGCTGTTAGTTTTTGTCATACACTATCTTTATTTCTCTTATTTCCTTTTCACTTCACTTCTGAACTTTATATAATCAGTCATGATTAGATTACTTACAGTGTGGGAACAGGCCCTCCGAAGAGCAACCCACCCAGACCTAACACTACGGGCAATTTAGCATGGGCCAATTCACCTGACCTGCACATCTTTGGACTGTGGGAGGAAACCGGAGCACCCAGAGGAAACCCACACAGACACGGGGAGAATGTGCAAACTCCACACTGACAGTTGAAGCAGGAGTTGAACCCGGGTCACTGGCGCTGTGAGGCAGCAGTGCTAACCACTGTGCCACTGTGCCACCCACTTGTTCTCACTTGCATTACCAACATGACACCTGGCACAGACACTCTTATCACTGCTTTGTGACACACTCTACTTCACCATCATGGCTTTGTTTGTTTTGAGCTCCTCCCCTCCACTGTGAGAAAGTTCCTCTACTGCATTCAAACTATCTCTACCTCAAAGGCAGCTTGTTTTGTTGCAGTTTTACCTGAAGATCTTTAATGTAAAATTAAAGGAAAGAAGACGATTATATCTCCACTGAAACTGCTCTGGATCTTCTAGATATCTTTCTCACGAGTCATTTTCTTTTCATCCACAGATAATCTCATCATTACAATAGCATGACCTTTCCTGACACTTGACTCATTTAAGCCCTTTCACTCCAGCAATGCCCTACTTCCGCATTGAGCTAGATATTCTCCAGAACATATTCCAAAAACTTTTCTCCCTCTTTGGCACATGGGAACAAGAGGAGGCCATTCAGCCCCTCCAGCCTGTTCCACCATTAAGTGAGATCACCGGCTGCTCTGTGGCCCAACTCCATATGCCCTCCTTTAGCCCATTTCCCTTATTAATTTTGTTAATAAATTTATTTATTTCAGATTTAAAATTAACAACTGATCTAGCATCATTTCCTGTTTGTGGAAGAGAGTTCCAAACCTCTACCAACCTTTGTGCAAAGAAATGCTTCCAAACACCTCCCTTAATGCTCTGGGCCTTCCAGGGGTGATATTGGCCTCGTGGTATTATCGTTAGACTATTAATCCAGAGACACAGATAATGTTCTGGGAATCCAGGTTCAAATCCTGTCACAGCAGATGGTGGAATTTGAACTCTATGAAAAAAAAACATGGCATTAAGAATCTACTGATGACCATGAACTCATTGCCAGAAAAACCCATCTGGTTCACTATTGTCCTTCAAGGAAGGAAATCTTTACCAAAGATCCTCAGACAGCACCTTCCAAACTCATGACCACTTCCATCTAGAAGGACAAAGAGCAGCAAATACATGAGAACACCACCATCTGCAATTTCTCCTCCAAGCCACTCATCTCCCTGACTTAGAAATATATCGTTGTCAAAATCCTGGAATTCCCTCCTTCATGGCATTATGGGTCAACCCACAACAAAAGGACTGCAGTGGTTGAAGAAGGCAGCTCACCACCGCCTTCTCAAGGGCAAATAAATGCTGGCCCACCCAGCAACACCCACATCCCACAAAATGAATAACATTTTTTAAAACTTGTAAACAACATCCTTTAGTTCTGGAATCTCCAACCAACAGAAGTAGTTATCTTCATCTAACCTGTCTTTTCCTGTTAACACTTTTTAGATCACCACTTAATCTTCTAGATTCCAGGAAACAGGGCTACTTTGTATAAGCTGTCCGCATAGCATAACTCCTGAAGTCATTCTTGTACACCTATATTGTACTCCCTCTCAGGCCCATCTGTCCTTCCTAAGGTGTGGTGCCTAGATCTGCTCTCAGTACTCCAAGTGGCGTCGAACCAAGATTTTGCATAACTGAAGGATAACTTTTGCGATCTTATGCTCCAGTTCTATAGTTAGAAAGGCTGAGGCACTGGCTTTTTTTTTAAACTTTGAATTATGATTATCTATGTACAATTAAAACAACCCATTATCACTTCCCCATTGTTTCTGCATCTCCCTTTTGATTTCCCTGAAAATATGTTCCTTGGCATTTTGCCCACTAGCTGGAGAAGCTGCGACTTACATGATTTATGATTTCAGGATACCCCAGCATACTTCACAGCCAATTAAGTACTTTTTAAAGTGTAGTCACTACAGTAATGAAGATTGAGTATCACCTTCAGAATCTCTTTAAAATCAGGCAGTGACAGAAGATCATGCTGGAATTTGCTATATATGTTTTCCTTGTCTCTTTTTCCTGAACAAACAATTTGTTACCCACTTGGAATTGACAGCATCATCAGGGAATGCAGCTGTGAGGGCTTAATGTGTATGGCAGTGGGATAGAGAGAAAGAGAGAGATGAATGAACCTAATTTTCAAGTCATAAGATTCCTGAAGCAATTTGACACTTGGTGCCACAGTGAGAACATCTATGTTAATCCAATTCCCTCATAATTTAAGAGTTAGGACCCAACAGTGACAAACTATCTCTCTCATACCCTGGATGTTCACTGCTAGTTGCTAGGACTGTATATCTCTCACCCACTTTTCTACATTATTCCTCTTACCCATGATCTGCACATGTCCCCCTATCCCAACTGATCAAGAATCTCAAACTTAAATATACACAAGGAATCTATGCCACGTCTCTCTGTGGCAACAGTCCAAATACTCACAATCCCCCTCAGAGAAAAAAAATCTTTCTCATTTCAGTCTTAAATTGGTTCCCATTTATTCAGATACTATGTCCTCTGTCCCAGACTCTCCCATAAGGGGAAACATCCTCTCAGCATTTACCCTGTCAGGCCCCTGAAGAATCTTCTATATTTCAAAGAGATCATCTCTCAAAATTCTAAACTCTGGTGAGTAGAGTCCTAGCTTGTTTAACCTTTGCTCATGAGACAATCCCTCCCCACTGAGAATCATCCTAATGGACCTTCTCTGAACTGCTTCAAATGAAATTATATCCTTCCTTAAATAGGGGACTAACACTGCTCACAGTACTCCAGACATGGTCTCGTCACACCTTGTACAGTTGCAGTAAGACTTCCCTACTCTTATAATCCAATCCCCTTGAAATAAGGACCAAAATTCCATTAGACCTGCTAATTACCTGTTACACCTGTGTGCTAGCATTATGTGTTGCATGCTCTTGTACTCCCAAGTCCCTTTGTATTGCAACTTTCTGCAGTTTTTCTCCATTTAAATAATACTATATTTTTCTTCTGCTCCCTTCACATTTTCCCACATTATACTCCATGTGCCAACGTTTTGCTCAGTTGATTAACTAATCAGTATGTCTCTGTCAACTCTTCATATCTCTCTTGTAAGTCTACCTTTCCATTTATCTTTGTGTCATCTGCAAATTTGGTTACAGTACATTCGCTGCCTTCCTCCAAGTCATTAATGGGGAGAAAGTGAGGTCTGCAGATGCTGGAGATCAGAGCTGGAAATGTGTTGCTGGAAAAGCGCAGCAGGTCAGGCAGCATCCAGGGAACAGGAGAATCGACGTTTCGGGCATAAGCCATTTCCTGAAGAAGGGCTTATGCCCGAAACGTCGATTCTCCTGTTCCCTGGATTCTCCTGTTGCTGCGCTTTTCCAGCAACACATTTCCAGCTCCAAGTCATTAATGTAAATTGTAAACAGTTATGCTCCCAGCACTGATAGCCCACTGGTCACAGGTCACCAACCTGAATAAACAAACCCTTCTCCCTACTCCCTATTTCCTGCCCGATAAGCAATTCTCTATCTATGTCAATATGTTACCTCCAATGCCATTGGCTCTTATGACTTAAACTTGTGATTCCAGACTCACAACAATTCAACCAGAGTGAAGGAGGAGAGATTAGATATTGACTGCCACTCTGCATTCATGCCTTGAGTTGTTGTTGAAAATGTTCCTTCCTGTCTCAACGTGATCAAGAAGAAGACGGATACCGTCTTGTGACTGAAGTGGGTTTCGTCAATTTGACATTGGCCTATAGATTGCTCCAGAAAAGCTGTAAAATGATGGCCTGCATATTATTGGACTTCTTGCACCTTCTCTGACCAACACTTGTCCTTTAACTCCCACGTTTGTTATTGGTTGCAATAAGGTTAGGATTAGAGGTTGGGTTAGGGTTGAGTTAAGGTCAGGGTTAGGTTAGGGTTAAGATTCGTGGTAGGGTTAGAGTTAGGGATAGAGTTAGGGTTGGGGTTAGGTAATAGGTAATGTTTACCAGCATGTTGCCTGGAATGATGCACAATAGCTATAATTAGAGGTTGGCCATACTTTGATTATTCTTGCTGGAATGTTGAAGGCTGAGGGTCAACCTGGTGGAAGCGTATAACATTCTGAGACATATATATAGGGTGGATAGTCAGAGTCTCTGTCCCAGGGTGGAAATATTAAATACACGAGGGCATAGTTTTTAGGTGAGAGGGGGAATGTTTAAAGTAGGTAAAAACTAGGTAAAAACAATGACTGCAGATGCTGGAAACCCGAAATGTCAATTTCCCTGCTCCTCGGATGCTGCCTGAACTGCTGTGCTTTTCCAGCACCACTCTAATCCAGGAATGTTGAAAGTAGTTGAGAGTGTGTTGCTGGAAAAGCACACCAGGTCAGGCAGCATCCGAGGATCAGGAAAATCGATGTTTCGGGCTAGGGCCCTTCATCAGGAATCAAAGGAAAATGGCCTTTCAACCTATTTTATCAGTGCTAGTTATTTAAATTAATCTTTGCTCTCCGTAATCCTGGCAATGCCTCCTTTTCGGGTAAACATCCAATTCAAGACAGAAATCTCCTTTTCACAGAATGTAGTCAGATCTTACACATGAAAGGGAATTGAGAGGATAAAATGGTCTTCCAGGGGACAGTGATGAAAATATACTGGCATTATTAAAGTATGTATAGAGCTGAACAATGTATTGTAGGAAGTGAAGGGGACGAAATGCCTTGCTCGTCCACATCTATCTCATAATCTTGTGAATTGCAAGCTTGCATAATGCGTTTATCCCTCAGGATAATGAATTATCTTAATGATAAATTAAAGATAAACTTCTGGCAAGTTTTTTTTAAAAGTTGAGCTTTCTTAAGTATTATGTTTCTTGTGTGCTCACATCCTTCAAAATTTCATGCGTGATATTCTTGACCTCCAGATGCAATGGATTTGTTGAAGTTCAAAGTTTGTGCGAAGATTTGTAGCTCGGGTGCTCGTTGTTGTGGTTCTGTTCGCCGAGCTGGAAGTTTTTGTTGCAAATGTTTCATCCCCTGGCTAGGCGACATCATCAGTGTTTGGGAGCCTCCTGCGAAGCGCTTCTTTGATGTTTCCTCCGGTGTTTATAGTGGTCTGTCCTTGCCGCTTCCGGTTGTCAGTTTCAGCTGTCCGCTGTAGTGGTTGGTATATTGGGTCCAGGTCGATGTGTTTGTTGATGGAGTTTGTGGATGAATGCCATGCCTCTAGGAATTCCCTGGCTGTTCTCTGTCTGGCTTGCCCTATGATAGTAGTGTTGTCCCAGTCGAATTCATGTTGCTTGTTGTCTGCGTGTGTGGCTACTAAGGATAGCTGGTCGTGTCGTTTCGTGGCTAGTTGATGTTCATGTATGCAGATTGTTAGTTGTCTTCCTGTTTGTCCTATATAGTGTTTAGTGCAGTCCTTGCATGGTATTTTGTACACTACATTCGTCTTGCTCATGTTGGGTATCGGGTCCTTCGTTCTGGTGAGTTGTTGTCTGAGCGTGGCTGTTAGTTTGTGTGCCATTATGAGTCCTCGGGGTCGCAGTAGTCTGGCAGTCAGTTCCGAGATGCTCCTGATGTATGGTAGTGTGGCTAGTCCTTTTGGTTGTGGTATGTCCTCGTTCCGTGGTCTTTCTCTTAGGCATCTGCTGATGAAGTTGCGCGGGTATCCGTTTTTGGCGAATACCTTGTATAGGTGTTCCTCTTCTTCTTTTTGCAGCCCTGATGTACTGCAGTGTGTTGTGGCCCTTTTGAATAGTGTCCTGATGCAGCTTCGTTTGTGTGTGTTGGGGTGGTTACTTTCATAGTTTAGGACTTGGTCTGAACGAAGGACCCGATACCCAACAGACCACTATAAACACCGGAGGAAACATCAAAGAAGCACTTCGCAGGAGGCTCCCAAGCACTGATGATGTCGCCTAGCCAGGGGACGAAACGTTTGCAACAAAAACTTCCAGCTCGGCGAACAGAACCACAACAATTTGTTGAAGTATTGTTGCATTTCCTTATCATTAATAGTTAATGAGTTGCCTCAGCTGATTCATCACTATTACCACGGTAACAATTTCCAACAGAACCAGGCATCCTAATGAGGATTGCATCAAGACTAATAGATTTTAATTAATTAATGACTGGCTGTATCCTTCAAAGGTTTGGTATACAGCAGGGAGAATTTTAGTGTTCAAAAACGCTGTTTCTTTCTCAGTTGTCATTTGCCACTGCCTCTTTGTTGACAGCTTATGAAGTTGGAACAGCATGGAAGTAAACCTTATTTCAGTCATGCAAAGTCACAAATTCGTGGTAGAAATTGTCTTAGGACTGTTTAAGGATGTGAAACTGGTGCATCACATATTCCTTCACTGGTTCACACTTTGAAGGCCAGTGTTGAGTTCTTGTTGCAATTGGACCATGGGAACAAAGTAAATATTGGTGTGTGGGGTTGGGAGAGGTTATGTGGAGGTGGATGGGATGGGTATGAGCATGGAATATTGGTAAGCCGAGAGTTTGTGAGGGGCTTATGGGTGAGTATGTAGGCAAACAGAGCAGTACAATTATAATACATTGGAACTTGGACAGCATTTTCACAATTCCTACCTTCACAAAATGTCCAAGATGAAATCATTTTACCGCTGGTTGGTCATGACAGAGTATGCTGTATCACCCAGATGTGTTATGCTCTGCACAATTGCAGCAGGCAATGTGATAGATGTTGAGGAGTCTGGGGAATGGAGGCAATCTCCCAAGAAGGACAACGACATTAAGGAGGAGGAAGTTCTCCTTGTCCATGACTGAGCACAGCTCCATCAGGCACTACAAGGCAGCCAGGGCCTGACTGACACCCACCTCCAGTCGATGGGAGCTTGGTACAGCTGGCCATGATGGAAGGTAAAACAGTCATTGGTCACAATGCCAGCACTTGGTTTGCGCTGTGGGGGCAACCGGTAGACTCTATTACTTTTATGTTCATTTTCTCTGTTTACAAGCTATAGCATATCTTCGTGGTTGCCCAATTATTTGCTTGTATGGAGAATGACAAAATGCAGGTCTCCATTGGGTTCTGGGGACAGAGTAGCAATGACTTTGAGGGAATGTTTAGATGGGACGTAGCTACAAACAGGTAGATTGTGCAGCCTGATGGTTAAACAGCAATGAGGGTGAGAAAATGGGGTTGTATGTGCGAGGGAATGTCAGTCGTGCTAGTGATGAGCCACGAGCTGAGTAGCTTTCTGTATGCCGTGTAATTATGCTGCCGGTGAGAGACAACTCTGGACTTCCAATTCTTGTCGAGGTGCACAGTGGCATTTCAAAGATGGCACAGGTGCATAGGATGCTGGTACATCAGCAGGTGTCAGCTGAATGGCTGAGGTGTCTGAGAATGCCACATATGGTAAGATTCAGACTAGGAGGGGGATCATGAGATTGAAACAGGCAATTAATGAGTGGGGTTTGGTAAGACGTGCTGGCAGAACCCACAATGTTTCCTGGTGATAATCCCTCCAAAACACGTAATTTACACTGAGCTAAAACAAAATATAAGATGCAGTCTTGAAAATAATTTTATTCTGAATTGATATTTCAACATCTGCCAGGTTGGGATTGGAGCTGGACTCCACAGAGTATGAACATTACTGCATCAGTGTCTCTCACAACGTGAATGTAAAATAAGAAAAGAGCAATTATGGCAACCATGGACTTGTTCAGTTAGCAAATGCCCTTACCCATTTAGAAATTAAATAACAATCATCTTATCAAATATTGAACCATGGAGGTTATTATAGATTCATTTGCAAAGAATGAAAGATGAGGAATCCATTATTGTCAAAAGGAAGTCCTTGTTACCAACTGGAAAAGGCAGTGCGGACGTGAATGGGGAATCAAATGCAGCGTGGATGTGTATGGGAAGTTTATTGAAAGGTGGATGTGAATGGGGAGTCTAAAGCAGTGTGAATGTGAATGGGGAGTCTAATACAGCGTGGATGTGAATGGGGAGTGTAATGCAGCGTGGATGTGAATGGGGAGTCTAATGCAGCATGGATGTGAATGGGGAGTCTAATACAGCGTGGATGTGAATGAGGAGTCGAATGCAACAAGGATGTGAATGAGGAATGTAATGCAGCGAGGATGTGAATGAGGAGTCTAACTGCGTGGATGTGAATGGGGAGTCTAATTCAGCGTGGATGTGAATGAGAAGTCTAATGCAGTGCGGATGTGAATGAGGAGTCTAATACAGCGTGGATGTGAATGAGGAATGCAATGCAGCGAGGATGTGAATGTGGAGTCTAATGCAGCGTGGATGTGAATGGGGAGTCAAATGCAGCGTGGATTTGAATGAGGAGTATAATGCAGCGTGGATGTGAATGAGGAGTCTAATGCAGTGTGGATGTGTATGGGGAGTCTAATGCAGAGTGGATGTGAATGGGAAGTTTATTGAAAGGCGGATATGAATGGGGAGTCTAAAGCAGTGTGAATGTGAATGGGGACTCTAATACAGCGTGGATGTGAATGTGGAGTCTAATACAGCGTGGATGTGAATGGGGAGTCTAATGCAGTGTGGATGTGAATGAGGAGTCTAATGCAGTGTGTATGTGAATGAGGAGCATAATGCAGTGTGGATGTGAATGAGAAGTCCAATACAGCGTGAATGTGAATGGGGAGTCTAATACAGTATGGAAGTGAATGAGGAGTCTAATGTAATGTGGATGTGAATGAGGAGTCTAATGCAGCGTGGATGTGACTGGGGAGACTAATGCAGCGTGCATGTGAATAGGGAGTCTAATGCAGTGCAGATGTGAATGAGGAGTCTAATGCAGCATGGATGTGAATGAGGAGTCTAATACAGCATGGTTGAGTATGGGGAGTCTAATGCAGCGTGGATGTGAATGGGGAGTCGAATGCAGCGTTGATGTGAATGAGGAGTCTAATGCAGCATGGATGTGAATGAGGAGTCTAATGCAGCATGGTTGAGTATGGGGAGTCTAATGCAGCGTGGATGTGAATGGGGAGTCGAATGCAGCGTTGATGTGAATGAGGAGTCTAATGTAGCATGGATGTGAATGAGGAGTCTAATACAGCGTGGAAGTGTATGGGGAGTCTAATGCACCGTGGATGTGAATGGGGAAATGAATGCATCGTGGATGTGAATGAGGAGTCGAATACAGCGTGGATGTGAATGAGGAGACTAATGCAGCGTGGATGTGAATGAGGAGTGTAATGTAGCGTGGATGTGAATGAGGAATCTAATGCAGAGTGGATATGAATGAGGAGTCTAATACAGCGTGGATGTGAATGAGGAGTTGAATAGAACGTGGATGTGAATGAGGAGTCCAACACAGCGAGAATGTGAATGAGGAGTCTAATGCACTGTGGATGTGAATGAGGAGTCTAATACAGCGTGGATGTGAATGAGGAGTCTACTGCAGCGTGGATGTGAATGGGGAGTCTAATACAGCTTGGATGTGAATGAGGAGTCTAACAGCGTGGATGTGAATGGGGAGTCTAATGCAGAGTGGATGTGAATGAGGAGTCTAATGTAGCATGGATGTGAATGGTGAGTCTAATGTAGTGTGGATGTGAATGAGGGGTCTAATGCAGTGTGGATATGATTCGGGAGTCTAATACAGCGTGGATGTGAATAAGGAGTCTAATGCAGCGTGGATGTGAATGGGGAGTCTAATACAGCGTGGATGTGAATGAGGAGTCTAATGCAGCGTGGATGTGAATGAGGAGTCTATTGCAGCCTGGATGTGAATGAGGAGTCTAATACAGTGCAGATGTGAATGAGGAGTGTAATGGAGCATGTATGTGAAAGAGGAGTCAAATGTAACAAGGATGTGAGTGAGGAGTCCAATGTAACGTGGATGTGAATGAGGAGTCTAATGCAGTGTGGATATGATTGGGGAGTCTAATGCAGTGTGGATATGATTCGGGAGTCTAATGCAGCGTGGATGTGAATGAGGAGTCTAATGAAACAAGGATGTGAATGAGGAGTCTAATGCAGCGTGGATGTGAATGAGGAGTCTAATGAAACAAGGATGTGAATGAGGAGTCTAATGCAGCGTGGATGTGAATGAGGAGTCTAATGAAACAAGGATGTGAGTGAGGAGTCGAATGCAGTGAGGATGTGAATGAGGAGTCTAATGCAGCGTGAATGAGTATGGGGAGTCTAATGCAGCGTGGATGTGAATGGGGAGTCTAATAGAGCGTGGATGTGTATGGAGAGTCTAATGCAGCGTGGATGTGAATGAGGAGTCTAATACAGTGCAGATGTGAATGAGGAGTGTAATGGAGCATGTATGTGAATGGGGAGTCTAATGCAGCGTGGATGTGAATGTGGAGTCTAATTTAGCGTGGATATGAATGGGGGTTCTAATGCAGTGTGGACGTGAATGAGGAGTGTAATGTAGCGTGGATGTGAATGAGGAATCTAATGCAGCGTGGATATGAATGGGGGTTCTAATGCAGTGTGGACGTGAATGAGGAGTTTAATAGAACGTGGATGTGAATGAGGAGTCTAACACAGCGAGAATGTGAATGAGGAGTCTAATGCACCGTGGATGTGAATGAGGAGTCTACTGCAGCGTGGATGTGAATGGGGGGTCTAATACAGCGTGGATGTGAATGGGGAGTCTAATGCAGTGTGGATGTGAATGCGGAGTCTAATGTAGCGTGGATGTGAATGAGGAGTCTATTGCAGCCTGGATGTGAATGAGGAGTCTAATACAGTGCGGATGTGAATGAGGAGTGTAATGGAGCATGTATGTGAAAGAGGAGTCTAATGCAACAAGGATGTGAGTGAGAAGTCCAATGTAATGTGGATGTGAATGAGGAGTCCAATGCAGTGTGGATATGATTGGGGAGTCTAATGCAGTGTGGATATGATTCGGGAGTCTAATGCAGCGTGGATGTGAATGAGGAGTCTAATGAAACAAGGATGTGAATGAGGAGTCTAATGCAGCGTGGATGTGAATGAGGAATCTAATGAAACAAGGATGTGAGTGAGGAGTCGAATGCAGTGAGGATGTGAATGAGGAGTCTAATGCAGCGTGAATGGATATGGGGAGTCTAATGCAGCGTGGATGTGAATGGGGAGTCTAATAGAGCGTGGATGTGTATGGGGAGTCTAATACAGTGCGGATGTGAATGAGGAGTGTAATGGAGCATGTATGTGAATGGGGAGTCTAATGCAGCGTGGATGTGAATGGGGAGTCTAATTTAGCGTGGATATGAATGGGGGTTCTAATGCAGTGTGGACGTGAATGAGGAGTTTAATAGAACGTGGATGTGAATGAGGAGTCTAACACAGCGAGAATGTGAATGAAGAGTCTAATGCACTGTGGATGTGAATGGGGAGTCTAATGCAGCGTGGATGTGAATGAGGAGTCTACTGCAGCGTGGATGTGAATGGGGAGTCTAATACAGCGAGAATGTGAATGAGGAGTCTTATGCACCGTGGATGTGAATGAGGAGTCTACTGCAGCGTGGATGTGAATGGGGAGTCTAATACAGCGTGGATGTGAATGGGGAGTCTAATGCAGTGTGGATGTGAATGCGGAGTCTAATACAGCGTGGATGTGAATGAGGAGTCTATTGCAGCCTGGATGTGAATGAGGAGTCTAATACAGTGCGGATGTGAATGAGGAGTGTAATGGAGCATGTATGTGAAAGAGGAGTCTAATGCAACAAGGATGTGAGTGAGAAGTCCAATGTAATGTGGATGTGAATGAGGAGTCTAATGCAGTGTGGATATGATTCGGGAGTCTAATGCAGTGCGGATATGATTCGGGAGTCTAATGCAGCGTGGATGTGAATGAGGAGTCTAATGAAACAAGGATGTGAATGAGGAGTCTAATGCAGCGTGGATGTGAATGAGGAATCTAATGAAACAAGGATGTGAGTGAGGAGTCGAATGCAGTGAGGATGTGAATGAGGAGTCTAATGCAGCGTGAATGAGTATGGGGAGTCTAATGCAGCGTGGATGTGAATGGGGAGTCTAAAAGAGCGTGGATGTGTATGGGGAGTCTAATACAGTGAGGATGTGAATGAGGAGTGTAATGGAGCATGTATGTGAATGGGGAGTCTAATGCAGCGTGGATGTGAATGAGGAGTCTACTAGAGCGTGGATGTGTATGGAGAGTCGAATTCAGCGTGGATGTGAATGAGGAGTCTCATACAGTGCGGATGTGAATGAGGAGTGTAATGGAGCATGTATGTGAATGTGGAGTCTAATGCAGTGCGGATGTGAATGAGGAGTCTATTGCAGCCTGGATGTGAATGAGGAGTCTAATACAGTGCGGATGTGAATGAAGAGTCTAATGCAGTGTGGATGTGAATGAGGAGTCTAATACAGTGCAGATGTGAATGAAGAGTCTAATGCAGTGCGGATGTGAATGAGGAGTCTAATGCAGCGTGGATGTGAATGGGGAGTCCAATGCACTTTGGATGTGAATGAGGAGTCTAATACAGCGTGGATGTGAATGAGGAGTCTAATGCAGTGTGGATGTGAATGAGGAATCTAATGCAGTGTGTATGTGAATGAGGAGTATAATGCAGTGTGCATTAGAATGGGGAGTCTAATACAGCGTGGATGTGAATGAGGAGTATAATGCAGTGTAAATGTGAATGAGGAGTCCAATACAGCGTGAATGTGAATGGGGAGTCTAATACAGTGTGGATGTGAATGAGGAGTCCAATACAGCGTGAATGTGAATGGTGAGTCTAATACAGCGTGGATGTGAATGAGGAGTCTAATACAGTGCGGATGTGAATGAAGAGTCTAATGCAGTGCGGATGTGAATGAGGAGTCTAATGCAGCGTGGATGTGAATGGGGAGTCTAATGCAGTGCGGATGTGAATGAGGAGTCGAATTCAGCGTGGATGTGAATGGGGAGTCTAAAGCAGTGCGGATGTGAATGAGGAGTCTAATGTAACGTGGATGTGAATGAGGAGTCTAATGCAGCGTGGATGTGACTGGGGAGTCTAATGCAGCGTTGATGTGAATGAGGAGTCTAATGCAGCGTGGATGTGAATGAGGAATCTAATGCAGTGTGTATGTGAATGAGGAGTATAATGCAGTGTGCATTAGAATGGGGAGTCTAATACAGCGTGGATGTGAATGAGGAGTATAATGCAGTGTGGATGTGAATGAGGAGTCCAATACAGCGTGAATGTGAATGGGGAGTCTAATACAGTGTGGATGTGAATGGGGAGCCTATTACAGCGTGGATGTGAATGAGGAGTCCAAAACAGCGTGAATGTGAATGGGGAGTCTAATACAGTATGGATGTGAATGAGGAGTCTAATGTAACGTGGATGTGAATGAGGAGTCTAATGCAGCGTGGATGTGACTGGGGAGTCTAATGCAGCGTGCATGTGAATAGGGAGTCTAATGCAGTGCAGATGTGAACGAGGAGTCTAATGCAGCATGGATGTGAATGAGGAGTCTAATACAGTGTTGATGTGAATGAGGAGTGTAATGCAGCGTGGTTTAGTATGGGGAGTCAAATGCAGCGTGAATGTGAATGAGGAGTCTAATACAGTATGGATGTGAATGAGGAGTCTAATGTAACGTGGATGTGACTGGGGAGCCTAATGCAGCGTGGATGTGAATAGGGAGTCTAATGCAGTGCAGATGTGAACGAGGAATCTAATGCAGCATGGATGTGAATGAGGAGTCTAATACAGTGTTGATGTGAATGAGGAGTGTAATGCAGCGTGGTTTAGTATGGGGAGTCTAATGCAGCGTGGATGTGAATGGGGAGTCGAATGCAGCGTTGATGTGAATGAGGAGTCTAATGCAGCGTGGATGTGAATGGGGAGTCGAATGCAGCGTTGATGTGAATGAGGAGTCTAATGTAGCATGGATGTGAATGAGGAGTCTAATACAGCGAGAATGTGAATGAGGAGTCTAATGCACCGTGGATGTGAATGAGGAGTCTACTGCAGCGTGGATGTGAATGGGGGGTCTAATACAGCGTGGATGTGAATGGGGAGTCTAATGCAGTGTGGATGTGAATGCGGAGTCTAATGTAGCGTGGATGTGAATGAGGAGTCTATTGCAGCCTGGATGTGAATGAGGAGTCTAATACAGTGCGGATGTGAATGAGGAGTGTAATGGAGCATGTATGTGAAAGAGGAGTCTAATGCAACAAGGATGTGAGTGAGAAGTCCAATGTAATGTGGATGTGAATGAGGAGTCCAATGCAGTGTGGATATGATTGGGGAGTCTAATGCAGTGTGGATATGATTCGGGAGTCTAATGCAGCGTGGATGTGAATGAGGAGTCTAATGAAACAAGGATGTGAATGAGGAGTCTAATGCAGCGTGGATGTGAATGAGGAATCTAATGAAACAAGGATGTGAGTGAGGAGTCGAATGCAGTGAGGATGTGAATGAGGAGTCTAATGCAGCGTGAATGGATATGGGGAGTCTAATGCAGCGTGGATGTGAATGGGGAGTCTAATAGAGCGTGGATGTGTATGGGGAGTCTAATACAGTGCGGATGTGAATGAGGAGTGTAATGGAGCATGTATGTGAAAGGGGAGTCTAATGCAGCGTGGATGTGAATGGGGAGTCTAATTTAGCGTGGATATGAATGGGGGTTCTAATGCAGTGTGGACGTGAATGAGGAGTTTAATAGAACGTGGATGTGAATGAGGAGTCTAACACAGCGAGAATGTGAATGAAGAGTCTAATGCACTGTGGATGTGAATGGGGAGTCTAATGCAGCGTGGATGTGAATGAGGAGTCTACTGCAGCGTGGATGTGAATGGGGAGTCTAATACAGCGAGAATGTGAATGAGGAGTCTTATGCACCGTGGATGTGAATGAGGAGTCTACTGCAGCGTGGATGTGAATGGGGAGTCTAATACAGCGTGGATGTGAATGGGGAGTCTAATGCAGTGTGGATGTGAATGCGGAGTCTAATACAGCGTGGATGTGAATGAGGAGTCTATTGCAGCCTGGATGTGAATGAGGAGTCTAATACAGTGCGGATGTGAATGAGGAGTGTAATGGAGCATGTATGTGAAAGAGGAGTCTAATGCAACAAGGATGTGAGTGAGAAGTCCAATGTAATGTGGATGTGAATGAGGAGTCTAATGCAGTGTGGATATGATTCGGGAGTCTAATGCAGTGCGGATATGATTCGGGAGTCTAATGCAGCGTGGATGTGAATGAGGAGTCTAATGAAACAAGGATGTGAATGAGGAGTCTAATGCAGCGTGGATGTGAATGAGGAATCTAATGAAACAAGGATGTGAGTGAGGAGTCGAATGCAGTGAGGATGTGAATGAGGAGTCTAATGCAGCGTGAATGAGTATGGGGAGTCTAATGCAGCGTGGATGTGAATGGGGAGTCTAAAAGAGCGTGGATGTGTATGGGGAGTCTAATACAGTGAGGATGTGAATGAGGAGTGTAATGGAGCATGTATGTGAATGGGGAGTCTAATGCAGCGTGGATGTGAATGAGGAGTCTACTAGAGCGTGGATGTGTATGGAGAGTCGAATTCAGCGTGGATGTGAATGAGGAGTCTCATACAGTGCGGATGTGAATGAGGAGTGTAATGGAGCATGTATGTGAATGTGGAGTCTAATGCAGTGCGGATGTGAATGAGGAGTCTATTGCAGCCTGGATGTGAATGAGGAGTCTAATACAGTGCGGATGTGAATGAAGAGTCTAATGCAGTGTGGATGTGAATGAGGAGTCTAATACAGTGCAGATGTGAATGAAGAGTCTAATGCAGTGCGGATGTGAATGAGGAGTCTAATGCAGCGTGGATGTGAATGGGGAGTCCAATGCACTTTGGATGTGAATGAGGAGTCTAATACAGCGTGGATGTGAATGAGGAGTCTAATGCAGTGTGGATGTGAATGAGGAATCTAATGCAGTGTGTATGTGAATGAGGAGTATAATGCAGTGTGCATTAGAATGGGGAGTCTAATACAGCGTGGATGTGAATGAGGAGTATAATGCAGTGTAAATGTGAATGAGGAGTCCAATACAGCGTGAATGTGAATGGGGAGTCTAATACAGTGTGGATGTGAATGAGGAGTCCAATACAGCGTGAATGTGAATGGTGAGTCTAATACAGCGTGGATGTGAATGAGGAGTCTAATACAGTGCGGATGTGAATGAAGAGTCTAATGCAGTGCGGATGTGAATGAGGAGTCTAATGCAGCGTGGATGTGAATGGGGAGTCTAATGCAGTGCGGATGTGAATGAGGAGTCGAATTCAGCGTGGATGTGAATGGGGAGTCTAAAGCAGTGCGGATGTGAATGAGGAGTCTAATGTAACGTGGATGTGAATGAGGAGTCTAATGCAGCGTGGATGTGACTGGGGAGTCTAATGCAGCGTTGATGTGAATGAGGAGTCTAATGCAGCGTGGATGTGAATGAGGAATCTAATGCAGTGTGTATGTGAATGAGGAGTATAATGCAGTGTGCATTAGAATGGGGAGTCTAATACAGCGTGGATGTGAATGAGGAGTATAATGCAGTGTGGATGTGAATGAGGAGTCCAATACAGCGTGAATGTGAATGGGGAGTCTAATACAGTGTGGATGTGAATGGGGAGCCTATTACAGCGTGGATGTGAATGAGGAGTCCAAAACAGCGTGAATGTGAATGGGGAGTCTAATACAGTATGGATGTGAATGAGGAGTCTAATGTAACGTGGATGTGAATGAGGAGTCTAATGCAGCGTGGATGTGACTGGGGAGTCTAATGCAGCGTGCATGTGAATAGGGAGTCTAATGCAGTGCAGATGTGAACGAGGAGTCTAATGCAGCATGGATGTGAATGAGGAGTCTAATACAGTGTTGATGTGAATGAGGAGTGTAATGCAGCGTGGTTTAGTATGGGGAGTCAAATGCAGCGTGAATGTGAATGAGGAGTCTAATACAGTATGGATGTGAATGAGGAGTCTAATGTAACGTGGATGTGACTGGGGAGCCTAATGCAGCGTGGATGTGAATAGGGAGTCTAATGCAGTGCAGATGTGAACGAGGAGTCTAATGCAGCATGGATGTGAATGAGGAGTCTAATACAGTGTTGATGTGAATGAGGAGTGTAATGCAGCGTGGTTTAGTATGGGGAGTCTAATGCAGCGTGGATGTGAATGGGGAGTCGAATGCAGCGTTGATGTGAATGAGGAGTCTAATGCAGCGTGGATGTGAATGGGGAGTCGAATGCAGCGTTGATGTGAATGAGGAGTCTAATGTAGCATGGATGTGAATGAGGAGTCTAATACAGCGTGGAAGTGTATGGGGAGTCTAATGCAGCGTGGATGTGAATGGGGAAATGAATGCATCGTGGATGTGAATGAGGAGTCTATTACAGCGTGGATGTGAATGAGGAGTCTAATGCAGCGAGGATGCGAATGAGGAGACTAACTGCATGGATGTGTACGGTGAGTCGAATGCAGCGTGGAAGTGAATGGGGTGTATAAAGCAGCGTGGATGTGAATGGGGAGTCTAATTCAGCGTGGAAGTGAATGAGGAGACTAATGCAGCGTGGATGAGTATGAGGAGTGTAATGTAGCGTGGATGTGAATGAGGAATCTAATGCAGCGTGGATGTGAATGGGGAGTCTAATGCAGTGTGGACGTGAATGAGGAGTTTAATAGAACGTGGATGTGAATGACGAGTCTAACACAGCGAGAATGTGAATGAGGAGTCTCATGCACCGTGGATGTGAATGAGGAGTCTACTGCAGCGTGGATGTGAATGGGGAGTCTAATTCAGCGTGGATGTGAATGAGGAGACTAATGCAGCGTGGATGTGAATGAGGAGTGTAATGTAGCGTGGATGTGAATGAGGAATCTAATGCAGAGTGGATATGAATGAGGAGTGTAATGGAGCATGTATGTGAATGAGGAGTTGAATAGAACGTGGATGTGAATGAGGTGTCCAACACAGCGAGAATGTGAATGAGGAGTCTAATGCACTGTGGATGTGAATGGGGAGTCTAATACAGTGTGGATGTGAATGAGGAGTCTAATACAGCTTGGATGTGAATGGGGAGTCTAATGCAGAGTGGATGTGAATGAGGAGTCTAATGTAGCATGGATGTGAATGGTGAGTCTAATGTAGTGTGGATGTGAATGAGGGGTCTAATGCAGTGTGGATATGATTCGGGAGTCTAATACAGCGTGGATGTGAATAAGGAGTCTAATGCAGCGTGGATGTGAATGGGGAGTCTAATACAGCGTGGATGTGAATGAGGAGTCTAATGCAGCGTGGATGTGAATGGGGAGTCTAATGTAGCGTGGATGTGAATGAGGAGTCTATTGCAGCCTGGATGTGAATGAGGAGTCTAATACAGTGCAGATGTGAATGAGGAGTGTAATGGAGCATGTATGTGAAAGAGGAGTCAAATGTAACAAGGATGTGAGTGAGGAGTCCAATGTAACGTGGATGTGAATGAGGAGTCTAATGCAGTGTGGATATGATTGGGGAGTCTAATGCAGTGTGGATATGATTCGGGAGTCTAATGCAGCGTGGATGTGAATGGGGAGTCTAATGAAACAAGGATGTGAATGAGGAGTCTAATGCAGCGTGGATGTGAATGAGGAGTCTAATGAAACAAGGATGTGAATGAGGAGTCTAATGCAGCGTGGATGTGAATGAGGAGTCTAATGAAACAAGGATGTGAGTGAGGAGTCGAATGCAGTGAGGATGTGAATGAGGAGTCTAATGCAGCGTGAATGAGTATGGGGAGTCTAATGCAGCGTGGATGTGAATGGGGAGTCTAATAGAGCGTGGATGTGTATGGAGAGTCTAATGCAGCGTGGATGTGAATGAGGAGTCTAATACAGTGCAAATGTGAATGAGGAGTGTAATGGAGCATGTATGTGAATGGGGAGTCGAATGCAGCGTGGATGTGAATGGGGAGTCTAATTTAGCGTGGATATGAATGGGGGTTCTAATGCAGTGTGGACGTGAATGAGGAGTGTAATGTAGCGTGGATGTGAATGAGGAATCTAATGCAGCGTGGATATGAATGGGGGTTCTAATGCAGTGTGGACGTGAATGAGGAGTTTAATAGAACGTGGATGTGAATGAGGAGTCTAACACAGCGAGAATGTGAATGAAGAGTCTAATGCACTGTGGATGTGAATGGGGAGTCTAATGCAGCGTGGATGTGAATGAGGAGTCTACTGCAGCGTGGATGTGAATGGGGAGTCTAATACAGCGTGGATGTGAATGAGGAGTCTAACACAGCGAGAATGTGAATGAAGAGTCTAATGCAGCGTGGATGTGAATGGGGAGTCTAATGCACCGTGGATGTGAATGAGGAGTCTACTGCAGCGTGGATGTGAATGGGGAGTCTAATACAGCGTGGATGTGAATGCGGAGTCTAATGTAGCGTGGATGTGAATGAGGAGTCTATTGCAGCCTGGATGTGAATGAGGAGTCTAATACAGTGCGGATGTGAATGAGGAGTGTAATGGAGCATGTATGTGAAAGAGGAGTCTAATGCAACAAGGATGTGAGTGAGAAGTCCAATGTAATGTGGATGTGAATGAGGAGTCTAATGCAGTGTGGATATGATTGGGGAGTCTAATGCAGTGTGGATATGATTCGGGAGTCTAATGCAGCGTGGATGTGAATGAGGAGTCTAATGAAACAAGGATGTGAATGAGGAGTCTAATGCAGCGTGGATGTGAATGAGGAATCTAATGAAACAAGGATGTGAGTGAGGAGTCGAATGCAGTGAGGATGTGAATGAGGAGTCTAATGCAGCGTGAATGAGTATGGGGAGTCTAATGCAGCGTGGATGTGAATGGGGAGTCTAAAAGAGCGTGGATGTGTATGGGGAGTCTAATACAGTGAGGATGTGAATGAGGAGTGTAATGGAGCATGTATGTGAATGGGGAGTCTAATGCAGCGTGGATGTGAATGAGGAGTCTACTAGAGCGTGGATGTGTATGGAGAGTCGAATTCAGCGTGGATGTGAATGAGGAGTCTCATACAGTGCGGATGTGAATGAGGAGTGTAATGGAGCATGTATGTGAATGTGGAGTCTAATGCAGTGCGGATGTGAATGAGGAGTCTATTGCAGCCTGGATGTGAATGAGGAGTCTAATACAGTGCGGATGTGAATGAGGAGTCTAATACAGTGCGGATGTGAATGAAGAGTCTAATGCAGTGCGGATGTGAATGAGGAGTCTAATACAGTGCGGATGTGAATGAAGAGTCTAATGCAGTGCGGATGTGAATGAGGAGTGTAATGGAGCATGTATGTGAATGTGGAGTCTAATGCAGTGCGGATGTGAATGAGGAGTCTATTGCAGCCTGGATGTGAATGAGGAGTCTAATACAGTGCGGATGTGAATGAAGAGTCTAATGCAGCGTGGATGTGAATGAGGAGTCTAATACAGTGCGGATGTGAATGAAGAGTCTAATGCAGTGCGGATGTGAATGAGGAGTCTAATGCAGCGTGGATGTGAATGGGGAGTCTAATGCAGTGCGGATGTGAATGAGGAGTCGAATTCAGCGTGGATATGAATGGGGAGTCTAAAGCAGTGCGGATGTGAATGAGGAGTCTCTAGCAGCGTGGATGTGAATGGGGAGTCCAATGCACTTTGGATGTGAATGAGGAGTCTAATACAGCGTGGATGTGAATGAGGAGTCTAATGCAGTGTGGATGTGAATGAGGAATCTAATGCAGTGTGTATGTGAATGAGGAGTATAATGCAGTGTGCATTAGAATGGGGAGTCTAATACAGCGTGGATGTGAATGAGGAGTATAATGCAGTGTGGATGTGAATGAGGAGTCCAATACAGTCCAATGTGAATGGGGAGTCTAATACAGTGTGGATGTGAATGAGGAGTCCAATACAGCGTGAATGTAAATGGGGAGTCTAATACAGCGTGGATGTGAATGAGGAGTCCAAAACAGCGTGAATGTGAATGGGGAGTCTAATACAGTATGGATGTGAATGAGGAGTCTAATGTTACGTGGATGTGAATGAGGAGTCTAATGCAGCGTGGATGTGACTGGGGAGTCTAATGCAGCGTGCATGTGAATAGGGAGTCTAATGCAGTGCAGATGTGAACGAGGAGTCTAATGCAGCATGGATGTGAATGAGGAGTCTAATACAGTGTTGATGTGAATGAGGAGTGTAATGCAGCGTGGTTTAGTATGGGGAGTCAAATGCAGCGTGAATGTGAATGGGAGTCTAATACAGTATGGATGTGAATGAGGAGTCTAATGTAACGTGGATGTGAATGAGGAGTCTAATGCAGCGTGGATGTGACTGAGGAGTCTAATGCAGCGTGGATGTGAATAGGGAGTCTAATGCAGTGCAGATGTGAACGAGGAGTCTAATGCAGCATGGATGTGAATGAGGAGTCTAATACAGTGTTGATGTGAATGAGGAGTGTAATGCAGCGTGGTTTAGTATGGGGAGTCTAATGCAGCGTGGATGTGAATGGGGAGTCGAATGCAGCGTTGATGTGAATGAGGAGTCTAATGCAGCGTGGATGTGAATGGGGAGTCGAATGCAGCGTTGATGTGAATGAGGAGTCTAATGTAGCATGGATGTGAATGAGGAGTCTAATACAGCGTGGAAGTGTATGGGGAGTCTAATGCAGCGTGGATGTGAATGGGGAAATGAATACATCGTGGATGTGAATGAGGAGTCTATTACAGCGTGGATGTGAATGAGGAGTCTAATGCAGCGAGTATGCGAATGAGGAGACTAACTGCATGGATGTGTACGGTGAGTCGAATGCAGCGTGGAAGTGAATGGGGTGTATAAAGCAGCGTGGATGTGAATGGGGAGTCTAATTCAGCGTGGATGTGAATGAGGAGACTAATGCAGCGTGGATGAGTATGAGGAATGTAATGTAGCGTGGATGTGAATGAGGAATCTAATGCAGTGTGGATATGAATGGGGAGTCTAATGCAGCGAGGATGTGAATGGGGAGTCTAATGCAGCGTGGATGTGAATGAGGAGTCGAATGAAACAAGGATGTGAATGAGGAGTCTAATGCAGCGTGGATGTGAATGAGGAGTCGAATGAAACAAGGATGTGAATGAGGAGTCTAATGCAGTGAGGATGTGAATGAGGAGTCTAATGCAGCGTGAATGAGTATGGGGAGTCTAATGCAGCGTGGATGTGAATGGGGAGTCTAATACAGTGTGGATGTGTATGGGGAGTCTAATGCAGCGTGGATGTGAATGAGGAGTCTATTGCAGCGTGGATGTGAATGTGGAGTCTAATGCAGTGCGGATGTGAATGAGGAGTCTAATGCAGCGTGGATGTGAATGGGGAGTCTAATGCAGTGCGGATGTGAATGAGGAGTCGAATTCAGCGTGGATGTGAAAGGGGAGTCTAATGCAGTGCGGATGTGAATGAGTAGTCTAATGCAGCGTGGATGTGAATGAGGAGTATAATGCAGCGTGGATGTGAATGAGGAGTCTCATGCAACGTGGATGTGAATGGGGAGTCTAATGCACTTTGGATGTGAATGAGGAGTATAATACAGCGTGGATGTGAATGAGGAGTCTAATGCAGCGTGGATGTGAATGGGGTGTCGAATGCAGTGTGGATGTGAATGAGGAATCGAATGCAGCGTGGATGTGATTGGGGAGTCTAATGCAGTGTGGACGTGAATGGGGAAATGAATGCATCGTGGATGTGAATGAGGAGTCTAATACAGCGTGGATGTGAATGAGGAGTCTAATGCAGCGAGGATGCGAATGAGGAGACTAACTGCATGGATGTGTACGGTGAGTCGAATGCAGCGTGGAAGTGAATGGGGTGTATAAAGCAGCGTGGATGTGAATGGGGAGTCTAATTCAGCGTGGATGTGAATGAGGAGAATAATGCAGCGTGGATGAGTATGAAGAGTGTAATGTAGCGTGGATGTGAGTGAGGAATCTAATGCAGCGTGGATGTGAATGTGGCGTCTAATGCAGTATGGACATGAATGAGGAGTTTAATAGAGCGTGGATGTGAATGACGAGTCTAACACAGCGAGAATGTGAATGAGGAGTCTCATGCATCGTGGATGTGAATGAGGAGTCTACTGCAGCGTGGATGTGAATGGGGAGTCTAATACAGCGTGGATGTGAATGAGGAGTCTAACAGCGTGGATGTGAATGGGGTGTCTAATGCAGAGTGGATGCGAATGCGGAGTCTAATGTAGCATGGATGTGAATGGTGAGTCTAATGTAGTGTGGATGTGAATGGTGAGTCTTATGCAGCATGGATGTGAATGGGGAGTCTAATACAGCGTGGATGTGAATGAGGAGTCTAATGCAGCGTGGATGTGAATGGGGAGTCTAATGCAGTGTGGATGTGAATGGGGAGTCTAATGTAGCGTGGATGTGAATGAGGAGTCTATTGCAGCCTGGATGTGAATGAGGAGTCTAATGCAGCGTGGATGTGAATGGGGAGTCTAATGCAGTGTGGATGTGAATGCGG
This sequence comes from Chiloscyllium plagiosum, assembly GCF_037043375.1. Lineage (NCBI taxonomy): Eukaryota > Metazoa > Chordata > Chondrichthyes > Orectolobiformes > Hemiscylliidae > Chiloscyllium > Chiloscyllium plagiosum. The sequence continues at coordinate 145,341,495 of NW_028270139.1, forward strand.
AGTCTAATGTAGCGTGGATGTGAATGAGGAGTCTATTGCAGCCTGGATGTGAATGAGGAGTCTAATATAGTGCGGATGAGAATGAGGAGTGTAATGGAGCATGTATGTGAAAGAGGAGACTAATGCAACAAGGATGTGAGTGAGGAGTCCAATGTAACGTGGATGTGAATGAGGATTCTAATGCAGTGTGGATATGATTGGGGAGTCTAATGCAGTGTGGATATGATTGGGGAGTCTTATGCAGCGAGGATGTGAATGGGGAGTCTAATGCAGTGCGGATGTGAATGAGGAGTCTAATGCAGAGTGGATGTGAATGAGGAGCCGAATGAAACAAGGATGTGAATGAGGAGTCTAATGCAGTGAGGATGTGAATGAGGAGTCTAATGCAGCGTGAATGAGTATGGGGCGTCTAATGCAGCGTGGATGTGAATGGGGAGTCTAATACAGCGTGGATGTGTATGGGGAGTCTAATGCAGCGTGGATGTGAATGAAGAGTCTAATGCGGCGTGGATGTGAATGGGGAGTCTAATGCAGTGCGGATGTGAATGAGGAGTCGAATTCAGCGTGGATGTGAAAGGGGAGTCTAATGCAGTGCGGATGTGAATGAGGAGTCTATTGCAGCGTGGATGTGAATGAAGAGTCTAATGCAGCGTGGATGTGAATGGGGACTCTAATGCAGTGCGGATGTGAATGAGGAGTCGAATGCAGCGTGGATGTGAAAGGGGAGTCTAATGCAGTGCGGATGTGAAAGGGGAGTCTAATGCAGTGCGGATGTGAAAGGGGAGTCTAATGCAGTGCGGATGTGAATGAGGAGTCTATTGCAGCGTGGATGTGAATGAGGAGTCTAATGCAGCGTGGATGTGAATGGGGAGTCTAATGTAGTGCGGATGTGAATGAGGAGTCGAATTCAGCGTGGATGTGAATGGGGAGTCTAATGCAGTGTGGACGTGAATGGGGAGTCTAATACAGCTTGGATGTGAATGAGGAGTCTAACAGTGTGGATGTGAATGGGGAGTCGAATGCAGAGTGGATGTGAATGAGGAGTCTAATGTAGCATGGATGTGAATGAGGGGTCTAATGCAGTGTGGATGTGATTGAGGGGTCCAATGCAGTGTGGATGTGAATGAGGAGTCTAATACAGCGTGGATGTGAATGGGGAGTCCAATGCAGCGTGGATGTGAATGGGGAGTCTAATGTAGTGTGGATGTGAATGAGGAGTCTAATGCAGTGTGGATGTGAATGAGGAGTCTAATACAGCGTGGATGTGAATGAGGAGTCCAATGCAGCGTGGATGTGAATGGGGAGTCTAATGTAGTGTGGATGTGAATGAGGAGTCTAATGCAGTGTGGATGTGAATGAGGAGTCTAATACAGCGTGGATGTGAACGAGGAGTCCAATGCAGCGTGGATGTGAATGAGGAGTCTAATACAGCGTGGATGTAAATGAGGAGTCCAATGCAGCGTGGATGTGAATGGGGAGTCTAATGCAGTGTGGATGTGAATGGGGAGTCTAATGTAGTGTGGATGTGAATGAGGAGTCTAATGCAGTGTGGATGTGAATGAGGAGTCTAATACAGCGTGGATGTGAATGAGGAGTCCAATGCAGCGTGGATGTGAATGGGGAGTCTAATGCAGTGTGGATGTGAATGAGGAGTCCAATGCAGCGTGGATGTGAATGGGGAGTCTAATGCAGTGTGGATGTGAATGAGGAGTCCAATGCAGCGTGGATGTGAATGGGGAGTCTAATACAGCGTGGTTGTGAATGAGGAGTCTAATGCAGCGTGGATGTGAATGGGGAGTCTAATGCAGTGTAAATGTGAATGAGGAGTCTATTGCAGCCTGGATGTGAATGAGGACTCTAATACAGTGAGGATGTGAATGAGGAGTGTATTGGAGCATGTATGTGAAAGAGGAGTCTAATGCAACAAGGATGTGAGTGAGGAGTCCAATGTAACGTGGATGTGAATGAGGAGTATAATGCAGTGTGGATATGATTGGGGAGTCTAATGCAGTGTGGATATGATCGGAGAGTCTAATGCAGCGAGGATGTGAATGGGGAGTCTAATGCAGTGCGGATGTGAATGAGGAGTCTAATGCAGCGTGGATGTGAATAAGGAGTCGAATGAAACAAGGATGTGAATGAGGAGTCTAATGCAGCGTGGATGTGAATGAGGAGTCTAATGAAACAAGGATGTGAATGAGGAGTCTAATGCAGTGAGGATGTGAATGAGGAGTCTAATGCCGCGTGAATGAGTATGGAGTGTCTAATGGAGCGTGGATGTGAATGGGGAGTCTAATACAGCGTGAATGAGTATGGGGAGTCTAATGCAGCGTGGATGTAAATGAGGAGTCTATTGCAGCGTGGATGTGAATGTGGAGTCTAATGCAGTGCGGATGTGAATGAGGAGTCTAATGCACCGTGGATGTGAATGAGGAGTCTACTGCAGCGTGGATGTGAATGTGGAGTCTAATGCAGTGCGGATGTGAATGAGGAGTCTCATGCACCGTGGATGTGAATGAGGAGTCTACTGTAGCGTGGATGTGAATGGGGAGTCTTATACAGCGTGGATGTGAATGAGGAGTCTAATGCAGTGCGGATGTGAATGGGGAGTCTAATGCAGAGTGGATGTGAATGCGGAGTCTAATGTAGCATGGATGTGAATGGTGAGTCTAATGTAGTGTGGATGTGAATGGTGAGTCTTATGCAGCATGGATGTGAATGGGGAGTCTAATACAGCGTGGATGTGAATGAGGAGTCTAATGCAGCGTGGATGTGAATGGGGAGTCTAATGCAGTGTGGATGTGAATGCGGAGTCTAATGTAGCGTGGATGTGAATGAGGAGTCTATTGCAGCCTGGATGTGAATGAGGAGTCTAATATAGTGCGGATGAGAATGAGGAGTGTCATGGAGCATGTATGTGAAAGAGGAGACTAATGAAACAAGGATGTGAGTGAGGAGTCCAATGTAACGTGGATGTGAATGAGGAGTCTAATGCAGTGTGGATATGATTGGGGAGTCTAATGCAGTGTGGATATGATTGGGGAGTCTTATGCAGCGAGGATGTGAATGGGGAGTCTAATGCAGTGAGGATGTGAATGAGGAGTCTAATGCAGCGTGAATGAGTATGGGGCGTCTAATGCAGCGTGGATGTGAATGGGGAGTCTAATACAGCGTGGATGTGTATGGGGAGTCTAATGCAGCGTGGATGTGAATGAGGTGTCTATTGCAGCGTGGATGTGAATAAAGAGTCTAATGCAGCGTGGATGTGAATGGGGAGTCTAATGCAGAGCGGATGTGATTGAGGAGTCTATTGCAGCGTGGATGTGAATGAAGAGTCTAATGCAGCGTGGATGTGAATGGGGAGTCTAATGCAGTGCAGATGTGAAAGGGGAGTCTAATGCAGCGTGGATGTGAAAGGGGAGTCTAATGCAGTGCGGATGTGAATGAAGAGTCTAATGCAACGTGGATGTGAATGAGGAGTCTAATGTAGTGCGGATGTGAATGAGGAGTCGAATTCAGCGTGGATGTGAAAGGGGAGTCTAATGCAGTGCAGATGTGAAAGGGGAGTCTAATGCAGTGCGGATGTGAAAGGGGAGTCTAATGCAGTGCGGATGTGAATGAGAAGTCTATTGCAGCGTGGATGTGAATGAAGAGTCTAATGCAGCATGGATGTGAATGGGGAGTCTAATGTAGTGCGGATGTGAATGAGGAGTCGAATTCAGCTTGGATGTGAATGGGGAGTCTAATGCAGTGTGGACGTGAATGAGGAGTTTAATAGAGCGTGGATGTGAATGAGGAGTCTAACACAGCGAGAATGTGAATGACGAGTCTCATGCACCGTGGATATGAATGAGGAGTCTACTGCAGCGTGGATGTGAATGGGGAGTCTAATACAGCTTGGATGTGAATGAGGAGTCTAATGCAGAGTGGATGTGAATGAGGAGTCTAATGTTGCATGGATGTGAATGAGGGGTCTAATGCAGTGTGGATGTGATTGAGGGGTCTAATGCAGTGTGGATGTGAATGAGGAGTCTAATACAGCGTGGATGTGAATGAGGAGTCCAATGCAGCGTGGATGTGAATGGGGAGTCTAATGTAGTGTGGATGTGAATGAGGAGTCTAATGCAGTGTGGATGTGAATGAGGAGTCTAATACAGCGTGGATGTGAATGAGGAGTCCAATGCAGCGTGGATGTGAATGGGGAGTCTAATGTAGTGTGGATGTGAATGGGGAGTCTAATGTAGTGTGGATGTGAATGAGGAGTCTAATACAGCGTGGATGTAAATGAGGAGTCCAATGCAGCGTGGATGTGAATGAGGAGTCCAATGCTGCGTGGATGTGAATGGGGAGTCTAATGTAGTGTGGATGTGAATGAGGAGTCTAATGCAGTGAGGATGTGAATGAGGAGTCTAATACAGCGTGGATGTAAATGAGGAGTCTAATACAGCGTGGATGTGAATGAGGAGTCCAATGCAGCGTGGATGTGAATGGGGAGTCTAATACAGCTTGGATGTGAATGGGGAGTCTAATGCAGAGTGGATGTGAATGAGGAGTCTAATGTTGCATGGATGTGAATGAGGGGTCTAATGCAGTGTGGATGTGATTGAGGGGTCTAATGCAGTGTGGATGTGAATGAGGAGTCTAATACAGCGTGGATGTGAATGAGGAGTCCAATGCAGCATGGATGTGAATGGGGAGTCTAATGTAGTGTGGATGTGAATGAGGAGTCTAATGCAGTGTGGATGTGAATGAGGAGTCTAATACAGCGTGGATGTGAATGAGGAGTCCAATGCAGCGTGGATGTGAATGGGGAGTCTAATGTAGTGTGGATGTGAATGGGGAGTCTAATGTAGTGTGGATGTGAATGAGGAGTCTAATACAGCGTGGATGTAAATGAGGAGTCCAATGCAGCGTGGATGTGAATGAGGAGTCCAATGCTGCGTGGATGTGAATGGGGAGTCTAATGTAGTGTGGATGTGAATGAGGAGTCTAATGCAGTGAGGATGTGAATGAGGAGTCTAATACAGCGTGGATGTAAATGAGGAGTCCAATGCTGCGTGGATGTGAATGGGGAGTCTAATGTAGTGTGGATGTGAATGAGGAGTCTAATGCAGTGTGGATGTGAATGAGGAGTCTAATGCAGCGTGGATGTGAATGGGGAGTCTAATGCAGTGCGGATGTGAATGAGGAGTCTAATGCAGTGTGGATGTGAATGGGGAGTCCAATGCACTTTGGATGTGAATGAGGAGTATAATACAGCATGTATGTGAATGAGGAGTCTAATGCAGCGTGGATGTGAATGGGGAGTCTAATGCAGTGTGGACGTGAAAGAGTAGTTTAATAGAGCGTGGATGTGAATGAGGAGTCTAACACAGCGAGGATGTGAATGAGGAGTCTAATGCAGTGTGGATGTGAATGAGGAGTCTACTGTAGCGTTAATGTGAATGTGTCGTCTAATAGAGTTTGGATGTGAATGAGGAGTCTAACAGCGTGGATGTGAATGGGGAGTCTAATGCAGAGTGGATGTGAATGAGGAGTCAAATGTAACATGGATGTGAATGGGGAGTCTAATGTAGTGTGTATGTGAATGAGGAGTCTAATGCAGTGTGGATGTGAATGAGGAGTCTAATACAGCGCGGATGTGAATGAGGAGTCTACTGCAGTGCTGATGTGAATGAGGAGTCTAATGCAGCGTGGATGTGAATGAGGAGTCTAATGCAGTGCGGATGTGAATGAGGAGTCTAATGCAGCGTGGATGTGAATGGGGCGTCTAATACAGCGTGGATGTGAATGAGGAGTCTAATGCAGTGCGGATGTGAATGAGGAGTCAAATGTAGCATGGATGTGAATGGGGAGTCTAATGTAGTGTGTATGTGAATGAGGAGTCAAATGCAGTGCGGACGTGAATGAGGAGTCTAATGCAGCGTGGATGTGAATGGGGAGTCCAATGCACTTTGGATGTGAATGAGGAGTATAATACAGCGTGGATGTGAATGAGGAGTCTAATGCAGCGTGGATGTGAATGGGGCGTCTAATGCAGTGCGGATGTGAATGAGGAGTTTAATGCAGCGTGTATGCGAATGGGGAGTCTAATACAGTGTGGATGTGAATGATGGGTCTAATAAAACAAGGATGTGAATGAGGAGTCTAATGCAGTCAGGATGTGAATGAGGTGTCTAATGCAGCGTGTTTGAGTATGGGTATTCTATTGCACCGTGGATGTGAATGGGGAGTCTAATGCAGCGTGGATGTGAACGGGGAGTCTAATGCAGCGTGGATGTGAATGGGGAGACGAATGCAGCATGGATGTGAATGAGTAGTCTAATACAGCGTGGATGTGAATGAGGAGTCTAATGCAGCGAGGATGTGAATGAGGAATCTAACTGCGTGGATGTGAATGGAGAGTCTAATTCAGCGTGGATGTGAATGGGGAGTCTAATGCACTGTGGATGTGAATGATGAGTCTAATACAGCGTGGATGTGAATGGGGAGTCTAATGCAGTGTGGACTTTAATGAGGAGTTTAATAGGGCGTGGATGTGAATGGGGAGTCTAATGTAGTGTGGATGTGAATGAGGAGTCTAATGCAGTGTGGATGTGAATGGGGAGTCTAATACAGCGTGGATGTGAATGAGGAGTCTAATGCAGTGTGGATGTGAATGGGGAGTCTAATGCAGTGTGGATGTGAATGAGGAGTCTAATACAGCGTGGATGTGAATGATGAGTGTAAGGTAGCGTGGATGTGTATGAGGAATCTAATGCAGCGTGGATGTGAATGGGGAGTCTAATGCAGTGTGGATGCGAATGGGGAGTCTAATACAGCGTGGATGTGAATGAGGAGTCTAATGCAGCGTGGTTGTGAATGAGGAGTCTAATACAGCGTGTATGTGAATGATGAGTGTAAGGTAGCGTGGATGTGTATGAGGAATCTAATGCAGCGTGGATGTGAATGGGGAGTCTAATGTAGTGTGGATGTAAATGAGGAGTCTAATGCAGCGAGGATGTGAATATGGAGTCTAACTGCGTGGATGTGAATGGGGAGTCTAATTCAGCGTGGATTGCGAATGGGGAGTCTAATGCACTGTGGATGTGAAAGAGGAGTCTAATGCAGTGTGGAAGTGAATAGGGAGTCTAAAGCAGCGTGGATGTGAATGAGGAGTCTAATGCAGCATGGAAGTGAATGAGGAGTCTAATGCAGCGTGGGTATGAATGAGGAGTCTAATGCAGCGTGGATGTGAATGGGGAATCTAATGCAGCATGGATGAGTATGGGGAGTCTAATGCAGCATGGATGTGAATGAGGAGTCTAACTGCGTGGATGTGAATGGGGAGTCGAATGCAGCGTGGATGTGATTGACGAGTCTAATACAGCGTGGATATGAATGAGGACTCTAATTCAGCGTGGATTTGAATGGGGAGTCTAATGCAGTTTGGATGTGAATGAGGAGTCTAACTGCGTGGATGTGAATGGGGAGTCTAATGCAGCCTGGATGTGATTGACGAGTCTAATACAGCGTGGATATGAATGAGGACTCTAATTCAGCGTGGATTTGAATGAGGTGTCTAATGCAGCGTGGATGTGAATGGGGAGTCTAATACAGCGTGGATGTGAATGGGGAGTCTAATGCAGTGTGGATGTGAATGGGGAGACGAATGCAGCATGGATGTGAATGAGGAGTCTAATACAGCGAGGATGTGAATGAGGAATCTAATGCAGTGTGGATGTGAATGGGGAGTCTCATGCAGTGTGGACTTTAATGAGGAGTTTAATAGAGCGTGGATGTGAATGGGGAGTCTAATGTCGTGTGGATTTGAATGAGGAGTCTAATGCAGTGTGGATGTGAATGGGGAGTCTAATACAGCGTGGATGTCAATGAGGAGACTAATGCAGCGAGAATGAGAATGAGGAGTCTAATACAGCGTGTAAGTGAACGATGAGTGTAAGGTAGCGTGGATGTGCATGAGGAATCTAATGCAGCATGGATGTGAATGGGGAGTCTAATGCAGTGCGAATGTGAATGAGGAGTCTAATGCAGCGTGAATGTGAATGAGGAGTCAATGCAGCATGGATGTAAATGGGGAGTCGAATGCAGCGAGGATATGAATAGGGAGTCGAATGCAGCATGGATGTGAATGAGTAGTCTAATACATCATGGATGTGAATGAGGAGTCTAATACAGTGAGGCTGTGAATGCGTAGTCCAATACAGGGTAAATGTGAAAATGGGAGTCTAATACAGTGTGGATGTGAATGAGGAGACGAATGTAATGTGGATGTGAATGAGGAGCCTAATGCAGCGTGGATCTGAATGAGGAGTTTAATAGAGCGTGAATGTGAATGAGGAGATTAATGGAGCATGGATGTGAATGAGGAGTCTAATACAGCGTGGATGTGAATGAGGAGTCTAATGCAGCGAGGATGTGAATGAGGAATCTAACTGCGTGGATGTGAATGGGGAGTCTAATACAGCGTGGATGTGAATGGGGAGTCTAATGCAGTGTGGACTTTAATGAGGAGTTTAATAGGGCGTGGATGTGAATGGGGAGTCTAATGTAGTGTGGATGTGAATGAGGAGTCTAATGCAGTGTGGATGTGAATGGGGAGTCTAATACAGCGTGGATGTGAATGAGGAGTCTAATGCAGCGTGGATGTGAATGAGGAGTCTAATACAGCGTGTATGTGAATGGGGAGTCTAATGCAGTGTGGACTTTAAAGAGGAGTTTAAGAGAGTGTGGATGTGAATGGGGAGTCTAATGTAGTGTGGATGTGAATGAGGAGTTTCATGCAGCGTGGATGTGCAAGAGGAGTCTAATGCAGCGTGGATGTGAATGAGGAGTCTAACTGCGTGGATGTGAATGGGGAGTCTAATTCAGCGTGGATGTGAATGGGGAGTCTAATGCAGTGTGGACTTTAATGAGGAGTTTAATAGAGCGTGGATGTGAATGGGGAGTCTAATGCAGCGTGGTTGTGAATGGGGAGACGAATGCAGCATGGATGTGAATGAGGAGTCTAAGGCAGCGAGCATGTGAATGAGGAGTCTAACTGCGTGGATGTGAATGGAGAGTCTAATTCAGCGTGGATGTGAATGGGGAGTCTAATGCATTGTGGATGTGAATGATGAGTCTAATACAGCGTGGATGTGAATGAGGAGTCTAATGCAGCGTGGATGTGAATGGGGAGTCTAATGCAGTGTGGACTTTAATGAGGAGTTTAATAGGGCGTGGATGTGAATGGGGAGTCTAATGTAGTGTGGATGTGAATGAGGAGTCTAATGCAGTGTGGATGTGAATGGGGAGTCTAATACAGCGTGGATGTGAATGAGGAGTCTAATACAGCGTGGATGTGAATGAGGAGTCTAATGCAGTGTGGATGTGAATGGGGAGTCTAATACAGCGTGGATGTGAATGAGGAGTCTAATACAGCGTGGATGTGAATGATGAGTGTAAGGTAGCGTGGATGTGTATGAGGAATCTAATGCAGCGTGGATGTGAATGGGGAGTCTAATGCAGTGTGGATGTGAATGGGGAGTCTAATACAGCGTGGATGTGAATGAGGAGTCTCATGCAGCGTGGTTGTGAATGAGGAGTCTAATACAGCGTGTATGTGAATGATGAGTGTAAGGTAGCGTGGATGTGTATGAGGAATCTAATGCAGCGTGGATGTGAATGGGGAGTCTAATGTAGTGTGGATGTAAATGAGGAGTCTAATGCAGCGAGGATGTGAATGTGGAGTCTAACTGCGTGGATGTGAATGGGGAGTCTAATTCAGCGTGGATTGCGAATGGGGAGTCTAATGCACTGTGGATGTGAAAGAGGAGTCTAATGCAGTGTGGAAGTGAATAGGGAGTCTAAAGCAGCGTGGATGTGAATGAGGAGTCTAATGCAGCATGGAAGTGAATGAGGAGTCGAATGCAGCGTGGGTATGAATGAGGAGTCTAATGCAGCGTGGATGTGAATGGGGAATCTAATGCAGCATGGATGAGTATGGGGAGTCTAATGCAGCATGGATGTGAATGAGGAGTCTAACTGCGTGGATGTGAATGGGGAGTCGAATGCAGCGTGGATGTGATTGACGAGTCTAATACAGCGTGGATATGAATGAGGACTCTAATTCAGCGTGGATTTGAATGAGGTGTCTAATGCAGCGTGGATGTGAATGGGGAGTCTAATACAGCGTGGATGTGAATGGGGAGTCTAATGCAGTGTGGATGTGAATGGGGAGACGAATACAGCATGGATGTGAATGAGGAGTCTAATACAGCGAGGATGTGAATGATGAGTGTAAGGTAGCGTGGATGTGTATGAGGAATCTAATGCAGCGTGGATGTGAATGGGGAGTCTAATGTAGTGTGGATGTAAATGAGGAGTCTAATGCAGCGAGGATGTGAATGAGGAATCTAATGCAGTGTGGATGTGAATGGGGAGTCTCATGCAGTGTGGACTTTAATGAGGAGTTTAATAGAGCGTGGATGTGAATGGGGAGTCTAATGTCGTGTGGATGTGAATGAGGAGTCTAATACAGCGTGGATGTCAATGAGGAGTCTAATGCAGCGAGAATGAGAATGAGGAGTCTAATACAGCGTGTAAGTGAACGATGAGTGTAAGGTAGCGTGGATGTGCATGAGGAATCTAATGCAGCATGGATGTGAATGGGGAGTCTAATGCAGTGCGAATGTGAATGAGGAGTCTAATGCAGCGTGAATGTGAATGGGGAGTCAATGCAGCATGGATGTAAATGGGGAGTCGAATGCAGCGAGGATATGAATAGGGAGTCGAATGCAGCATGGATGTGAATGAGTAGTCTAATACATCGTGGATGTGAATGAGGAGTCTAATACAGCGAGGCTGTGAATGCGTAGTCCAATACAGGGTAAATGTGAAAATGGGAGTCTAATACAGTGTGGATGTGAATGAGGAGACGAATGTAACGTGGATGTGAATGAGGAGCCTAATGCAGCGTGGATCTGAATGAGGAGTTTAATAAAGCGTGAATGTGAATGAGGAGATTAATGGAGCATGGATGTGAATGGGGAGTCTAATACAGCGTGGATGTGAATGAGGAGTCTAATGCAGCGAGGATGTGAATGAGGAATCTAACTGCGTGGATGTGAATGGGGAGTCTAATACAGCGTGGATGTGAATGGGGAGTCTAATGCAGTGTGGACTTTAATGAGGAGTTTAATAGGGCGTGGATGTGAATGGGGAGTCTAATGTAGTGTGGATGTGAATGAGGAGTCTAATGCAGTGTGGATGTGAATGGGGAGTCTAATACAGCGTGGATGTGAATGAGGAGTCTAATGCAGCGTGGATGTGAATGGGGAGTCTAATGCAGTGTGGACTTTAAAGAGGAGTTTAAGAGAGTGTGGATGTGAATGGGGAGTCGAATGCAGCGTGGATGTGATTGACGAGTCTAATACAGCGTGGATATGAATGAGGACTCTAATTCAGCGTGGATTTGAATGAGGTGTCTAATGCAGCGTGGATGTGAATGGGGAGTCTAATACAGCGTGGATGTGAATGGGGAGTCTAATGCAGTGTGGACTTTAATGAGGAGTTTAATAGAGCGTGGATGTGAATGGGGAGTCTAATGCAGCGTGGTTGTGAATGGGGAGACGAATGCAGCATGGATGTGAATGAGGAGTCTAAGGCAGCGAGCATGTGAATGAGGAGTCTAACTGCGTGGATGTGAATGGAGAGTCTAATTCAGCGTGGATGTGAATGGGGAGTCTAATGCATTGTGGATGTGAATGATGAGTCTAATACAGCGTGGATGTGAATGAGGAGTCTAATGCAGCGTGGATGTGAATGGGGAGTCTAATGCAGTGTGGACTTTAATGAGGAGTTTAATAGGGCGTGGATGTGAATGGGGAGTCTAATGTAGTGTGGATGTGAATGAGGAGTCTAATGCAGTGTGGATGTGAATGGGGAGTCTAATACAGCGTGGATGTGAATGAGGAGTCTAATACAGCGTGGATGTGAATGAGGAGTCTAATGCAGTGTGGATGTGAATGGGGAGTCTAATACAGCGTGGATGTGAATGAGGAGTCTAATACAGCGTGGATGTGAATGATGAGTGTAAGGTAGCGTGGATGTGTATGAGGAATCTAATGCAGCGTGGATGTGAATGGGGAGTCTAATGCAGTGTGGATGTGAATGGGGAGTCTAATACAGCGTGGATGTGAATGAGGAGTCTAATGCAGCATGGAAGTGAATGAGGAGTCTAATGCAGCGTGGATGTGAATGGGGAATCTAATGCAGCATGGATGAGTATGGGGAGTCTAATGCAGCATGGATGTGAATGAGGAGTCTAACTGCGTGGATGTGAATGGGGAGTCGAATGCAGCGTGGATGTGATTGACGAGTCTAGTACAGCGTGGATATGAATGACGACTCTAATTCAGCGTGGATTTGAATGGGGAGTCTAATGCAGTTTGGATGTGAATGAGGAGTCTAACTGCGTGGATGTGAATGGGGAGTCTAATGCAGCGTGGATGTGATTGACGAGTCTAATACAGCGTGGATATGAATGAGGACTCTAATTCAGCGTGGATGTGAATGAGGAGTCTAATGCAGCGTGGATGTGAATGGGGAGTCTAACTGCGTGGATGTGAATGGGGACTCTAATGCAGCCTGGATGTGAATGGGGAGTCTAATGCAGAGTGGATGTGAATGAGGAGTCTCATGGAACATGGATGTGAATGGGGAGTCTAATGCAGCGTGGATGTGAATGAGGAGTCTAATGCAGCATGGATGTGAATGGGGAGTCTAATGTAGTGTGGATGTGAATGAGGAATCTAATGCAGCGTGGATGTGAATGAGGAGTCTAATGTAGTGAGGATGTGAATGAGGAATCTAATGCAGTGTGGATGTGAATGAGGAATCTAATGCAGCGTGGATGTGAATGAGGAGTCTAATACAGCGTGGATGTGAATGAGGAGTCCAATGCAGCGTGGATGTGAATGAGGAGTCCAATGCAGCGTGGATGTGAATGAGGAATCTAATGCAGCGTGGATGTGAATGAGGAGTCTAATACAGCGTGGATGTGAATGAGGAGTCCAATGCAGCGTGGATGTGAATGAGGAGTCCAATGCAGCGTGGATGTGAATGAGGAATCTAATGCAGCGTGGATGTGAATGAGGAGTCTAATACAGCGTGGATGTGAATGAGGAGTCCAATGCAGCGTGGATGTGAATGAGGAGTCTAATGCAGTGTGGATGTGAATGAGGAATCTAATGCAGCGTGGATGTGAATGAGGAGTCTAATACAGCGTGGATGTGAATGAGGAGTCTAATGCAGCGTGGATGTGAATGGGGAGTCTAACTGCGTGGATGTGAATGGGGAGTCTAATGCAGCGAGGATGTGAATGAGGAGTCTATTGCAGCGTGGATGTGAATGGGGAGACTAATTCAGCGTGGAAGTGAATGAGGAGTCTAATGCAGCGTGGATATGAATGAGGAGACTAATTCAGCGTGGAAGTGAATGAGGAGTCTAATGCAGCGAGGATGTGAATGAGGAGTCTATTGCAGCGTGGATGTGAATGAGGAGACTAATTCAGCGTGGATGTGAATGGGGAGTCTAATGCAGCGAGGATGTGAATGAGGAGTCTATTGCAACGTGGATGTGAATGGGGAGTCTAATGCAGCATGGATGTGAATGAGGTGACTAATTCAGCGTGGAAGTGAATGAGGAGTCTAATGCAGCGAGGATGTGAATGAGGAGTCTAATGCAGCGTAGATGTGCATGGGAAGTCTAAAGCAGAGTGGAAGTGAATGAGGAGTCTAATACAGCGTGGATATGAATGAGGACTTTAATTCAGCGTCGATTTGAATGGGGAGTCTACTGCAGTGTGGTTGTGAATGAGGTGTCTAATGCTGTGTAGATGTAAATTGTCTTTACTCAGCGAGTCGTGAGTTCATGGAATGCCCTGCCAGTAGCAGTGGTGGACTCTCCCTCATTATGGGCATTTAAGTGGGCATTGGATAGGCATATGGAGGATAGTGGGCTAGTGTAGGTTAGGTGGGCTTGGATCGGCGCAACATCGAGGGCCGAAGGGCCTGTACTGCACTGTAATCTTCTATGTTCTATGTTCTATGTAAATGGGGAGTCTAAAGCTGTGTGGATGTGAATGAGGAGACTAACGCAGCGTGGATGTGAATGGGGAGTCTAATGCCGCGTGGATATGAATGGAAAGTCGAATGCAGCGTGGATGTGAATGAGGAGTCTAATACATTGTGGATGTGAATGAGGAGTTTAATACAGCGAGGAAGTGAATGGGGAGTCTAAAGCAGCGTGGATTTGAATGGGGAGACTAACGCAGCGTGGATGTGAATGAGGAGTCTAATGCCGCGTGGATACGAATGGAAAGTCGAATGCAGCGTGGATGTGAATGAGGAGTCTAATACATTGTGGATGTGAATGAGGAGTTTAATACAGCGAGGAAGTGAATGGGGAGTCTAAAGCAGCGTGGATTTGAATGGGGAGTCTACTGCAGTGTGGATGTGAATGGGGAGTCTAATGCAGCATGGATGTGAATGAGGAGACTAATTCAGCGTGGTAGTGAATGAGGAGTCTAACTGCGTGGATGTGGATGGAGAGTCTAATGCAGCGTGGATGTGAATGAGGAGACTAAAGCAGCATGGATGTGGCTGGAGAGTCTAATGCAGCGTAAATGTGAATGTGGAATCGAATGCAGTATCGATATGAATGAGGAGTCTAATGCAACAAGAATGTGAATGAGGAGTCTAATGCAGCGTGGATGTGAATGAGGAGTCTAATGCAGTGTGGATGTGAATGAGGAGTCTAATGCAGCGTGGATGTGAATGAGGAGTCTAATGCAGCGTGGATGTGAATGAGGAGTCCAATACAGCGTGGATGTGAATGAGGAGTCTAATGCAGCGTGGATGTGAATGAGGAGTCCAATACAGCGTGGATGTGAATGGGGAGTCTAATGCAGTGTGGATGTGAATGGGGACTCTGCTGCAGTGTGGATGTGAATGGGGAGTCTAATGCTGCTTGGATTGAATGGGGAGTTCTAAAGCTGTGTGGATGTGAATGAGGAGTCTAAAGCAGCGTGGAGGAGAATGAGGAGACTAACGCAGCGTGGATGTGAATGAGGAGTCGAATGCAGCGTGGATGTGAATGAGGAGTCTAAAGCAGCGTGGATGAGAATGAGGAGACTAACGCAGCGTGGATGTGAATGGGGAGTCTAATGTAGTGTAGATGTGAATGGGGAGCCTAATGCAGCGTGGATGTGAATGAGGAGACTAATTTAGCGTGGAAGTGAATGAGGAGTCTAATGCAGCGAGGATGTGAATGAGGAGTCTAATGCAGCATAGATGTGCGTGGGAAGTCTAAAGCAGAGTGGAAGTGAATGGGGAGTCTAATACAGCATGGATATGAATGAGGACTCTAATTCAGCGTGGATTTGAATGGGGAGTCTGCTGCAGTGTGGTTGTGAATGAGGTGTCTAATGCAGTGTAGATGTAAATGGGGAGTCTAATGCAGTGTGGATGTGAATGAGGAGTCTAATGAAACAAGGATGTGAATGAGGAGTCTAATGCAGTGAGGATGTGAATGAGGTGTCTAATACAGCGTGAATGAGTATGGGGAGTCTAATGCAGATTGGATGTGAATGGGGAGTCTAATACAGCATGGATGTGAATGAGGAATCTCTTGCAGCGTGGATGTGAATTGGGAGTCTAATACAGCGTGAATGAGAATGAGGAGTGTAATGCAGTGTGGATGTGAGTGAGCAGTCTAATACAGCATGGATGTGAATGAGGAGTCTAATGCAACAAGAATGTGAATGAGGAGTCTAATGCAGCGTGGATGTGAATGAGGAGTCCAATACAGCGTGGATGTGAATGGGGGGTCTGCTGCAGTGTGGATGTGAGTGGGGAGTCTAATGCAGCGTGGATGTGAATGGGGAGTCTAATGCTGCTTGGATTGAATGGGGAGTTCTAAAGCTGTGTGGATGTGAATGAGGAGTCTAATGCAGTGTGGATGTGAATGAGGAGTCTAAAGCAGCTTGGATGAGAATGAGGAGTCTAAAGCAGCGTGGCTGAGAATGAGGAGACTAACGCAGCGTGGATGTGAATGAGGAGTCTAAAGCAGCGTGGATGAGAATGAGGAGACTAACGCAGCGTGGATGTGAATGGGGAGTCTAATGCAGTGTAGATGTGAATGGGGAGTCTAATGCAGCGTGGATGTGAATGAGGAGACTAATTCAGCGTGGAAGTGAATGAGGAGTCTAATGCAGCGAGGATGTGAATGAGGAGTCTAATGCAGCATAGATGTGCGTGGGAAGTCTAAAGCAGAGTGGAAGTGAATGGGGAGTCTAATACAGCATGGATATGAATGAGGACTCTAATTCAGCGTGGATTTGAATGGGGAGTCTACTGCAGTGTGGTTGTGAATGAGGTGTCTAATGCAGTGTAGATGTAAATGGGGAGTCTAATGCAGTGTGGATGTGAATGAGGAGTCTAATGAAACAAGGATGTGAATGAGGAGTCTAATGCAGTGTGAATGAGAATGAGGAGTGTAATGCAGTGTGGATGTGAGTGAGCAGTCTAATACAGCATGGATGTGAATGAGGAGTCTAATGAAACGTGGATTTGAATGGGGAGTCTAAAGCAGCGTGGCTGTGAATGAGAAGTCTCATGCAGCAAGGATGTGAATGAGGGGTCTAATGTAATGAGGATGTGAATGAGGTGTCTAATGCAGCGTTGATGTGTCTGGGGAGTCTAATGCAGTGTGGACGTGAATGAGGCATCTAATGAAGCGAGGATGTGAATGAGGAGTCTCATGCAGCGTGGATGTGTATGTGCAGTATAATGCAGTGTGGATGTGAATGAGTAGTCCAATAGAGCATGGATGTGATTGAGGAGTCTAATGCAGCGTGGATGTGAATGGGGAGTAATACAGCGTGGATGTGAATGAGGAGTATAATGCAGTGTGGATTTGAATGAGTAGTCTAATACAGCAGGGATGTGTATGGGGAGTCTAACGCAGCGAGGATGTGAATGGGGAGTCTAATACAGCGTGGATGTGAATGAGGAGTCTAATACAGCGTGTATGTGAATGGGGAGTCTAATGCAGTGTGGACTTTAAAGAGGAGTTTAAGAGAGCGTGGATGTGAATGGGGAGTCTAATGTAGTGTGGATGTGAATGAGGAGTTTCATGCAGCATGGATGTGCAAAAGGAGTCTAATGCAGCGAGGATGTGAATGAGGAGTCGAACTGCGTGGATGTGAATGGGGAGTCTAATTCAGCGTGGATGTGAATGGGGAGTCTAATGCAGTGTGGACTTTAATGAGGAGTTTAATAGAGCGTGGATGTGAATGGGGAGTCTAATGCAGCGTGGTTGTGAATGGGGAGACGAATGCAGCATGGATGTGAATGAGGAGTCTAATACAGCGTGGATGTGAATGAGGAGTCTAATGCAGCGTGGATGTGAATGGGGAGTCTAACTGCGTGGATGTGAATGGGGAGTCTA
The DNA here is from genome assembly GCF_037043375.1 of Chiloscyllium plagiosum. Classification (NCBI taxonomy): domain Eukaryota; kingdom Metazoa; phylum Chordata; class Chondrichthyes; order Orectolobiformes; family Hemiscylliidae; genus Chiloscyllium; species Chiloscyllium plagiosum. Next base: position 145,358,985 of record NW_028270139.1, read on the forward strand.
ATGCAGCCTGGATGTGAATGGGGAGTCTAATGTAGTGTGGATGTGAATGGGGAGTCTAATACAGCGTGGATGTGAATGAGGAGTCTAATGCAGCGTGGATGTGAATGGGGAGTCTAATTCAGCGTGGATGTGAATGAGGAGTCTAATGCAGCGTGGATGTGAATGGGGAGTCTAATGCAGTGTGAATGAGAATGAGGAGTGTAATGCAGTGTGGATGTGAGTGAGCAGTCTAATACAGCATGGATGTGAATGAGGAGTCTAATGAAACGTGGATTTGAATGGGGAGTCTAAAGCAGCGTGGCTGTGAATGAGAAGTCTCATGCAGCAAGGATGTGAATGAGGGGTCTAATGTAATGAGGATGTGAATGAGGTGTCTAATGCAGCGTTGATGTGTCTGGGGAGTCTAATGCAGTGTGGACGTGAATGAGGCATCTAATGAAGCGAGGATGTGAATGAGGAGTCTCATGCAGCGTGGATGTGTATGTGCAGTATAATGCAGTGTGGATGTGAATGAGTAGTCTAATAGAGCATGGATGTGATTGAGGAGTCTAATGCAGCGTGGATGTGAATGGGGAGTAATACAGCGTGGATGTGAATGAGGAGTATAATGCAGTGTGGATTTGAATGAGTAGTCTAATACAGCAGGGATGTGTATGGGGAGTCTAACGCAGTGAGGATGTGAATGGGGATTCTCATGCAGCGTGGATTTGAGTGGGTAGTCGAATGCAGCGTGTATGTGAATGAGGAGTCTAATACAGCGTGGATGTGAATGAGGGGTGTAATGCAGTGAGGATGTCAATGAGGGGTCTCATGCAGCGTGGATGTGTCTGGGGAGTCTAATGCAGTGTGGAAGTGAATGAGGAGTCTAATACAGCATGGATGTGTATGAGTCGTCTAATGCAACGTGGATGTGAATGGGGAGTCTAATGCAGCATGGATGTGAATGGGGAGTCTAATGCAGTGTGGATGTGAATGAGGAGCCTATCGCAGGGCGGATGTGTATGGGGAGTCTAATGCAGTGTGGAAGTGAATGAGGAGTCTAATGCAGCGAGGTTGTGAATAAGGAGTCTAAAGCAGCGTGGATGTGAATGAGGAGTTTAATGCAGCGTGGATGTGAATGGGGAGTTGATTGCAGTGTGGATGTGAATAAGGACTCTTAAACAGCGTGGATGTGTATGGGGAGTCTAATGCAGTGTGGATGTGAATGTGGAGTCTAATTCAGCGTGGATATGAATGAGTTGTCTAATAGAGCATGGATGTGAATGGGGAGTCTAATGCAGCGTGGATGTGAATGAGGAGTCTAATACAGCGTGGATGTGTATGAGTAATCTAATGCAGTGTGGAAGTGAATGGGGAGTGTATTGCAGCGTGGATGTGAATGGGGAGTCTAATGCAGCGTGGATGTGAATGAGGAGTCTAATACAGCGTGGATGTGTATGAGTAATCTAATGCAGTGTGGAAGTGAATGGGGAGTGTATTGCAGCGTGGATGTGAATGGGGAGTCTAATGCAGCGTGGATATGAATGAGTTGTCTAATAGAGCATGGATGTGAATGGGGAGTCTAATGCAGCGTGGATGTGAATGAGGAGTCTAATACAGCGTGGATGTGTATGAGTAATCTAATGCAGTGTGGAAGTGAATGGGGAGTGTATTGCAGCGTGGATGTGAATGGGGAGTCTAATGCAGCGTGGATGTGAATGAGGAGTCTAATACAGCGTGGATGTGTATGAGTAATCTAATGCAGTGTGGAAGTGAATGGGGAGTGTATTGCAGCGTGGATGTGAATGGGGAGTCTAATGCAGCGTGGAAGTGAATGGGGAGTCTAATGCAGAGAGGATGTGAATGAGGAGTATAATGCAGTGTGGATGAGAATGGGGGGACTAATGCAGCGTGGATGTGAATGGGGCGTCTATTGCAGTGTGGATGCGAATGAGGAGTCAAATGCAGTGTGGATGTGAATCAGGAGTCTCCTGCAGCGTGGATGTGAATAATGATTCGAATACAGCGTGGATGTAATGGGGAGTGAAACGGGAGTCTGAGGTAGCATGGATGTGAATGGGGAGCCTAATGCAGCGTGGATGTGAATGGTGTTCTTATGTAGTGTGGATGTGAATGGGAAGTCTAATGCAGCATGGATGTGAATTGGGAGTCTAATGTAGCTTGGATGTTCATAAGGAGTCTATTGCAGCTTGGAAGTGAATAATGAGTCTAATACAGCGTGGATGTGAATGAGGAGTCTAATACAGCGTGGATGTGATTGGGGAGTCTAAAGCAGTGTGTATGTGAATGGTGATTCTAATGCAGTGTGGATGTGAATGGGGTGTCCAATGTAGAGTGGATGTGAAGAATGAGTCTAATACAGCTTGGACGTGAATGGGGAGTCGAATGCAGCATGGATGTGAATGGGGAGCCTTATGCAGCATGGATGTGAATGGGGAGTCTAATGTAACGTGGATGTGAATGAGCAGTCTAATGCAGCGTGGATGTGATTGGGGAGTCTAATGCAGTGTGGATGTGAATAATGAGTCTAATACAGCTTGGATGTGAATGAGGAGTCTATTGCAGCGCCGATGTGAATAGGGAGTCTAATGTAGCGTGGATGTGAATGGGGAGTCTCATGCAGCGAGGATGTGAATGAGGAAACTAATGCAGCGTGGATGTGAGTGTGGAAACTAATGAAGTGTAACTGTTAATGAAGAGTCCAATGCAACGTGGATGTGAATGGGGAGTCTAATACAGCGAGGGTGTAAATGGGGCATCTTTTGCAGTGTGGATGTGTATGAGGAGTCTAATGCAGCGTGGATGTGAATGGGAATCCGATACAGCGTGGATGTGAATGAGGAGTCTAATGCAGTGCGGATGTGAATGGGAATCCGATACAGCGTGGATGTGAATGAGAGTCTAATGCAGCGAGGAAGTGAATGAGGAGTCTAATGCAGTGCGGATGTGAATGGGAATCCGATACAGCGTGGATGTGAATGAGAGTCTAATGCAGCGAGGATGTGAATGAGGAGTCTAATGCAGCGTGGATGTGAATGAGGAGTCTAATGCAGCGTGGATGTGAATGAGGAGACTAATGCAGCGTGGATGTGAATGGGGAGTCTAATGCAGCGTGGATGTGAATGAGGAGTCTAATGCAGCGTGGATGTGAATGAGGAGTCTAATGCAGCGTGGATGTGAATGATGAGTCCAATACAGCGTGGATCTGAATGGGCAGTCTAAAGCTGCATGGTTGTGAATGGGGAGTCTAATGCAGCGTGGATTTGAATGAGGAGTCTAATAGAGCGTGGATGTGAATAAGGAGTCTAATGGAGTGTGGATGTGAATGGGGAGTATAATGCAGAGTGGATGTGAATAATGAATCTAATAAAGCGTAAATGTGAATGGGGAGTCGAATACAGCGTGAATGTGAATAAGGCGTCTCATGCAGCATTGGTGTGATTGGGGAATCTAAAGCAGCGTGGATGTGAATTGGGAGTCTAATGCAGCGTGGATGTGAATGGGGAGTCAAATGCAGCGTGTATGTGAATGGGGAGATAATGCACCGTGGATGTGAATTAGGAGTCTGATGCAGTGTGGATAGGAATGGGGAGTCTAATGCAGCATGGATGTGAATTAGGAGTCTGATGCAGTGTGGATAGGAATGGGGAGTCTAATGCAGCGTGCGTGTGAATGAGGAGTCTAATGCAGCGTGGATGTGAGTGAGGAGTCTAATGCAACTCCAATTTCAAGGAGCAACTCCAAGGTCTCTTTGTTCAGCAACACTCTCTGGGACCTTTCCATTTAATGTATAAGTGCTGCTATGATTTGCTTTCCCAAAATGCAGCACCTTGCATTTATCTGAATTAAACTTCATCTTCCACTTCTCAGCCCATTGGTCCAGCTGATCAGGATCCTGTTGTATTCTGAGGTAACCCTCTTCGCTGTCCACTGTACCTCCAATTTTGGGTTCATTTGCAAATTTACTAACTGTACCTCTTATGCTCGCATCCAAATAATTCTTTGAGAAGGTGACCAAACAGATAGATGTGAGTAAACTGGTTGATGTGGTGTATATGAATTTCAGCAAGGTGTTTGATAAGGTTCCCCACAGTAGGCTATTGTACAAAATGCGGAAGAATGGGATTGTGGGAGATATAGCAGTTTGAATCAGTAATTGGCTTGCTGAAAGAAGACAGAGGGTAGTGGTTGATGGTAAATGTTCATCCTGGAGTCCAGTTACTAGTGGTGTTATGCAAGGGTCGGTGTTGGGTCCACTGCTGTTCATCATTTTTATAAACGACCTGGATGAGGGCGTAGAAGGGTGCGTTAGTAAATTTGCAGATGACACTAAGGTCGGTGGAGTTGTGGATAGTGACATGGGATGTTGTAGGTTACAGAGAGACATAGATAAACTGCAGAGCTGGGCTGAGAGGTGGCAAATGGAGTTTAATGTGGAAAGGTGTGAGGTGACTCACTTTGGTCAGAGTAACCAGAATGCAAAGTACTGGGCTCATGGTAAGATTCTTGGTAGTGTAGATGAGCAGAGAGATCTCGGTGTCCAGGTACTCAGATCCTTGAAAGTTGCCACCCAGGTTGACAGGGTTGTTAAGAAAGCATACAGTGTTTTAGCTTTTATTAATAGAGGGATTGAGTTCCGGAACCATGAGGTTATGCTACAGCTGTACAAAACTATAGTGCGGCCGCACTTGGAGTATTGTGTACAGTTCTAGTCACCGCATTATAAGAAGGCTGTGGAAGCTTTGGAAAGGGTGCAGAGGAGATTTACTAGGATATTGCCTGGTATGGAGGGAAGGTCTTATGAGGAAAGGCTGAGGGAGTTGAGGCTATTTTCGTTAGAGAGAAGAAGCTTGAGAGGTGACTTAACAGAAACATATAAGATAATCAGAGGGTTAGATAGGGTGGACAGGGACAGCCTTTTTCCAAGTATGGTGATGGCGAGCACGAGGGGGCATAGCTTTAAATTGAGGGGTGATAGATACAGGACAGATGTCAGAGGTAGTTTCTTTACTCAGAGAGTAGTAAAGGTATGGAATGCTTTGCCTGCAATGGTAGTAGATTTGCCAACTTTAAGTACATTTAAGTCGTTATTGGACAAGCATATGGACGTACATGGAATAGTGTAGGTTAGATGGACTTCAGATTGGTATGACAGGTCGGTGCAACACCGAGGGCCGAAGGGCCTGTACTGCGCTGCAATGTTCTATTTTCTATGTAAATGACAAAAAGTAAAGGACCGATCCTTGTGGCACTCCACTGGTCACAGGCCTCCATTCTGAAAAACAACCTTCCGCCCCACCCTCTGTCCTCTACCTTTGAGCCAGTTCTGTATCCAAATGGCTAGTTCTCCCTTTATTCCTTGAGATCCAACCTTGCGAACAGGTCTTCCATGGGGAACCTTGTGGAACACTTTCCTGAAGCCCATAAAGATCACATCTACTGCTCTGCCCTCATCAATCCTCTTTGTTACTTCTTCAAAAAACTCAATCAAGTTTGTGAGACATGATTTCCCATTCACAAAGCCACGATGACTATCCCTAATTACTCCGTGCCTTTCCAAATACATGTATATCCTGTCCTTCAGGATTCCATCTAACAACTTGCCCACCACTGTCGTCAGGCTCACTGGTCTATAGTTCCCTGGCTTGTCCTTACTACCCTTCTTAAACAGTGGCACCATGTTAGCCAACCTCCAGTCTTCCAGCACCTCACCTGTGACTATCGATGATACAAATATCTCAGCAAGAGGCCCAGCAATCACTTCCCTCGCTTCGCACAGAGTTCTCGGGTGCACTTGATCCGGTCCTGGGAATTTATTCACCTTTATGCGTTTCAAGACATCCAGCACTTCCTCCTCTGTAATCTGGACATTTTGCAAGATGTCACCATTTATTTCACTACTTTCTATATCTTCCATATCCTTTTCCACAGTAAATACTGATGCAAAATACTCATTTAATATCTCCCCCATTTTCTGTGGCTCCACACAAATGCTGCCTTGCTGATCTTTGAGGGGCCCTATTCTCTCCCTAGTTATCCTTTTGTCCTTAATGTATGTGTAAAAGCCCTTTGGATTCTCCTTAACTCTATTTGCCAAAGCTATTTCATGTCCCCTTTTTGCCCTCCTGATTTCCCTCTTAAGTATACTCCTACTGCCTTTATATTCTTCTGAGGATTCACTCGATCTACCTTACATATGCTTCCTTCTTTTTCTTAACCAAACCCTCAATTTCTTTAGTCAACCCTCAATTTCTTTAGTCATCAGCAGATACTTCGTATTGAGCCTAATAAGTGTGTATTTATGTTTCATACACCTTTCTTCATCTAAGGCCCATCAATAGGTCCTTCTATTCATATGTCCCTATGTATTGATCTAGCTTCCCCTTTAGTGTAAATATGCTGTTTGGCTCAAGTACTCCTCATGACACCTAGTTCTACATGGCCATTTTCTAAGTCCTCTCTGGGTAAAGGCATTCCCCCTGATTGAAGGAAGCACCTCAACCAGGAGGTGATTCAATGGCACCGTAACCTGATTCCTCTTGTGCTGTCCGGAAGGCTCTGGAGGCAATAACTTCTGATGGTCTTATTGGGCTGCTCTCTAAGTCAGGAGGGACCAGCAATTCAACAATTCAGGCTGATTATCTGCCAGTGAGTCTGATTTTCTTGCAGACTTATTTAGACCTGGGCTGTGGAGCCTGAATGGCCTCTGCACTTGCTTAAACACCACATTTCAACATTCAAAGCATTATACCAGATTTGGTTAATGTTCACTTCATTTGATTCCTGTGTCCAAGGGAAAAGTTTGAACAGTTACTCCTTATGATTGAATCTGCTCTCATCTGATGATTATAGTTTGTTAATTCATCTCATTAAATCATGATTATTAATCATATATCCAAATCCAGCACTGTGCTCTCGGTGTCATCTATATTTTACATGTTAACCCTTTCATTCTTCTCTCAGAGTGATGTAGGGGGCAGAGGTTAGGGAGAGCATTTGGAATCTTCAGCCACAGTGGATTGTGGAGGTTCAGAGTCATAGTGTCATAGAGATGTTCAGCATGGAAACAGACCCCTCAGTCCAACTTGTCCATGCTGACCAGATTTCCTAAATGAATCTAGTCTCATTTGCCAGCCTTTGGCCCATATCCCTCTAAACCCATCCTATTCATGTACCCATCCAGATGCCTTTCATTCATTGAGAATGTTTGATACTGAGATTAGTAAACTAATATATATTAAAAACATCGAGAGGTATGGGAATAGTGCAGGAAAGTGCCGTTGATTAACAAGATAGGATGCAATGATGAGGTGTTTAGAAAACAACTGGATAAAGTTGTCATGGATTTACAAAGGGGAAATCAGGTGTGACAAAGCTGATGGAGATTTTTGAGGAGGATGCCAGCAGAGTCAATAAAGGGGAGCGAGCGGATGTAGGGCATTTGGAATTTCAGAAAGCTTTTAGTAAAGTTCTGTACAAGAGGTCAGTATCCACCATGAAATTGCGAGGGATTGGAAGTGATAACCTGTAATGCATTGAGGACTGCAGAATTTGGACAGAAAGCAGCGCTAAGGATAAGAGGGTTATTCTCAGGTTGGCATCTGTGACTAGTGGAACATCACAAGGATCAGCGCTTGGGCTCAGCTGTTATCAAGCTATAGCAATTATTTGAATGTGGGGACAATTGTAATACTTCCATATTTGTGAGTTGTGAGGCAGGTGGAAACAGGCTTCTTTAGTGGATTTGAACAGATTGTTGAAGTTGGACAAAGCACACGAGATGATGCAGCATTACAAGTGTTTACAGACGATAACGCATTCAGCTACTTCCACACATCCACCAAGCTTGGAGCAACAAGTGGATTGCTGAACCTGCTCAGTTTTGATTCCATATCTGCCAAAGGGTCAGGCAGTCATTTAAACACTGACTGCAAGAGGGAACCCAAGCTTACCCGGATGAAAGGGGGCATGGCTGAAGCTGACAAAATTGAGAGGGAGTACCTTCACCAAAGCAAGGAAGTATTTTCACCTCAGCACATGATCCCTGAACAGCAAGAGACCTCTAGAAATCACTGCAATTACACTGACAGTAACAGGACTGAGCACAGCTTTGTACTCAGGAACGTCTGTACATGTTTCCTACAGACCACTCCCACCCATGATCAAAAGGCCTCAGTTATAGCCAGAGTGTAAGTTCACAATTGGTTTGTCCAATTTGCTGTTCCATGTGGGATTCACAGTGATTGGGCCATGACTTTGAGAAAAAGATTCATGTTTGTAAAGGCCTAATGCCAGCGCAACAAAGAATCCCTGCTTCATTTCTTATTGGATCAAAGACTCAACAGTACAGAAAAGGCCCTTCCGCCCATCTAGTCTGTACCACCAAAAATGCACTACTAACGACACCAACCCATTTTCTTACCATTAGGTCCATAGCCTTGAATGTTATGACACTTCAAGTGCTCATCCAATTACTTTTAAAAGTTGTGAGGTTTCCCATCTCAAATCCCCTCCCAGGCAGGGCATTCCTGATCCCAGTCAAATCCCCTCTAAATCTCCTGCCTTTGTCTTTAAAAGTGTGCCCTTTGTTCTTGACCCTTCACCTAAGGAGAACAGCTGCTTTCTGTTTGGCGTATTATAACCTTACACAACTCAATCAGGTCCCACCTCAAGTTTCTTTGCTCCATAGGAAATGATGCAAGCTTTCCCAGTCTCTCTTCAAAACTGAAATGTTCCATCCCAGATAATATCCTGGTGAATTTCCTCTGCAGTTCCTCAAGTGCACTCGCATCCTTCCTCTCAACTTTTGAGTATCTGTGGACAATCACCCCAAGGGACCAAAGGAGCAAGCTCTGCATGGATCCAGTGGGCATGAGTGAGTTCTCAAATGAATACTTCTCAATCTGTATACATAGTGGGGAAAGACATTGTAGCTGATGATTTCAGCTGAGATAATGACATTCTAGAACATGTTAAAATTAATGATGAGGTATTAGATGCATAAAGCTCCATAAATTGCCAGGACCTGATGAAATGTACACAGGCAGTTATGAGCCCATGGGAGGAGATTTCTAAGGCCGAAGTAGAGATAGTTAATACTTTGCTGATGACAGGTCAAGTGCCAGGTGACTGGAGGGTAGCTAATGTGGTTCCTTTGTTCAAGAAGGGCAGCAGGGGTAGGCATGGTAATCACATACCTGTTAGTCTAACATTAGTAGTTGAAAACATTCTGAGGGACAGGATGAATCAATACTTGGAAAGGCAGGGATAGTCAGCACAAATTTGTTAGAGGAAGCTCCTGTCTGACTAATTTAATTGAGTTTTTGACTAAATATATTGATGAGGGTGGTGTTGTCAATGTGGACTTCAATAAGGCCTTTGACAAGTGTTCATGCTGGAACCATTGCTGTTTGCTCAGTACATTAAAGACTTGGATGTGAATGTGGAAGAGTTAATCAGTGGACACAAAAATTGGAGGCGTTGACAGTGAGGAGGCTGGTCTCAGGCTACAGTCTGAGATCGATCAGCTGCAGGAATTGGTGCTGACTTTTGTTTGTCACTTACATAAATGATTTGAATGAGAATTTAGAAGGCGTGGTTAGTAATTTGGAGGATGACAACAAAGTTGGTGGCACTGTGGACAGTGAAGAAGATTATCGAAGATTACAAAATGATCTTGATTAATTGAGTCAATGGACTGAGGAATGGCAGAGGAGTTTAATTTGGATAAATGTGAGGTATTGTATTTTAGTAAAACGAACAAAGGCAGGACTCATACAGTTCATGGTAGGGCCCTGGATAGTGCTGTAGAACAGAGAGATGTAGAGGTTTAGGGACATAATTCTTTGAAAATTTCATCACAGGTAGATGGATGCTTAAGCAGGTATTTAGGATGCTTGCCTCCATTGGGCGGCATTGGGCGGCACGGTGGCACAGTGGTTAGCACTGCTGCCTCACAGCGCCAGAGACCCGGGTTCATTTCCCACCTCAGGCGACTGACTGTGTGGAGTTTGCACGTTCTCCCCGTGTCTGTGTGGGTTTCCTCCGGGTGCTCCGGTTTCCTCCCACAGTCCAAAGATGTGCAGGTCAGGTGAATTGGCCATGCTAAATTGCCCGTAGTGTTAGGTAAGGGGTAAATGTAGGGGTATGGGTGGGTTGCGCTTCGGCGGGTCGGTGTGGACTTGTTGGGCCGAAGGGCCTGTTTCCACACTGTAATGTAATGTAGTCTAATCTAATCTAATTACTCACTCTTTTGAGTATAGGGGATGGGTTGTTATACTGAAGTTGTACAGGATGTTGGTGAGATTTTATCGGGGGATATTATGCCGAGTTCTGGTCACTTTGTTTTATTAAGCTGGGGACAACTCAGAAAAACACTATGAGGATGTTGCCAGGAATGGAAGGTTTGAGTTATAAGGAGAGGCTGGGTCATTTTTCACTGGAGCGTAAGATGTTAAGGGATGAGGTTTATAAAATCCTGAGAGGTATAGGTAAAATGAATGAGAGGAATCTTTTCCCTAGAGTGGGGAATTTCAAGATGAGGGGGGCATATTTTTAAGGTGAGAGGAGTAAGATTTAAAAAAGACATGAGGGTCAACGTTTTTACACATAGAGTGGTTTATGTGTGGATTGAATTTCCGGGGAAGTCATGGATGCAGGTGCAGTTTCAACATCCAAAAGATATTTGGATAAGTACATGAGTAAGAAATATTTGGAAGGATATGGGCCAAACGTAGACAGGTGAGACTCTATGTTCGGCATGGATTGGTTGGACCAAATGGTCTGTTTCCATGCTGTATGACTCTAAGAGTCTATGGCTCTCTAAACATCTGAGTGGTATCTAAGATGCTCGGTCATAATAGACTATGGACCAAATGCAGGTAAATAAAATTAGTTTGGTGTTTCTTAGTCAGCATTGACATGGTGGGTTGAAGGGTCTCCGTGCCATATGATCTATGACTCTATAAATATCTGAGTGGATATCTAAGATGATAGGGCATAATAGGCTATGGACCAAGTGCAGGTAAATAGGATTAGATTGGTGTTCCTTAATCAGCATAGACACGGTGGACTGAAGGGTCTGTTTCTATGCTGTATGACTCTATGATTCTAACTCTCTGTTTCCCCTGAGCTTCTTTAGAGTTTCCACGTTTTTGAATCTCATGATACAACTGGATCAAGGTCCAGTTCTACTTTGGCTACAAATGGATGATGGGATGATTGTTTGGGGCCTGACTGGAGAAAGAACAAAGGTGAGAGAGTACAAGGGAAGTAAACCACATATTCACATTTTATAGCTAGGAAATAAGTTAGTATAGTTGAAATGTTGAAGCATTTCTATTTTCTTTTGTTTAGCAATTGTTTCTGTCACTCCGTGGGCTGATCTATTCCCAGATTACTCAGTTAATGATAATTCTGTTTCTGTGCTCTTTTACAAAATTGTCTCAAACAATGGTAGAAGAGATTCCATTTCAGTCTTAAGGATGCAATTAATGACGTGCTGCAGATCAGGAAAAACGCCAACCACGTCACCAAGGCATGATGTCTAAATACTTAATGAAGCATTAAATTCTGCTAGCTGTAATTATGGCAGTGTCTTCTGTTTAAAGAAGTTTTTAGACTATCAATAAACCTCCACTGCAATACCGAGTACCATGTTACAATTAATTTACACATTTTAAAAAATGTAAATGAGTATCTTAAATTTCAGAAAATGTCTGGATAATTGTAACGTATGATTCTGCAGCAGGTTTGAAGAATATTTTCTGCAGCAAATTAAATTGCAATACTATAAATATCTGGGTTGTCTGACTCATTGGAAAATTGTTCTGAAGCTTTTTGCATTATAATGAGGCACTCAGCTTCCTTCGCTCGGAAAACTGACCTTTACTGAAGTGTCCTCGGCTCCTGAACTCATTAGGGGTATGATCTTGCTGGCAATGCACCATGGTGCCAGACCATGCAGATATGTCCACCATTGCACCTCTCTGCAATGACTCTCACTGGAGCCAAAAAACACAGAACATTTGTATTCCTCTATGCAATCCTTTGTGAATGCCACCACTTTGTCACTTTGGCCATAAAATCAAACTCTGAGGTCCACATCACAATCATAGAGTCATGGAGTTCAGAACAACACAGAAACAGACTCTTCAGTCCAACTCGTCCATGCTGACCAAATATCCTAACTTAATCTAGTCCCATTTGCCAGCATTTTGCCCATATCCCTCCAAACCTTCCCTATTCATATACCTAGCCTTTAAATGTTGTAATGTACCACTTCCCTGGCAGCTTCCCATACAAGTACCACTCTCTGCATGGAGAAGTTGCCTCTCAGGTCCCTTTAAAATCTTCCCCCTCTCACTTTAAGCCCTCTTGTTTTGTATTTTCCTACCCTGGGGAAAAGACCTTGACTATTCACCCTTTCCAAGCCCCTCATGATTTTATAAACTTCTATAAGGTCACTGGCCAACCTCCATGACAATGATTTCAAAGTAATACATTTACTGCAAAGTACCCAAGGCTCTCCTGAGGGCAGGAGAGATAATATCCAGCCCCAAACCTTTTTTAGTAAATAGAGCAAATAGGAAGGGCCTTGATGGTGTAACTTTGCAAGATTTAAAGAACACTTGCCCCTTTGATTTTCTGACTTAAAAATGATTGATGCAGCCTTTTAGGATTTTCACTTCATTACTATAACCATTACACAACCGGGTCCTAGGTGTTTGACAAATTATAGCATAAATTTATTGAATTGAATATATGGCAAATATTACAAAGGCTGCTCGTCAGGCTATGAGAATTCAACAATACTGTTTTATGTTGAGGCTAGTGGCCTAGACTTACATAAATTGATAATGTTGATCTTGTGGTGGAGCAGTCATGGCCCTACCTTTGAGCCAGTAGGTCCTGGTTCAAGTTCCACCTGCTTCAGAGGTGTGTCATAACAACCCTGAACAGGCTGTTTAAAATCAAAGAAAATAAGATTAGTGTCCTTGTTTAACTGACAGTATTAAATTGCTCATTACTCTCTCAATGTTACAAGGCAAGATAGCCCGTGTGGTAGCAGTGCCATCCCCTCTCAGCGACCACGCCCCACTCCCTCCTGAATGATCAGCCCTGGTGCCCAGAGGTCATCAAAAGCATCTTCATCCTCCATGTACAGTCCCAGTAATGGCCACTGGGAGTGGTAGTGCTGCAAAATTGCTGGCCCTATAACTCACCAGTAGTTCTTCGAGGCACGTGAAAAGGTTAAAGTTGAAAGGGTTAAAGAGCTGTGTATCTCGCTGTGAACACATGGATGGCTGGTTTGCAACGCAGAACAACACCAACAGCGTGGTTGGGTTCAATTCCTGGGGCGACACAATGGCTCAGTGGTTAGCACTGCTGCCTCACAGCGTCAGGGACCTGGGTTCGATTCCAGCCTCAGGTGACTGCCTGTATGGAGTCTGCACGTTCTCACCATGTCTGCATGGGTTTCCTCCAGGTGCTCTGGTTTCCTCCCACAATTCCAAGATGTGCAGGTTAGGTGAATTGGCCATGTGAAATTGCCCATAATGTTCAGGGATGTGTAGGTTAGGTGCATGAGTCAGGCGTAAATGTAGGGGAATGAGTCCAGGTGGGATAATCTTCGGAGGGTCAGTGTGGACTTGTTGGGCTGAAGGGCCTGTTTCCACACTGTAGGGATTCTAATTCTGACTGAGGTTTCATGACAGTTCTGCCTTTTCAAGCTCACTCCTCATCTGAGGCATGATGATCCTCAAGTTAAAAGTATCACGGATCATCACCTCAGTAGCGAGAGAGCAGCCTTATCATTCTCTGGGATGACAGTGACTCTGTTTTATACAGAAATAAGCAATTTGATGGTTCCTCAATTTGAATGACAATAGTATGTGCCATGGTCAGTAGGCCATTAGTACCAGAGCTGGATTTGGGTGAGTAATTCACCACCCGTAAGTGGGACAGAGAATGTTCCAGACTGATGTGGGTGAGACGCAAAGGATCTGAAAGTGCTCTGGCCAGGCCAGGCCAGAAGACACCAAGTGGACAGGCAGCACTGGGAGGACAGGAGACTCCAAACTGCAAATAGTTCAGACTGCGAGAAGACATGAGTGGTACAGGATAGCTGAAACTTTACTAATTGGAGAAACTAAGACCACGCGGGGTGCATGAAGAAAGGACATGAAGATGTTTTGAGAAGAGAAGTCATAAAGTTTAAAATAGAATTCTTTATGGAAGAGGTCACATAAGATGTCATGGCTTTGGCTCTGCACATTGAAATTGAGAACAGTTTTGTGAGTCTAACTCCATGTATTTTTGAATGTTATATTTTTCTTTAACTTTGTTAACAGTTGTGATTGGACAGAGCGATGAGGCATTTTTGTTTTCTCTCTTTCCTTCTCTGGAGGACAGCCAGCCAGACAAACAAACATCAGGTCCTGGTAAAAGACAAAGGATGTGAAAAGCAAGCAGGAACACACACAAGCAGTTTCACAGAAACATGGAAAATAGGAACAAGACTCAGTTATTCAGTCCTTTTGAACCTGCGTCAATTGGATCATGGCTGATCTGACACTTCTCTTTCTTGCCCTTTCCCAGAAACTCTTGATTCCTCTTATGAACAAGAATCAACCTTCCCTACACACAAGGGCTCTGCTCCCACTCCTGTTCCTATTTCTAATGGTCTTAACTAATCCAGTCCCTCTTCATACATCAGTCCTGCTATTCAAAGTCCAGTCTGACAAATCTTCATCGCACTCCCTCCATTGACAGAACATCCTTCATCAGATAAGATGATGAAAACTGCAAGTTTGGTCTCACCAAATTCCTATACAATTGCAATAGAACATCCCAGTTCTTGTTCCTGCACCTGAATCTTCCTGTATCATATCACATCTACTGCACCTGCATGATTACTTTCAGTAAATGATGGACAAGGACACCCGGGTCTCATTACCCAATCTGTAGTCATTCCGGTAACAATCTGTCTTCCTGATTTTGCTTTCAAAGTAGATAACCTCACATTCATTCATATTATACTTCATCAGCCATGTACTCACTCAAATCACAGTGAAGCATCTTCTTCACAGTTTACGCTTGCATCAAGCTCTGAGTTGTCTGCACATTTAGTTCCCTCATTGAACTGGTTGTGTGGCTAGCTGAGGCACAAGCACTGATCCCACTGGTCACTGGCTGTCATTCAGAAAATGACCCATTTACACTTTGTTTTGTATATAACAGCCAGTTCTCTACCAATGTCAGCAATCCCTTACAGTTTAGCTAATCTCTTATGTGAAAATATATTTAATCCCCTCCAAAAGTCCAAATAAACCACATCCTCTGGATCTCCCTGATCAACTCTACTGGTTACATACTTGAAAAATTCTAGTAAACTTGTCAAGCATGATTTTCCTGTTGTAAATCTTGCTGAAACTGTCCAACCATGTTGCTGTTTTCCAAATGCTCCTTTATTAAGTATTTTGGAATGGACTGCAGCTTTTTCCCTACTCCTGATGTCAGGCTTACTGGTCCATATTTCCCTCTTTTCTTTCTAGATCCTTTTTTAAATAGAGGGATTATATTAGCCATTGTTGAGTGCAAGAGAGAGAGCGAGAGCCGGGGGCAGCCAGGAAGATAAATTAGAATACTTACCTCGTGAATCAGCAGAGCGAAGAGTGAGCAGGAGCAGGTGCAGATATGGGGACTGCTGGGTAAGTGAACTAATATATTTGGCTAAACCCAAAACACTACAAGTGTAGTGTCTCCTACCCGTCCTTCTCCTCTAACCAAAAAAACAGACTCTGTGTGGAGGGTTGGTAAAGTAAAGATTTTTTAAAATCTCTTTTCGCAATTTAGAGAAGAGGGGATGGAGGCTAGGGCAGTTGTTTGCTCCTCGTGTGGGATGTGGGAGGTGAGGGTTACCATCAGTGTCCCTGCTCTCTTCACCTGTGGGAAATCCACCCAACTCCAGCTCCTCACAGACCGCGTTAGGGAACTGGAGCTGGAGCTGAATGAACTTTAGACCATTTGGGAGGCTGAGGGAATGATAGAGAGCAGTTATAGGGAGGTTGTCACACCTAAGTTACAGGATAAAGGTAGCTGGGTGACTGTCAGGAGAGGGAAAGGGGATAGGTAGTCAGTGCTGGGATCCTCTGTGGGCATTCCCTTGAATAATAAGTATACCATGCTTGGAAGCTGTTACAGGGGGGCAACAAGCCACCAGGGGAATGTTACAGACACCAGGAGTGTGACACTGAGCCTGGCTCTGTGGCTCAGAAGGGAATGGGGGTAGAATAAGAGATTGATAGTGATTGGAGATTCAATGGTTAGAAGAATGGACAGCAGATTCTGTGGTCATGAATGAGACTTCCAGATGATATTTTGCCTCCTGGCTGCCAGGGTCAGGCATGTCTCGGATCGGGTCTACAGGATTCTTAAGAGGGAGGGAGAGCAGCCAGAAGTTGTGGTACACATCTGTACCAATAATATATCTAGGTAAAGGTATGAGGAACTGAGAAGTAAATATAGGAAGTTAGGTTGGAAGCTAAAAGGCAGAACGATCAGAGTAGTAATCTCAAAATTGTTCCCGTTACCACAGGCTCATAAGGCTAGGTACAGAGAGCGAGTGCAACACGTGGCTACAGAGGTGGTGTAGGAGGGAGGGCCTCAGCTAGGTAGATTATTGGGATACCTTCTGTGGAAGGTGAGATTTGTACAAGGAAGATGGGTTGCTCCTGAACTGGAGAGGTACCAATATCCTGGGGACAAGGTTTGCTAGAGTACTTCGAGAAGGTTTAAACAAGTTTGGCAGGGGATTGGGAACCTGAGCTAAGGATCAGAGGATGGGGTAGCTGGTGAACAGGAAGACACAACGTGTAGAGAATCTGTGAGGAAGGATAGAAAGTTGATAGGGCAAAGGTGCAGTTAGTGTGTTGCGTTGAAGTGTGTCTATTTTAATATAAGAAGTGTCAGGACCTGCATAATTACTTTCAGTGAATAGTAGACAAGGACACCCGGGTCTCATTACCCAATCTGTAGTCATTCCGATAACAATCTGTCTTCCTGATTTTGCTTTTAAAGTAGATAACCTCACATTCATTCATATTATACTTCATCAGCCATGTACTCACTCAAATCACAGTGAAGCGTCTTCTTCACAGTTTACGCTTGCATCAAGCTCTGAGTTGTCTGCAAATTTGGAGATGTTACATTTAGTTCTCTCATTGAATTGGTTGTTATATAGTTTGGCTAGCTGAGGCACAAGCACTGTTCCCACTGGTGTCAGGACTAAGGGTGCTGAACTTAGAGCATGGATTAGTACTTGGAGCTGCGATGTTGTGGCAATTATGGAGACTTGGATAACATGGGGGTAGGAATGGTTTTTGGATATTTGGTGTCCAGATGTTTATAAAGGAATAGGGAGGGAGGTAAATGAGGTTGGGGAGTGGCATTATTAATCAGGGATAGTTTCACAGCTGCAGAAAGGGAGGTCGTCAATGAGGGTTTATCTACTGAGTCAGTATGGGTGGAAGTCAGAAACAAGAAATAGCAACAGAGGCACGGAAGAGCAGATTGGGAGGCAGATTTTCGAAAGGTGCTGAAGTAACAATGTTATTGTCATGGGTGACTTCAACTTCCCGAATATTGGAACCTCCCGAGTGCAAATAGTTTGGATGGAACAAATGTTGTCAGGTGTGTCCAGGAAGGATTTCTACTTCAATATATAGATTAGCCAAATAGAGGGGAGGCCATATTAGATTTGGTGCTTGGCAACAAATCAGGTCAAATGTCAGATCTCTTAGTGGGAAAGCATTTCAGTGACAGTCATAGAGAGGGATAGGAGCAGACTGTATGGGAAAGTATTTAATTGGGGGAGTGGGAATTTTAATGTGATTAGACGGGAACTGTGGAGCATAAATTGGGACCAGATACTCACAGGGAAATGGCCATTCTTATGTCGCAAATTATTGGAGAGGATTCTGAGGCACATGATTTATGATTATTTGGAAAACAATAGTTTGATTAGAGATAGTCAGCATGGCTTTGTGAAGGGCAGCTCATGCCTCACAAGCCTTATTGAATTCTTTGAGGATGTGACAAAACACATTGGTGAAGGTAGAGCAGTATACTAGTGCATATTGATTTTAGCAAGGCGTTTGATAAGGTTTCCCATGGTATGCTCATTCAGAAAGTAAGGAGGCATGGGATGCAGGGAAGTTTAAATGTCTGAATACAAAATTGACTGGCCCGTAGAAGACAGAGAGTGGTAGTAGATGGAAAGCATTCAGCAGGGAGCTCGGTGACCAATGGTGCTCTGCAGAGATCTGTTCTGGGACCTCTCCTCTTTGTGATTTTTATAAATGACTTGGATGAGGAAATTGAAAGGTGGCTTAATAAGTTTGCTGATGACAGGAAGGTTGGTGGAGTTGTGGATAGTGTGGAGAGCTGTGGAAATTTGCAACAGGACATTGATGGGATGCAGAGCTGGATTGAGAATTGGCAGATGGAGTTCAACCTGGAAAAGTGAGAAGTGATTCATTTTAGAAGGATGTATTTGAATGCAGATTACAGGGTTAAAAGCAGGATTCTTGGTTGTATGGAGGAATAGAGGGATCTTGGGGTCAACGTCCATAAATCCCTCAAAGTTTCCACCCAAGTTGATAGGATTGTTAAGAAGGTGTATAGTATGTTGGCTTTCATTAGCAGGGGAGTTGAGTCTAAGAGCCATGAAGTTCTGCTGCAGCTCTATAAAGCCCTGGTTAGACCGCACTTGGAATATAGGAAAGATGTAGAAGCTTTGGAGAGGGTGCAGAGGAGATTTACCAGGATGCTGCTTGGACTGGATGGCATGTCTTATGAAGAAAGATTGAGGGAGCTAGTGTTTTCTCATTGGAGTGAAGAAGGATGAGAGGTGACTTGATAGAGCTGTACAAGATTATGAAAGGCATAGATAGAGTGGTATCCAGAGACTTTTTCCTAGGGTGGAAATGGCTACCATGAGGAGGCATAATTTTAAGGTGATTGGGGGAAGGTTTAGGGGAGATGTCAAAAGTAGGTTCTTTATACAGAGAGTGGTGGGTGCGTGGAATACTGTACCAGCAGTGGTAATAGAGTCAGATACATTAGAGACATTTAAGTGACTCTTATCAGGCACATGAAAGATAATAAAATGAAGGGTGTGATGGTCAGTTTGATCTTAGAGTAGGATAACAGGCTGGCACAGCATCAAGAGTCGAAGAACCTGGACTGTGCTGTCCTGTTGTATGCTCTATGAAAGAACAAACTGAGAAAAATGACATTTAAAATGAAAGTGCATCAGCCTGACAACATTGATGTTTGAATTTGAAATGATTTTGAGACATGAAATGTCTAAAAGGAACTTAACAAGTTACTTTTCAAAAACAGTTGTTTACTGTAAAGAATGAATGTGCACATGAGATTTGTGTCTTGAATCAAGCAAAAATCTTTGATTTCTGTTTGAAAAATATTGTAAGAATACTTTATTGGACATTAAGGGTTCTTCACGACTCATAAATGATAATAACGAGATGCCTCAATTAGAAGAGAAGCTAGAAATAATAAATATGTTTATTATAAGAACTTGGAGTAACTTATCAGGGTAGAGTTCAACTGTTAAAAATCAACTTGGGATTTGCATCAGTTTTAGAAAAAGATAAGTATACATGGGATAAAGTTTGGATGAGAACATTAAAATGTTTGAGAGCTATAATAGGAACGGTAAGGATTATCCTCAAGTTTGGACATAGTTCAAGAAAAAGAAGACTGTAGGTTTGTTTAAATCATTTTTGATTTGGTAGTAAAGGCAGTTATGCCTAACTACCAATCATCAAATTCTCAGGGTCGATGAGTGAACTGACCACAGTATTATGGTACAGGGAGCCACTCAACTGGCGGGAGGAAGTAGGAATATCATAGTGATAGGGGACAGTGTAATTGGGGGGGGGGGGGGGGGGGAGAGATACTGTTCTCTCCAGCTGTGAGTGGGAAACCTAAAGGTTGTGTGGCTTGTCTGGTGGTTCAGAACTTTTTCCTCAGAACTGGAGAAGGAATTGGAGATGGAGGGGAGAGATCCAAATATTGCTTCCCATATTGGAACCAACAAGATTGATAGGACTAGAAAGGAAATTCTGCTGAAGGATTTTGAACAGTTAGGAGCTAAACTCAAAAGCAGAACTTCCATTCTGTGAATTATTACTGAACCCATGAATAAAACGGCATAGGGTAAATCATGTAAATATGTGACTTAAATATTGGTGTGGGGGGAATGGGTTTCACTTCCTGAGGCACTGGCACCACACTGGGGTAGAAAGGAGTTGTTCCAATGAAATGTGTTTCAGTTGAACTGTTTTGGGACCAGTCAATGAATTAATCAATGATTTTATTGTCACATGTATTTAACAGTAAGAATACAATAAAATGCTGTGAAAAACTTTCATTTGTCATCACGATTTAGCGCCATTTTGAATAATTGAAGAATAAGGAGCATAAGTGTCCTGGCAGATTGAATACTTAGTGCAGAAAGATTTTAAGTAATTAGAGTGGGGAGGGCTCAATAGAGGGGATACATAAGCTTACTAAAGCAAAACGATATGGTGGCAACTATTTTGTTAGTAGCACTCAGAGAGGGAGAGAAAAGAGCTAAGTGTATAAGCATAAGAAAGCAGCTGCAAACAGGATCAAAGGGGGAAAAACAGTAAAAAGGCAAGGTTAATAGCTCTTTACTTAATTGCACATCCTATTCAGAATAAAATAAATAAATTAGCAGCTCAAATTGTGGTCATGATAAGACATAGAAGCAGAAAGTAGGCTATTCAGCTTACTGAGTCTTTTCAGACATTCAATGAGATCATGCTTGATCTGATAATCCTCTACTCCACTTTCCTGCTTCTTCCTCTTAACATGATTACCTCACTGATTACAAATCAGTCTATCTCAGCCTTCGACCTACTTAATGACCCAGCTGCAACAGCTCTCTGTGGGAAAGAATTCCATAGGTTCACTACTGAGAGATGAAATTCCTCCTCGTCTCCATCTTAAACGTATGAGGTTATGCTGTCTGGTCCTCGACAATCCCACAAGAGGAAACAACCTATATGTGTTTACCCTGCCAATCCTCCCCTCCAAAAATCTTTCAATACTCTGCTCATTTTCCTATCTTCCAACAAGTACAGGTCCAACCTACTCAACTTCTCCTCATGAGACAGGATCATCCTGGTGAACCTTCTCTGGTTACCTCAGGTGCCAGCACACCTTTCTTAGGGCAAGGGCCCAAAACTATTTGCAGTACTCTAGCTATGGTCTGACTTGTACTGTTTCAGCAAAAGCTCCCTACTTTTATACTCCATTACTTTTGAAAAAGAAGGTGGTGGTGGAGGTATTAAATAATTGGACTTGCAATCCAGACCAACGCTTGAGGGGTATGGTCTCAGATCCCACCTTGGCAAATAGTAAAATTTGAATTGAATAAGAAATTCTGGGCTTAAAAGCTGCTCTAAAAGTGACCATAAGACCACTTTTGATTGCCATAAAAAAACTGGTTCACTAACATCCTTCAGGGATTGAAATCTGTCATCCTTACTGGTCTGGTCTACATGTGACTCCAGGCCTACAGCAACGTGGTTGACTCTTAATTAGCATCTGGGCAATTAGGGATGGACAATAAATGCTTGCCCAGTGAGAGACACTCACACCCTGTGAATGAATAAAACAGAATAGCCGACATTCCATATGCCTTCCACACTACCGGGTGAACATGAAGATGGGTAACACCTGAAATGTTGACTTCTCTACCTCCTGATGCTGCCTGGCTTGCTGTGTTCTTCCAGCCTCCTGCTTTTCAGACATGGATACCAGCTTTTTGTAATTTGAAAACTCCCAAATCCCTTTCTGCACTCTTTCTCCTATTAAATAATAATCAGCCCTTCAGTTCCTCCTTTCAAAATGCATAACCTCACATTTCCCCACATTATATTCCATCTGCCGATTTCTTGCCCACTCTTAATCCGCTTAAACTGTCTATATCCCTCTGCTAACTCTGTGTCATCCTCACCATTTGCCTTCCCACCTGTTTTTGTGTTAGCTATAGTAAATCCACTTTACTCATCCAAGTCATTAATATTTATTATAAATAATTGTGGCCCCGACACTGATCCCTGTAGCACTCCATTATTTACCAGTTGCCGTCCTGAAAATGCCCCTTAACATTTCAACACTGTTTTGTATTAGTTAGCCAGTCCTCTGTCTATGCTAATGTACCATCTCCCACACGTTGGGGTTTTATATTTATCGAAGGCTAACTATCAGAAAATCCAATAATTCCCCATTGTACATCTTGCTTGTTAATTTCTCAAGGAATTCCAGTACATTTGTCAGGTATACTTTCCTCATCATGAAACCATGCTGACTCTACTTAGTCATAACATGTAATTCTAAATGCTCTGCTATCATATCCTTTATAAAGGGCTCTGACATTTTCCCAATAACAGATGTTAAACCATTTTTTGTCTTCCCATTACAAATGAAACAACTCCACCAATGCTGACACAGTAGCTCAGTGGTTAACACTGCTACCTCACAGCACAGGGTATCCAAGTTTGATTCCAACCTCCGGCGACTGTGTGGTGTTTGCACATTCTCCCCATGTCTGCAAGGGTTTCCTTTGAGTGTGCTGGTTTGCTCCCACAGTCCAAAGATGTGCAGGCTAGGTGGATTGACCATGCTTAATAAACCCATAGTGTTCAGGTTAGGTTTGATTGATTTATTGTCATGTGTACCAAAGTACAGTGAAAAGCTTTGTTTACGAGCAGTACAGGCAGATCATAGTAAGCAAGGATGTACAGACTAGAGGTTGTAAAAAGACGTAGGCAGATGCATACAGGTTATATTGCATAGGGTATGCACTAGGTAAGATCAGTATGATTTGAGGCTACAGAGTCCATTCATCAGTCTAATAACAGCCGGAAAGAAGCTGTTCCGGAACCTGCTGGTGTGTGTGTTCAAGCTTCTGTACCTTCTGCTTGCTGGAAGAGTCATAGAGTCATAGAGATGTACAGCACGGAAACAGACCCTTCAGTCCAACCTGTCCATGCCGACCAGATATCCCAACCCAATCTAGTTCCACCTGTCAGCACCTAGCCCATATCCCTCCAAACTCTTCCTATTTATATACCCATCCAAATGCCTCTTATATGTTGCAATTGTACCAGCCTCCACCACATCCTCTGGCAGCTCATTCCAGACATGTACCACCTTCTGCGTGAAAAAGTTGCCCCTTAGGTCTCTTTTATATCTTTCCCCTCTCACCCTAAACCTATGCCCTCTAGTTCTGGACTCCCTGACCCCAGGGAAAAGACGTTGCCTATTTATCCTATCCATGCCACTTATAATTTTGTAAACCTCTATAAGGACACCCCTCAGCCTCCGACGCTCCAGAGAAAACAGTCCCAACCTGTTCAGCCTCTCCCTGTAGCTCAGATCCTCCAACCCTGGCAACATCCTTGTAAATCTTTTCTGAACCCTTTCAAGTTTCACAATATCTTTCCGATAGGAAGGAGACCAGAATTGCACGCAATATTCTAACAGTGGCTTAACCAATGTCCTGTACAGCCGCAACATGACCTCCCAACTCCTGTACTCAATACTCTGACCAATAAAGGAAAGCATACAAAACGCCTTCTTCACTATCCTATCTACCTGCGACTCCACTTTCAAGAACCTATGAACCTGCACTCCAAGGTCTCTTTGTTCAGCAACACACCCGAGGACCTTACCATTAAGTGTATAAGTCCTGCTAAGATTTGCTTTCCCAAAATGCAGCACCTTGCATTTATCTGAATTAAACTCCATCTACCACTTCTCATCCCATTGGCCCATCTGGTCCAGATCCTGTTATAATCTGAGGTAACCCTCTTTGCTGTCCACTACACCACCAATTTTGGTGTCATCTGCAAACTTACTAACTGTACCTGAGGTTGTAGGACAACATTACCTGGGTGGGAAGGGTCTTTGATGATGTTGGCAAACTTTCTGTGACAACAATCTGTGTAAATGGAGTCCAGGGATGGAAGGTGGGCTTCTGTGATGGTCTGGGCTGTGCACACAACCTTCTGTAGTTTCTAACAGTCATCGGCAGAGCAGTTGCCGTACTCGGCTGTCATGCACCCTGACAGTAGCTTTCAATGGTGCATCTGTAAACGTTGGCCTTTATGGACATGTCAAATTTCCTGAACCACCTGAGGAAGAAGAGGCACTGTTGTGCCTTCTTGACAATCGCATCTATGTAGGAAGTCCAGGACAGGTTGTTGGTTATGGTCCCTCCGAAGAACTTGATGTTCTCCACCCTCTCAACCACAGCTCCATTGATGTACATAGTACATAGAACAATACAGAGCAGAACAAGCCCTTCAGCCCTCAATGTTGTGCCGACCTGTGAACTAATCTAAGCCCATCCCTCTACACTATCTCATCATCATCCATTTGCTTATCCAAGGACTGTTTAAATGCCCTGAATATGGCAGAATTAACTACATTGGCAGGCAGAGCATTCCATGCCCTTACCACTCTGAGTAAAGAATCTGCCTCTGACATTTGTCTTAAATCTATTACCTTTCAATTTGAAGCTCTGCCCCTCATACAAGCAGATGTCATCATCCTCAGAAAAAGACCCTTACTGTACACCCTTTCTAATCCTCTGATCATCCTGTAAGTCTCTATTAAATCCCCTCTTAGCCTTCTTCTCTTCAATGAGAACAGACCCAAGTCATTCAGCCTTTCCTCATAAGACCTTCCCTCCAGACCAGACAACATCCTGGTAAATCTCCTCTTCACCTTTTACAATGTTTCCATATCCTTCCTGTAATGGGGTGACTAGAACTGTACACAATATTCCAAGTGAGGCCACACTAGCGTGCACTAGCGTGCACTAGCAGCACAGTTCCGGAACTTAACCCCTCTACCAATAAAACCTAACACACTGTATGCCTTCTTAACAGCACTATTAACCTGGCTGGCAACTTTCAGGGATCTATGTACATGGACACCAAGATCCCTCTGCACACCCACACTCCTAAGAATCTCTCCATTGACCCAATATTCTGCTTTCCTGCTATTCTTCCTAAAGTGAATCACCTCACATTTATCTGTATTGAACTCTATTTGCCACCTCTCAGCCCAATTCTGTAGTTTATCCAAGTCCCCCTGCAATCTGCAACATTCTTCCACACTGTCCTCTACTCCACTGACTTTAACATCATCTGAAAACTTACTAACCTATCCACTTACTAGCTATGCCTCCACCCCCAACCCCTCTCCGGCATATCACCCTCACCTTAAGCTCCTTCCACCTATCGCATTCACAACGCTCCTCCCCCAAGTCCCTCCTCCCTACCTTTTATCTTAGCCTGCTTGGCTCACCTTCCTCATTCTTGAAGAAGGGCTTATGCCCGAAACGTCGATTCTCCTATTCCCTGGATGCTGCCTGACCTGCTGTGCTTTTCCAGCAACACATTTCCAAATAGCAGTGGTCCCAAAACAGATCCTTGTGGCACACCACTAGTAACCAGACTCCAGGTTGAATATTTTCCATCAACCACTGCTCACTGCCTTTTCACAGAAAGCCAGTTTCTAATCCAAACTGCTAAATCACCCTCAATTCCATGCCTGCACATATTCTCCAAAAGCCTACCGTGTGGAACCTTATCAAAAACTAAACTGAAGTCCATGTACACCACGTCAACTGCCGTACTTTCATCCACATGTTTGGTCACTTTCTAAAAAAACTCAATGAGGTTTGTGAGACATGACCTGCCTAGACAAAACCATGTTGACTATCTCCAATCAAATTGTAATCCTTTCCAAAACATTTCTTATAACAGACATAAGGCTCACTGGTCTACAGATACTTGGGTCATCTCTACTGCACTTCTTGAACAAGAGCACAACATTTGCAATCCCCTAGTCTTCTGGTACTAAACCTGCAGACAATGGTGACTCAAAGATCAAGGCCAAAGGTTCTGCCATCTCCTCCCTAGCTTCCCAGAGTGTTGAGGCTGTGGCCCCGGTGTCGGTCATGAAGGGGATTTCAGGGTAGAGGTGCTGGAGGGCCTGGGCAGGTCTGGCAGCACCTGTAGGGAGAGAAAAGAGCTTAATGGGTTCTGTTCCACAAATGCCACCTATGCAGGAAATCCCTCATCTCCATTTAGTGCCCTACTGTTGCAGTGTCATAGAGTCATACAGTCATAGAGTCATAGAGATGTACAGCATGGAAACAGACCCTTCGGTCCAACCTGCCCATGCCGACCAGATATCCCAACCCAATCTAGTCCCACCTGTCAGCACCCGGACCATATCCCTCCAAACCCTTCCTATTCATCTACCCATCCAAATGCCTCTTAAATGTTGCAATTGTACCAGCCTCCACCACATCCTCTGGCAGCTCATTCCATACACATACCACCCTCTGCGTGAAAAAGTTGCCCCTTAGGTCTCTTTTATGTCTTTCCCCTCTCACCCTAAACCTCTGCCCTCTAGGGTGTGGACTCCCCGACCCCAGGGAAAAGACTTTATCCTATCCTTGTCTATTTATCCTATCCATGCTCCTCATAATTTCGTAAACCTCTATAAGGTCACCCCTCAGCCTCCGACACTCCAGGGAAAACCGGCCCAGCCTGTTCAGCCTCTCCCTGTAGCTCAGATCCTCAAACCCTGGCAACGTCCTTATAAATCTTTTCTGAACCCTTTCAAGTTTCACAAGGAGATCAGAACTGCACGCAATATTCCAACAGTGGCCTAACCAATGTCCTGTACAGCCACAACATGACCTCCCAACTCCTATACTCAATACTCTGACCAACAAAGGAAAACATACCAAAAACCTTCTTCACTATCCTATCTACCTGTGACTCCACTTTCAAGGAGCTATGGGTTTACCACTACCTGTGTTCCAGGAGAGGTGGTCACCGCTGTTAGGACCAACAATTTGGGTTGGCCGGGCAACACCTGCCCACAAATGAGAAGGGCACTTATCTGCTACTGCTATAGCATTAAGGACTCTAAACAGACTAAGGCCAAATATGAAATTGTACAGCGTCCTCCTCATCAGCCCCATCACAGGGACTCTGATGCTTCTGTTATAGACCCTGACTCTCTCAGTGCCATAATATGGAAGCCCAGCGCCGTACCACAGGGTGGGCCAATAGATGGGGCTATGGGTGTACCACTCACCCGAATGGGCCAAGTGCACCTCTGTCACCCATGCCCCTTTTTCTCCCTTTCTGCAACCGTAAGTCGCTTCCAAAACCATAGTGGTCTGCCCTGTTTGGCAACACCAAAGTCAGCTCAGGGCTGTGCCAGGAATCATTGGCAGCAAAATAGACCCCCAAAACAGGAGACAACCTGGTTGTCAGAGCTTTGACAAAGTGTCAGTTAGACTCGAAACGTCAGCTCTTTTCTCTCCTTGCAGATGCTGCCAGACCTGCTGAGATTTTCCAGCGTTTTCTCTTTTGGAGTCCCATTTCTGATTGATGCAGGGGCCACAGCTTCAACACTTGAAACCTCCTGCGTGCACTGGCACGGGTTTAGGCTCTCACCAACCTCCGTGAACCTCCAGCGGTCTAACCGGGCAGGAGACCATACCCCCTGACAAAACCACTAACTGTTCAGTTTGGCCCCCAGACCCATTCTGTCCAATTTCCTCAAACCAGTGAATTAGGGATCAATCTGGCAGGAAGGAATTTGTTGTATTTCCTGAGTCTAGATTCTCTGCCTTGATGAGGACACCACGATTGGGGTGATACGGTGACTCACGGTTAGCACTGCTGCCTCACAGCGCCAGGGACCCGGGCTCAATTCCAATCTCTGGTGACTGTATGGAGTTTGCACGTTCTCCCAGTGTTTGATTGGGTTTCCTCCCAGTACTCCGGTTTCCTCCCACAATCCAAAGGTGTGCAGGTCAGGTGGATTGGCCATGCTATATTGTCCATAGTGTTAGGTGCATTAGCCAGAGGGAGTTGGGTCTGGGTGGGTTGCTCCACAGATGGTTGGTGTGGACTTGTTGGGCCGAAGGACCAGTTTCCACACTTTAGGGAATCTAATCTAATCTAATCTAATCCTCAGATAAATCCCATCCGGCCCAGGGGACTTGTCTTCTTTCACATCTTCTAGATTGATAATCTCGTTACTAACCTCAGACTTTTCTAATCCCAGTCTTTTCCTCTACAATATTTTCTTTTTCCTGAATGGAAGCAGATGAGAAATATTCATTTAGCACCTCTCCGATCTCCACGGGGTCCACACACAACTTCCTACTTCTGTCTTTGACTGGCCCTATTCCTACCCTCGTCATTCTTTTATTCCTCACATACCTGTAGAAAGCTTTAGGATTCTCCTTCATTCTACCTGCATCACCAAGCACGAGATCCAGTGTGGCCTCCCCTCTTGTTGGCCCTTCGACATACTGTGTCAGGAAACCGTCCTGTAAATATTGGACAAAAACTGCTCAATTCGACGTACTACAGTTATAGCATTTCCAGTCAATATTGGGCAAGTTAAAGTCCCCCATAATGACTACCCTGTTCCTTTCACTCCTACCCAGAATCATTTTGCCAATCCTCTCTGCCACATCCCTGGAACTCTGTGGACATCTATAAAAAGCTCACAGCAGTGTGACCTCTCCTTTCTTGTTTCTAACCTCAACCCACACTACCTCAGTAGACGAGTCCTCGTCAAAAGTTCTTTCAGCCACCTTTATGCTGTCCTTGACAAACAAGGCCACACCTCCCCCTCTTTTACCACCTTCTCTGACCTTAATGAAAGATCTAAACCCTGGAACCTGCAACATCCATTCCTGACCCTGGTCTATCCATGTCTCCGAAATGGCCACAACATCGAAGTCCCAGGTATCTATCAATGCTGCAGGCTCACCTACCTTATTTCGGATACTTCTAGCATTGAAGTAGACACACTTCAAACCAGCTTGCTGTCTGCCAGCACACTGCTGTGACTGTGAAATCCTGTCCATGCCCTCCCTACTCACATCCACGGGAACAGGTGTATGGATAGAACTGGCAGCTTAATATTCCAGGAAGCTTAATTGCTACAGGAAGGACAGAAAAGGAGTATACTTAAGAAAAAAATTAGGAGGGCAAAAAATGGACATGAGATAGCTTTGGCAAATAGAGCTAAGGAGAATCCAAAGGGTTTTTACAAATATATTAAGGTCAAAAGGTAAACTAGGGAGAGAATAGGGCCCCTCAAAGATCAGCAAGGCGGCATTTGTGTGGAGCCTCAAGAGATGGGGCAGATACAAAACAAGTATTTGGCATCAGTATTTACTGTGGAAAAGGACATGGAAGATATAGATTGTAAGGAAGTAGATGGTGAATCTTGAAAAATGTCCATGTTACAGAGGAGGTAGTGCTGGACGTCTTGAAATGCATAAAAGTGGATAAATCCCCAGGACCTGATCAGGTGTACCCTAGAACTCTGTGGGAAGTTAGGGAAGTGATTTCAGGGCCTCTTGCTGAGATATTTGTATCATCGATAATCACAGGTGAGGTGTCAGAGGTGCTAACGCAGTGCCACTGTTTTAAAAAGGTGGTAAGGTCAAGCCAGGGAACTATAGACCAGTGAGCCTGATGTTGGTGGTGGGCAAGTTGTTGGAGGGAATCCTGAGGGACAGGATGTACATGTATTTGGAAATGCAAGGACTGATTAGGGATAGTCAACATGGCTTTATGCGTGGGAAATCATGTCTCATAAACTTGATTGAGTTTTTTGAAGAAGTAACAAAGAGAATTGATGAGGGCAGAGCGGTAGATGTGATCTATATGGACTTCAGTCAGGCGTTCGACAAGGTTCCCCATGGGAGACTGGTGAGCAAGGTTAGATCTCGGAATACAGGGAGAACTAGCCATTTGGATACAGAACTGGCTCAAAGGTAGAAGACAGAGGGTGGTGGTGGTGGAGGGTTGTTTTTCAGACTGGAGGCCTGTGATCACTGGAGTGCCACAAGGATCAGTGCTGGGTTCACTATTTTTTGCCATTTATATAAATGATTTGGATGTGAGCATAAGAGATATAGGTAGTAAGTTTGCTGATGATACCAAAATTGGAGGTGTTATGAACAGTGAAGAAGGTTTCCTCAGATTATCCTGGGATCTTGATCAGATAGGCCAATTGAAGGAAACTACAGGGGATGGGCACATTAGAAATGTGGAGCTTATTCAAGGAAAAGCTCTTGAGTATCCTAGATAAGTATGTACTTGTCAGGCAGGGAGGAAGCTGTAGAGCGCGGGAGCCATGGTTTACAAAGGAAGTGGAATCTCTGGTCAAGAGGAAGAAGAAGGCTTATGTTAGGATGAGATGTGAAGGCTCAGTTAGGGTGCTTGAGGGTTGCAAGGTAGCCAGGAAAGATCTAAAGAGAGAGCTCAGAAGAGCCATGAGGAGAAATGAGAATTTGTTGGCGGATAGGATCAGGGTAAGCCCTAAGGCTTTCTTTAGATATTTAAGGAATAAATGAATGACGAGAGTAAGATTAGGGCCAATCAAGGATAGTAGTGGGAAGTTATGTGTGGAGTCAGAGGAGATAGGGGAAGCACAAAATGAATGTTTTTTGACAATATTCACTCTAGAAAATGACAATATTGTCGAGGAGAATACTGAGATACAGGCTACTAGACTGGGTGGGATAGAGATTCACAAGGAAGAGGTATTAGAAATCCTGCAGAGTGTGAAAATAGATAAGTCCACTGGGCCAGATGGGATTTATCCTAGGATCCTCTGGGAAGCCAGGGAGGAGATTGCCGAGCCTTTGACATTGATCTTTAAATCGTCATTGTCTACAGGAATAGTGCCAGAAGACTGGAGGGTAGCAAATGTGGTTCCCCTGTTCAAGAAGGAGAGTGGAGACAACCCTGGTAATTATAGACCAGTGAGCCTTACTTCAGTTGTTGGTAAAGTGTTGGAAAAGGTTATAAGAGATAGGATTTATAATCATCTAGAAAAGAATAATTTGATTAGGGATAGTCAGCACGGTTTTGTGAAGGGTAGGTCGTGCCTCACAAACCTTATTGAGTTCTTTGAGAAGGTGACCAAACAGGTAGATGACAGTAAACCAGTTGATGTGGTGTATATGGATTTCAGCAGGGCATTCGATAAGATTCCCCACAGTAAGCTATTGTACAAAATGCGGAGGAATGGGATTGTGGGAGATATAGCAGTTTGGATCAGTAATTGACTTGCTGAAAGAAGACAGAGGGTGGTGGTTGATGGGAAATGTTCATCCTGGAGTCCAGTTGCTAGTGGTGTACCGCAAGGGTTGTCGTCATTTTTATAAACGACCTGGATGAGGGCGTAGAAGGGTGGGTTAGTAAATTTGCAGATGACACTAAGGTTGGTGGACTTGTGGATAGTGACAAAGGATGTTGTAGGTTACAGAGAGACATAAGTAAGCTGCAGAGCTGGGCTGAGAGGTGGCAAATGGAGTTTAATGCGGACAAGTGTGAGGTGATTCACTTTGGTCGGAGTAACCGGAGTACTGGGCTAATGGTAAGATTCTTGGTAGTGTAGATGAGCAGAGAGATCTCGGTGTCCAGGTACACAGATCCTTGAAAGTTGCCACCCAGGTTGACAGGGTTGTTAAGAAGGCATACAGTGTTTTAGCTTCTATTAATAGAGGGATCAGGTTCCGGAACCATGAGATTATGCTACAGCTGTACAAAACTCTAGTGAGGCCGCACTTGGAGTATTATCTACAGTTCTGGTCACCACATTATTCGAAGGATGTGGAAGCTTTGGAAAGGGTGCAGAGGAGATTTACTAGATGTTGCCTGGTATGGAGGGAAGGTCTTACGAGGAAAGGCTGAGGGACTTGAAGCTGTTTTCGTTGGAGAGAAGAAGGTTGAGAGGTGACTTAATAGAGACATACAAGATAATCAGAGGGTTAGATAGAATGGACAGGGAGAGCCTTTTTCCAAGAATGGTGACGGCAAGCACGAGGGGGCATAGCTTTAAATTGAGGGGTGATAGATATAGGACAGATATCAGAGGTAGTTTCTTTACTCAGAGAGTAGTAAGGGTATGGAATGCTTTGCCTGCAATGGTAGTAGAATTGCCAACTTTTAGTACATTTAAGTCGTCATTGGACAAGCATATGGACGTACATGGAATGGTGTAGATTAGATGGGCTTTAGATTGGTATGACAGGTCGGCGCAACATCGAAGGCCAAAGGGCCTGTACTGTGCTGTAATGTTCTATGTTCTATGTTCAATGGGCTGAGAAGTGGCAAATGGAGTTTAATTTAGATAAATGTGAGGTGCTGCATTTTGGAAAGCAAATCTTAGCAGCACTTATATACTTAATGGTAAGGTCCTAGGGAGTGTTGCTGAACAAAGAGACCTTGGAGTGCAGGTTCATAGCACCATGAAAGTGGATTTGCAGGTAGATAGAATAGTGAAGAAGGCGTTTGGTATGCTATCCTTTATTGGTCAGAATATTGAGAACAGGAGGTCATGTTGCGGCTGTACAGGACATTGGTTAGGCCACTGTTGGAATACTGTATGCAATTCTGGTCTCCTTCCTATTCGAAAAATGTTGTGAAATTTGAAAAAGTTCAAAAAAGATTTACAAGGATGTTGACAGGGTTGGAGGATTTGAGCTATAAGGAGAGGTTGAATAGGCTAGGTCTGTTATCCCTGGAGCGTCAGAGGCTGCGGGGTGACTCTATAGAGGTTTATAACATCATGAGGTGCATGGATAGGGTAAATAGCCAGGGTCTTTTCCCTGGGGTGGGGAGTCCAGAACTAGGGAGCATAGGTTTAGGGTGAGAGGGGAAAGATATAAGAGACCTAAAGGACAACTTTTTCACTCAGAGCGTGGTACGTGTATGGAATGAACTGCCAGAGGAAGTGGTGGAGGCTAGTACAATTGCAACATTTAAAAAGTGGGTGTATGAATAGGAAGAGTTTGGAGGGATTTTGGACCAGGTGCTGACAGGTGGTTCTAGATTGGGTTGGGATATCTGGTGGGCATGGACGATTTGGACCGAAGGGTCTGTTTCCATGCTGTACATCTCTATGACTCTATGACTCTATCCAGGGCTGTTGGAACTGGCGTCACCCTGCCACTGGCATTCTGCTGGAACCGAACATGAGAAAGCATTGAACCCATAGATTACCCATGGGAAATGCAGGGTTACAAGGATAGGATGGGCGTGGGGTAACTGGGTCTGGGTGGGAGGCTCTTCAGAAATTGGTGTGAACATGATGGGCTCAATGGCTCACTTCCACATTGTAGGGATTCTATGGTTCTAGGTCAGTATTCCATCACAAAGTTACCCTTTATTTACACAGGGAGAGTACTTGACACTGATCCGGCTCCCTCAGAGCCAGCCGTCAGAATGAACAGGATGTCTGGCACTCCTGTTTATATCTGTCAGCCAGGCTTCCCTGATTGTACCAGATTAACAGTCTGATATCAGGGAACTCATATTCCATGAGGTCCACTTGGCTGACCTCAGTACAATCACTACACCATGCTACCTCCAATGGTACCAACGTTACACTGGCCAAGTGTGCTCCCCAAATGATGGGCCCATGATTCATAATACAACCTTGCCTGGCTTTCTGCTGGCTCAGGACTCTTTAAGCTATATCTTTCTTTTTCTTTCTTATTCTGAAAAGTAATCTAAAGTGGAAAAGTATTTCGCTCTAGTTTACTGCTTTTCTCACTGTAAAATACATATGATAACAAAATCATTCATTCATTCATTATTCACCTGTGTAGTTGCCTCCGTGCACTCAGCCTGTTTCTCACTCAGACAGCAGTCTGTGGTGCCCCAGAAAAGTTCCAAACTGACCTTTAACACACTTATAGTAAACTGGTTAACTGGATAACTGACCTCATTCAAAAACTGGGAAGTTTTCCCAGGACCATCCTGAGGAATATCATTAGTGTCAGGATGGTAACAAAACTCCAGCGCATTGGATATTAAGACCATTTTCAGAACCTTCCCCATGCCTTCCTGAATGCAGCTGTGCTATAAATCCTGCTCAAGAAATATGAAACAGATGGAGAGATGTCTCAGACAAGATTAACGTATTACATTGTGGTAGGTGGGGTTTGCGGGGGTGGTGGGAGGGGGAGCAAGATAACTTCAAGTGAAGGTGTATGGAACAAGGGAAAACAAAGTGGAAAAATATCCTGTAAATAAAGAAATAAAGCAGCAATGGGAAATGCATAAAATAAAAACGCATAGTGTCTCGGAGAAATATATCCCACTAAAAAGCACAAATAAACCAGCCAATAATGAGGCACCATGGAAAAATAAAGAAATAAGGGTGAAATTGAAAATAAATACTTGGATATACATTAATTACCCTGATACAAAAATGGAAAAGATGACAAAAGGAAATATGAAAAAGATTAGGAAAGACGTCAAGAAGATTACAAAGGCCAATAGATTGCAAAATTGAATTACAAAGGAATATAGAAAGAAATGATGTATTCCACAGACACAAAATAACAAAAGACAAATCCAGAAATCAATAGATACGTGGAGGATTGCAGTCTATGGAATTGCAAATATTACATATTTGTTCCAAAAAGGGTGTAAAGTTAAGTCCAGCGACTACTGATCAGACAGGTTAATTTCAGTCATGGAGAAGCTTCTGGAAACAATAACCTGGGAAAAATAGATATGGTGACTTGGACAAATGCGGCTAAATTTAGAAAAGTCGACATAGGTTTATTCCAGACAAATCACGTTTTACCAGTTTGCTGAAGTGTTTTGGTGAGATAGGAGAGAGGGTGGTTGACGCCAGTGCTGTCGATGTGATGTATCGAGACTTTTGATTCAGTACTTCAAAACAGGTGGGTTAACAACATTAGACCTCATTGAATAAAAGGGGAGTAGCAACATGGCCATGAACTTGGCTCAGCTACAGGAAATGATCAAGGTTATTAGACGTTTCTTGGATTGGAGGCAAGTTTATGGTGGAATTTCTCAGGAATCAGTGATGGGTCATCTGTTTTTCATCATTTATTTAAATGAACTAGACCATAAGATTATAAGATATAAGAGCAGAACTAGGGCATTTGGCCCATCAACTCTCCATTCAGTGTTCTGCCATTCAATCTTTGATGATATGTTCTCATCCTCATTCTCCAATCTTCGTTTACAAGATCTGAGAGTCAGACTTTATAGGTGGGGAAGTTGTTGGAAGTGATTCTGAAAGAAAGGACCCCTTTGTCCTCCTTTGCTGATGTCTAAACAGTTCCTAAACCAGATCTATTGTAACAAGTGCCTTTACCATCAGAATCTCTGGATCAATGAATGATAGCCACTATTCACTGAAGTTCAGGCAAAGCTCTCCATATTCTTCAGTGACAGAAAACTTGTTGAAACTCTTTTTTCGCTACCTCAATCCCACATAAACACACACCCACACCACAATAAACAGTCTGTCTTCAACCTGTGCTCCAATGCCCCCATACTCACAAGCAGCCATTAGCCCCTTTTCACAATGCGCCTCCAGCCCCCTGACACTCACACAACAATCAATCTTCAAGTCCAATTTCCAACTCACACAGAGCAATTAGTATCTCTTAACCAACACGCCCATCTCACTTGCCTATGGTACTGAGATCTCGATCCGCACCTCCATCACACACAGTCACAATCAGAAGAAACACAGAGCACCAACTGTTGCTGTTGTGACACTCAGTTAACATTGTGACCCACAGTTTGGGAGGTTTCCTTTTTCGTCTTTCCTGAGAAGTTCACATTTTCCATTATAGAGTCATACTAACTTAATAAAAAATAACCTGCATCTTGCTTCCTCCGAGAACTATGACTAAGATCATAAAATCGTAGGAGTAGAAATAGGCCATTCAGCCCATTGAGTTCTGTCTTCTATTCAAGGAGACATGGCTGATCTGGTAATCCTCATTTCAGTTTCCTGCCTTTTCCTCATTACCTTTGATTCCCTTACTGATTACAAATCTGTCCACTCAGCCTTATTGACCCAGCCTCTGTGGTAATGAGTTCCACTGATTCACTACACCCTGAAAGAAGAAATACCTCCTTATCTCTGTCTTAAATGTGTGCGATATCCGAGATTCTTCCTATTGGGAAGCAACCATTCCGCATCTATGCTATTAATTTCACTAAGAATCATATACCTTTCTTTAAGGCCAGCTCTCACTCATCTATATTCCAACAAGCATAGGTTCAAACTATATAACCTCTTCTCATAAGATAGACCCTCCCTCTCTGGACTGTCTCCAATGCCATGATGTGGGGAGCTGGTGTTGGACTGGCGTGGACAAAGTTAAAAATTACATAACACCAGGTTATAGTCCAACAGGTTTATTTGGAAGTACAAGCTTTCGGAGTGCTGCTTCGTTGCCAGGTAGCAGTGGATCTTCCCTTTGATAAGGGGCCGAAAGTGACAACAGCACCTCACCTTTATACATTCCGAAGCAGTCTCTTCTAACTTTTATAACATTAATCACTGGCAAGTGGAGAAGGTCGCGAGAGATCTATCAGTTGTTAATTTCTACATAAATGTAGCAAAGTGGGAGATAAAAAGCTGCCAATGTCTTTCATATGCTTGGATTTCCAAAATGAAGTGAGTAGTGATTGAGTAGCGAAACAGGCAGAAGGGAGAGGACTTATGCAGCAATTTGTTGAACTGGCAGTGGGCCATGGAAGCAGTCATGAAGACAGGTGCCCTAGGAGTTGGGTCCTAAGCAGTCTCTTAGAAGTACAAGAGAGAGAAAGAGATGGAGAGAGAGAGAGCGAGAGAGAGAGGTGGCAATATTGAAGGAGGATGTGTCAGAGTTGAGAATGCCAGTAGCGAAAATCAGGAATATACGAGAGGCCAGAATGGGAGAACTTCAGAGGAAGAGTTGTCAGGCTGGAGTACACTGAGGCAAATCCATATTGATTCTTGAAAAAGGGAGCATTTTAAAATCAAGGCCATGCCTGATGTGGAAGAGTACTGAGCAGGCCGGCCAGTATCCGGGGAGGGAGAAACAGAATTACCTACCTGACCTGCTGATAGTCACAAAGGTCGGAATTCAGTATTGCCCTGAATGTAGAATTCTGGACAAACAATAAAGGTGAGTACTTTGTCTGCTCTACTTTGTGTTTTCAGTAGGTAAGTGGTTACACAAGATACTGATTCTGAAAGAGTTCAAGTCGAAGTTATATTAACTCCACCAAATCCAATGTCACACACAGTCTTTAGGTGGAGATGGACAGTTTGACACTCACTTTCATAGGGAGCAGACACAATCTGTGCAACTCTTAAAAGTCCTTAGTAATTATATCTGACAGATGATGTCATCTGTAATTACTTCTGTCACAATCATGGGGAAAGTGAGGACTGCAGATGCTGGAGACCAGAGTTGAAAAATGTGGAGCTGGAAAAGTGCAGCAGGCCAGGCAGCATCCGAGGAGCAGGAGAATCGACGTTTCGGGCATAAGCCCTTCTTCAGGAATGAGGCTGGTGTGCCAAGCAGGCTGAGATAAAAGGTAGAGGGAGGGAAATTTGGGGGAGGGGCGCTGGGAATACGATAGGTGGAAGGGGGTGAGGGTGAGGGTGATAGGCTGGAGAGAGGGTGGGGGGGGAGAGGTCGGGAAGAAGATTGCAGGTCAAGAGGGTTGTGCTGAATCCAGGGGTTGGGACTGAGATAAGGTGGGGGGGGGGGAGGGGAAATGAGGAAGCTGGAGAAATCTATATTCATCCCGTGTGGTTGGAGGGTTCCTAGGTGGAAGATGAGGTGCTCTTCCTCCAGATGTCATGTGGCCAGAGTCTGGTGATGGAGGAGGCCAAGGACCTGCATGTCCTTGGCGGAGTGGGAGGGGGAGTTAAAGTGTTCAGCCATGGGGCGGTTGGGTTGGTTGGTGCGGGTGTCCCAGAGGTATTTCCTGAAATGTTCCGCAAGTAGGCGGCCTGTCTCCCCAATGTAGAGGAGACCACATCGGGTGCAGCAGATGCAGTAAATGATGTGTGTGGATGTGCAGGTGAATTTGCGATGGATATGGAAGGATCCATTGAGGCCTTGGAGGGAGGTGGGGGGGAGGTGTGGGCGCAAGGTTTGCACTTCTTGCAGTTGCAGGGGAAGGTGCCGGGAGTGGAGGCTGGGTTGGTGGGGAGTGTGGACCTGACGAGGGAGTCGCGGAGGGAGTGGTCTCTCCGGAATTCTGATAGGGGTGGGGAGGGAAATATATCCTTGGTGGTGGGGTCTGTTTGGAGGTGGCGGAAATGACGGAGGATGATACGATGTATCCGGAGGTTGGTGGAGTGATAGGTGAGGACCAGTGGGGTTCTGTCCTGGTGGCGATTGGAGGGGCAGGGTTCAAGGGCGGAGGTGCAGGAAGTGGAGGAGATGCGGTGGAGAGCATCGTCGACCACGTTGGAGGGGAAATTGCGGACTTTGAAGAAGGAGGCCATCTGGGTTGTTCGGTAGTGGAATTGGTCCTCCTAGGAGCAGATGCGGCGGAGGCGAAGGAATTGGGAATATGGAATGGCATTTTTACAGGGGGCAGAGTGGGAGGAGGTGTAATCTAAGTAGCTGTGGGAGTCGGTCAGTTTGTAGTAAATGTCTGTGTTGAGTCGGTCGCCTGAGATAGAAATGGAGAAATGGATAGATAGGAAGGGGAGGGAGGAGTCTGAGATGGTCCGGGTAAATTTGAGGTTGGGGTGGAAGGTGTTACTAAAGTGGATGAACTGTTCAACCTCCTTGTGGGAGCACGAGGTAGCGCCAATACAATCATCGATGTAGTGGAGGAAAAGGTGGGGGATGGTGCCAGTGCAGCTGCGGAAGATGGACTGTTCCACATATCCGATGAAGAGGCAGGCATAGTCAGGGCCCATGCGGGTGCCCATGGCTACTCCTTTGGTTTGGAGGAAGTGGGAGGATTGGAAGGAGAAGTTGTTAAGAGTGAGGACCAGTACAGTCAGTCGAAGGAGGGTGTCAGTGGAAGGGTACAGGTTGGGTCGGCGGGAGAAGAAGAAGCGGAAGGCTTGGAGGCCTTTGAGATGGTGGATGGAAGTGTAACCCTCCAACCACAAGGGATGAATGTAGATTTCTCCAGCTTCCTCATTTCCCCTCCCCCCACCTTATCTCAGTCCCAATCCCCGGATTCAGCACCGCCCTCTTGACCTGCAATCTTCTTCCCGAACTCTCCGCCCCCACCCCCTCTCCGGCCTATCACCCTCACCCTCACCTCATTCCACCTATCGTATTCCCAGCGCCCTTCCCCCCCCCCCCCCCCACCTTTTATCTCAGCCCGCTTGGCACACCAGCTGCATTCCTGAAGAAGGGCTTATGCCCAAAACGTCGATTCTCCTGCTCCTCGGATGCTGCCTAGCCTGCTGTGCTTTTCCAGCATCACACATTTCAACTCTGTCACAATCATGACAGTTGTCTAATAATCAATTACTCATCAGAGAATGATTAATACCAGAGGTTAGTATTCCCACAGGACAAGGAGACCTGAAAGGCAAATGCTCTTAAAGGTAAGAAACACAATTTTGATTGTGCAAAACCATGTCAGCTAAGATAAGATGTACAGCATGGAAACGGACCCTTCGGTCCAACCCATCCATGCCGACCAGATACCTCAACCCAATCTAGTCCCACTTGACAGCACCCGGTCCATATCCCTCCAAACCCTTCCTATTCATATACCCATCCAAATGCCTCTTAAATGTTGCAATTGTACCAGCCTCCACCACTTTCTCTGGCAGCTCATTCCATACACGTACCACCTTCTGCGTGAAAAAGTTGCCCCTTAGGTCTCTTACATATCTTTCCCCTCTCACCACAAACCTATGCCCTCTAGTTCTGGACTCCCCGACCCCAGGGAAAAGACTGCCCCTCATAATTTTGTAAACCTCTATAAGGTCACCCCTCAGCCTCCGACGCTCCAGGGAAAACAGCCCCAGCCTGTTCAGCCTCTCCCTGTAGCTCAGATCCTCCAACCCTGGCAACATCCTTGTAAATCTTTCCTGAACCCTTTCAAGTTTCACAATATCTTTCCGATAGGAAGGAGACCAGAATTGCACGCAATATTCTAACAGTGGCCTAACCAATGTCCTGTACAGCTGCAACATGATCTCCTAACTCCTGTACTCAATATTCTGATCAATAAAGGAAAGCATACCAAACGCCTTCTTCACTATCCTATCTACCTGCGACTTCACTTTCAAGGAGCTATGAACCTGCACTCCAAAGTCTCTTTGTTCAGCATCACTCCCTAGGAGCTTACCATTGAGTGTAGAAGTCCCGCTAAGATTTGCTTTCCCAAAATGCAGCACCTTCCATTTTTTAGCTTAGATTAGCTTACTTACTTACAGTGTGGAAACAGGCCCTTCGGCCCAACAAGTCCACACCGACCCTCCGAAGAGCAATCCACCCAGACCCATTCCCCTACCTTTACCCCTTCACCTAACACTACGGGAAATTTAGCATAGCCAATTCACCTAACCTGCACATTTTTTTTGGACTGTGGGAGGAAATCGGAGCACCCGGAGGAAACCCACGTAGACATGGGGAGAATGTAGAAACTCCACACAGACAGTTGCCTGAGACGGGAATTGAACCCAGGTCTCTGGTGCTGTGAGGCAGCAGTGCTAGCCACTGTGCCACCATGCCACCCATATTTCTTTGAATTAAACTCCATCTGCCACTTCTTCGCGCATTCCATCTGGTCCAGATCCTGTTGTAATCTGAGGTAACCCTCTTCGCTGTCCACTACACCTCCAATTTTGGTGTCATCATGCAAACTTACTAACTGTACCTCTTATGCTCGCATTCCAAATAATTTATGTAAATGACAAAAAGCCCAGCACCGATCCTTGTGGCACTCCACTGGTCACAGGCCTCCAGTCTGAAAAACAACCCTCCACCACCACCCTCTGTCTTCTACCTTTGAGCAAGTTCTGTATCCAAATGGTTAGTTCTCCCTGTACTCCATGAGATCTAACCTTGCTAATCAGTCTCCCATGGGGAACCTTGTCGAACGCCTTACTGAAGTCCATATAGATCACATCTACTGCTCTGCCCTCATCAATCTTCTTTGTTACTTCTTCAAAAACCTCAATCAAGTTCGTGAGACATGACTTCCCACGCACAGAGCCATGTTGCCTATCCCAAATCAGTCCTTGCCTTTCCAAATACATGTACATCCTGTCCCTCAGGATTCCCTCCAACAATTTGCCCACCACTGAGGTCAGGCTCACCAGTCTATAGTTCCCTGGCATGTCTTTACTGCCCTTCTTAAACAGTGGCACCACTTTTGCCAACCTCCAGTCTTCCAGCACCTCACCTGTGACTATCGATGATACAAATATCTCAGCAAGAGGCCCAGCAATCACTTCTCTAGCTTCCCACAGAGTTCTCGGGTACACCTGATCAGGTCCTGGGGATTTATCCACCTTTAACCGTTTCAAGACATCCAGCACTTCCTCCTCTGTAATCTGGACATTTTGCAAGATGTTACCATCTACTTCCCTACAGTCTATATCTTCCATATCCTTTTCCACAGTAAATACTGATGCAAAATATTCATTTAGTATCTCCCCCATTTTTTGTGGCTCCACACAAAGGCCGCCTTGCTGATCTTTGAGGGGCCCTATTCTCTCCCTAGTTACCCTTTTGTCCTTAATATATTTGTAAAAACCCTTTGGATTCTCATTAATTCTATTTGCCAAAGCTATCTCATGTCCCCGTTTTGCCCTCCTGATTTTCCCTCTTAAGTATACTCCTACTGCCTTTATACTCTTCTAAGGATTCACTCGATCTATCCTGTCTGTACCTGACATATGCTTCCTTCTACTCACCAGCAGTCTATCCTCTATCATTGATAAAGTATTCAGGTCCGAGGCAGAATACAGACAAAGGAGGTTTGTTGGAAGTGCATTACACCAACGACCCTTGCACTTTGCCATAGTGTCAAGGTGGTAAATTCAAGCATCAATATGGATTTGCCTCACTGTACTCCAGCCTGACAACTCTTCCTCTGAAGTCTTCCTATTCTGGCCTCTCATGTATTCCCGATTTTCACTACTGGCATTCTTAACTTTGACACATCCTCCTTCAATCTTGCCACCTCTCTCTTTCTCTCTCT
This sequence comes from Chiloscyllium plagiosum, assembly GCF_037043375.1. Lineage (NCBI taxonomy): Eukaryota > Metazoa > Chordata > Chondrichthyes > Orectolobiformes > Hemiscylliidae > Chiloscyllium > Chiloscyllium plagiosum. The sequence continues at coordinate 145,401,140 of NW_028270139.1, forward strand.
TGTACTTCTAAGAGACTGCTTAGGACCCAACTCCTGGGGGACCTGTTTTAATGACTGCTTCCATGGCTCACTGTCAGCAGTGAAAATCATGATCATTTATATCTACAAAAATCTCTTTGAAACTAATTACACAGGAACTCAATAGTTCATCACATTTAGTAATTGATTCCAGCTCAGCCACAGAAAATAAGATAATTCCAGGGAAGATGGAGAAAAGTAAGGGCTGTTTGGACAGCTTTGAATGTACTACCTTTCATACCATAGTCCTACTGGATGATATGTACCCTGGGCGTTTACATTGATATTGGCATCAAACTGGTTTTAATGAAAGAAAATTGTTCACAACATTGATCAA